>NC_066583.1:269026248-269361665 GCF_024323335.1 Lathyrus oleraceus | reverse complement strand
CCCTGTGTTGATGCATTGGGACACAAACCCAAGATCTTGTACTTTGTACAGTTGTGTCAGAGTCTTTGAGTGTAGAAGGGTTCCACCTTTCTGAACCCACACTCCTTTGTCAGAAGCTCTCCCTGGACAGGGATAGGAGCTGTGAAGTCTAATCTTCACTCACCTTTCATCTGGCTTCACCTTAGCCCCTCAATGGCAAGGTTAAGAGCCACACTACCCTTGTACAGATAACTCGCCTCGGCAGTCAAACCCATTGTTTGAGCCCACTTGACTGGATATAGTGTGTGCTTTGTGAACATTTGCTTGAGATGTTTGTTTTGATTTGTGGATGCTTGCATGCTTGCTTTCTTCCTGGATAGGAATAGCTTGCTGTTGTGCAAGTAGGTAGAAACCATAACATAGGGCAATGATGCATGATAACACTAGGCTCGAGTACCGCTCCCTGGTAGTGTGTCTTCCCTTTGTGTCTGGCTAGTCTTTCTCCCCCTTTGGGGGGAACTACATCGCCCTGATCCTTGTTCCAGACGAGGTATGTAGGCAGGAGGTCGTGCGAGACCTCTCCGGGCACTTTTTTTCCTTTTTGTGTGTGTTTGCTTGTTAAAGCTTGTGTGTCAGGATATGGATGTAAGCCCAGCGATTGGTTGTCCGTATCCTGATTGTGTTTGTTTGCTTGTTGTGTGCTTGGAAGCCGGTGTAAGTCCATCAAGTGGCGTCTGGGTTCCAGTGTGTGTCTGTTTTGGTTCGGATGCTGATGTAAGCCCAGTGATTGGCATTCAGGCTCCATGTTTGCCTGTTTAGGTGTTTGTGTTGTTTGGCGTGCGTGAGCCGAACTACAGTAACTCTGATTCTCGTTCCAGACGAGATATGTAGGCATAGGACGCGATGTCCTAGCGAGCCCTCTTCCTCTTAACCCCACTTGCGTTCCTTGTGTGTGTGTGTGATGTTTTAGCAACCTTTTCTTTCTTTTAGAACGTGGATCCCGTCGAGTATGACGGACGTGAGGGGTGCTAATACCTTCCCCTTGCGTAACCGACTCCCTTACCCTTTCTCTTTGGTCGTGAGACCATGCTTTTGCCAGGTTTCTCTGAGCGTTTCCTTTCCCTATTTTGGGATAAATAACGCGCAGTGGCGGCTCTGTGTTGTGTTTGTTTTAGCCCGCCGGTTGTTTTTTCGCGGATGCGACACTATGGATGGTGAAGATTTTATGTCTCTTGTGAATTCAGATGTAGTCAAAAAATACTTCACATAAACTGACCCGCTGGACAAAAAAAAAGTCCAGGCAAAAAAGGACATCCCAGCGAACCAAGAGAAAAAGAAAAGAAAAAGGTTCGGGCAAAAGTTAGGGATAAGAATAAAAAATAATATGAGGGTAAGGAGGGTAAGGATATCCATGAACCGGGCGTAATGCCGTTCATTTTCCCTTTTGGAAGGGGCATGAGGGTAAGGAAGATTTTGGACCGGAGTAGCGCTCACTACCTCCTTTCCCTTTGCAATTCTAGCACTTTTCCATCTAGGCTTCTTCGCTACCTCCCTTATCACCTCATCATTTTTATTTTCCTCAATCTCCACACCTTTTTCTTGTTCAACTTCACCATTATTTTTATTATTTTCAACTACTTCCTCATCACTCCATACTCCTACTTCACCGTCAACATTTTCTTCCACTATTTCCTCCTCAATCTCCTTCTCTTTCTCTCTTTTTTCACTCTCCACTCTTTTTTCATTTTCACTACCCAACTCCCTTCCACTTCTCGTCATAATCGCCTTACAATGCTCCTTAGGATTTGTTTGCGTATTAGCCGAAAAAGAAGGACCGGTTTGTTGTTCAGCGAGTTGCTTGGCAAGTTGCCCAACTTGAGTTTCAAGATTTTTTATGGCCGCGTCATTACTCTTTTGATTGGCCATTGACATTTGCATGAATTGCGTCAATGTCTCTTCCAATTTAGAATTGACTACCGGCGGTTGTTGAGATTGATACGGATTTTGGGGAGGATTTTGACGGCTAGAAGAACCACCTCCATAACCTTGGTTATGATAATAGTTGCTTCTAGGTTGGAACCCTTGGTTCCCTTGGAATTGTTGTTGTTGTTGTTGTTGAGGGTGCGGTTGATAAGGTTGTTGTTGTCTTGGTTGATAGTCCCGTTGATTGGCCATGTAATTTACTTCGTCAAAACCGGGAGGTGGACAAAATCCAGTGTCATGTTCACCTTTACAAAGTTCACAACAAGCTATTTGTTTAGCTTTTGACGGTTCTCTTAACTCTTTGATTTGTTGCGTTAAAAGTTCCACTTGTTGTGAGATGAGCTTGTTTTGGGCAAGTATGGCATCATTCGTCCCTAACTCAAGCACTCCCGCCTTCTTCAAAGAATTTCCACGACTTTGACTTTGAAGATCATTCAAAGCCATACGGTTGATAATGTTTGTGGCTTCTTCGGCACTCTTTGACATCAACGAGCCACCCGAGGTGGCATCCAACAACGTCTTACAGTTTGGTTGAAGTCCATTTCTGAAAATATGGATTTGAGTTAATTCATCAAATCCATGCCCTTTGCATTTCCTTAGCATGGACTTAAATATCTCCCACGCTTCATTCAACGATTCACTGGTTCCTTGAGAAAACACCGAGATGGCCGTCTTTGATTCCATGAATCGGTTATGAGAGAAAAATCTTTCAATGAATTTCTCCTCTAACACATTCCAATCTGTCATTACGGCAGGTGTTTGATCGAGATACCAATCCTTTGCTTTACCGAGCAAAGCGTGAGGAAATAAACGTCTGAACAACGGAAGCTCCTGAGCCTGATCCACTCCGGCAGCCAATGCTATCTCATAGAATTTTGTGAGAAAAGCAAATGGGTCTTCATGGTCCATTCCGGTGAATGGACTCCCATACAATAAATTCAGAGTTCCCGTCTTCATCTCAGCTTGCCTTCCAGTTTGGTTGGCAAACTGAGCGGTGTTCCTTGGACTGTTGATACATGGAGTAGAAATCGGTGGTGGTGGTTGTGGCTCCATGTTTGGTACGAATGGGTGTGGATTTGTGGTTGAAGAACTTTCTCCTTGCTCTTGGCGTTGCCTAGCCTGTTGCCTCCTACGTCTTGTTTTGCTATTGAGCCTCCTTGCGGTTCTCTCGATCTCAGGATCAAAAAGAAGTTCGTCCACAGGGATTTTCCCTCGCATAAAACGTAAGCTGCACACTAAACCAAACAAATTACAAGCACAAGTCAAAAATTCACAAGCTAAAACTTAAACAACAAATGCGATGCTCGCAATATCAATTTACAATCCCCGGCAACGGCGCCATTTTGTTGAGACAGTTTTTAAGTGTCGGGTTTTTGTTATCGTATCCACAGAGATTGTAAGATATCACTGCCGTTCAATGGTTGAATTAATCTTAACTTAATGTAACACTAGGGTTTTGGTTTTAATCAAGTTATCTTGCATACAAAGTAATTAATTGCGGTAAAAGTTACGTTTTGATTAATATGAGAAATATTGTCAAAGTTAGGTTTCAATGATTACATTTGCTTTGCATGTATTTGCTCGGTCAATCATCTTATAAACTCCTTTAGATGATAAATAATTTCACAAAGTCCTCTCAATGCGTTTCTCTCGAACACCCATTGTGAGTTTTGCCATTTTGATCCATTGTTTCTCTCGAACACAATCTATCAAAAAGACAACGTTTTGGTTCAACCTTATGGTGAACAAAATCATTCGTTACTATCTCTAGCTAACAAACAAGTTTGGATGAAAACCTAGGTCAAGAATCGGTAAACATCTCTCGATCAAATACCAACACAAAGAGTTTTAAATAGAAACAAAGTTTTCATCATATATTTACCGTTAAAGAGTTTACATATGAGGATCCTTACATTTACACACAAAGCTAGCAATCACCTACATCTAACCTTGACAAATGGAAGACTTAGCTACTCATTTTCATGGTAGCTTGGTCGGCAAGTAAGAAAAGAGGGTTGATCAACATCCAAGTCGAATAATCGAAGTTGGATGGGAATCCACCTTCTTTTTGTGGAAGATGGTAGCTAGATGAAGAGAAATGAAATTAGGGCATAAAATCTCCCACAAAGCAATGCTGTAAAATATCTAGGAGAAAGTACAAAAAATGGAAAAGTTGGTAAAAATGAGGTCCAGTGCCCAAAAGTGGCACCTGCTACTTATAGACAAGTGCAGAACTGTCATGTTCGCTAGGCGAGCATAATAGCTCGCCTAGCGAGGTCCTAAAATGGGCACAAAAAGCCCCTGCGCCCAGAGCAAACAGGGCCTGCTAAACTGTCATGTTCGCCTAGCGAACATACCTTCGCCTAGCGAAGGAAACGCTTCAAGCTCGCCCCCAGCGAGGTTGAGAGGTTTTGCTACTGGAATGCTCGCTGGGGACTCGCTAGAGCCTCGCCTAGCGAGTGAGTGCTGGCTGCACTTTTTCACCAAAACAGAATGAATTCGCTGCAGACTTCGCCATGAGCTCGCCTAGCGAATTAATTTGCTAATTTACTGGAGTTGTTCGCCAGGAGCTCGCCTAGCGAACCCATTCTTCGCCACAGCCTCGCCTAGCGAGCAGGCAGATGAAATGCTCCTTTGCTTTGGTTCCTTTGCCAATTCTCTTGTGTCTTTATTATCAATTAATTCATGCCTTTCCTGCACAATAACAAACACATCAAAGGCACCAAGCTTGTTTATCAATGTACGCATTCCATGTAAAATAAATGTGATTTTGACAATTTTAGCAAGGCAAAAGAGTGAAAGATGCCCACATATGATAGCTCAAATAAGCACTTTTGGGCATCTAACAACTCTCCCCAACTAGATTCTTGCTTGTCCTCAAGCAAAGTATGCCTCTTGAAAGACAAGAGGATTTGCATAAAGAAACGGTTTCTCCGAAGTTGGATAAACGGCTCAAACACAAGCGAAATTCGCATATACAAGTTCCCAACGGTTTGAATAAAATAATACCTAGGAACTTAAACTTAAATAGCAATGCAAAATATTTATCTATCTACAACAATACTCTTCTGAATGAATCATCCTATCTCTCCTCTTCGAATCAGGAATGAAGATTTTGCGCGTTTGCAACCGCGGGACTAATCTCGCTCTCTAACAAATAATGAAGAAATCAAACAGATTCATACAATGTCTAATCAATTAAAAATGGTACTGTGGAAGCATAAAGATCACTAAGGGCTTTTCGGTTGAAGCTTGGTCAGGTTAACAAACAAGGGTCATTTCTAAGGCCATTGAAACGAAAGTGCCGATGCAAAAGAGACATTCACAGTATTATTCACACTACTCGACTTGTTTCATCTGTTTCTTATTTGTAACCTTCACAACACATATTCCACAACTCAACTCTTATTTTTCACTATTTTTCTTCCAAGCAAGCATTCATTTTCATTCTTTATATTTTTGTTCTTTTCTTTCACATCAAATGTACAAAACAGATGTTTCTTTTCTATATTTTCTATACATATATTTTTCTATGCTTGCTCGGTTTTTCTTTTCTTTTTCAAGAGTTGTGGTGCTTACCAATTCTTTTTCGTTCTCCCCAACTTATTTCTTCCACACCCTAAGTGAATGCTCTTACCTTTTTACGGCAAAAGAACAATAATCAATATTTTCCGGGTTGTAAAAAAAGATTTTTGAGATCTCGCTTTATTTCAAGCCGAGATTCAACTGTTTAGGCTCAAAGGGGTTAACAAATACTCTCTCTGCTCACAGGTAAGTTGTTTTTGGATGTAGTTGTGCTCGAAAGAAAACAAGTGCCTTGATCATTTCTAATTGCTTCCACAATTTCACAATAATAACAGACAAATAATGAATCACATGAATCAACAAAACTTATTAGAATCCAGCATTTAAGTGAACAATGGAGGTTTCCTCACACTTTGTGGTTTTAGGTTCTAGATGAAACATTCATTCAATTATGTTGCACAAAGACAATATTCAATTTACCAAAAAGAGTAAAGTTCCTAATGCATTCTAAAATTCTAGTCGACGGTAACCATGTACCTTAGCTTCATTCACTTGTTATTCTTATCATTGCCATCCAAGCTCGGATGCACCTTCATTGGGTACTTCTTGAGGAGCAACCAATCTAGAAGGGTTTGCCACTCATTCAATCAAAAATTTATTAAACACACAAAATTAACAACAAACATAAATAACATTAACTGAAAAATAAAATTTTGTTCGTGGGGGACAAAACACCCCAATAGTACAACCCATGGTCAAAATACAAAATTCGAAAGTACAAATAAAAATGACATAATAAAAACTGAAATACAAATACTCAAAAACTTAACCCACAAAGGGCTCAAGACTCCTCTTCACTACCGGCTTCAGAACCGGTAGCCTCATCATCAATATCCTCATCATCAGCTTCAGCTCCCTCCCCCTCACCATAGACTGGCCTGTCCACAGGCCAATTAACGTTGAGCATAAACTGCTCACGCGCTAACAATGCTCGAGCACCGGAGGGGTCATTACCTTGCAGCTCCAACCTCTGCATACTGTTGTGCATGTCAATCATAGCTCTTTGGGATGCTGCCATCCACTCAAAACTGTAGTCACAAACAGCCCTCAGGTACGGATCAAGTCCGGGAGAAGAAGCACTAGGACCATCAGCAGCCCGAGTACTTCCCGAGGCCGCACTGCCAGCGGTAGTCTTAGCTCTACAATACTTAGCTACATACCGATCATCAATTGGTGCCGGGATTCTAACCTGTCCACGAGACGGAAGCCGGACCCTAGCCTGAATACATAAGCTCATAATCAAACACGGGAAGGCCAGTGGGCAATTCACACGAGCCCCCGATTTCAGCCCACTCTCAACCACAGTCTTCAGCTCATTGGCGATTATCCTCGCCACATCAATCTCAACATTAGTGAGGATGGAATGGACTAAATGTGCCACTGGGATCGGCACAGTAGAGGTGTGTGATTTGGGTTGGATGTTGGTTAAAACCAGAAGTAGAATCAGCTGAGCCATGGGAGTCATGTCCTCCCGGTGATATCTCACAGGAACCCCAGATGGGTTCGGCTCAACCGATCTCCCAGCCAAAAGCAGGTCGGTGGTAATGGCAGCGACGTCTCGATGAAGTCTGAGGTCGGTGTGGTACTGGTCTCTCTGATCAGCTCCCAGCTGGAGCGGTTCCCCTAGGATTCTGTTGATCGCATCCCGGTCAAAAGGAATAGTACGCCCGGCAACTCTAGAAACCCAAGTGAAGGGCTCGTCGTCGTCGGGCAGTGCGTTAGCATAAAACTCCCGCACTGTACCAATGTCATAATGCTCCAAGGGACTTATCAACCTATCCCACTTCTTGGCGTCTATCAACCCGACGAAAGTTCGGTAAGTGCCCTGCGGGTTGATCAGAAAACGCCTCTCAGGAAGGATTTTTCGCTTCTCCAAAGCGATGTAACGTGCCGCTTGTTTCGGGCCTACAAACTTGTCGTGGTCGAATTGAATCGGCACGGTCCTGGAAGTAGTTGCATCTCCTTTTCTCTTTTTACCAGCTCCAGATCTAGACTCCATTCTGCAAAATATACAAAGAAACAATACACACCAACAAACAGATTAGCCATTAAAACAAAATTCAAAATACTGTCATGTTCGCTGCTGCTTCGCCTAGCGAAAGAAGCACGTGTCGGTGATAAAGATGCAACAGAGGGAGTTTGAGAAACCACGCACGAAATCCTCAGCAGAGCCGTTCAGACAAATTTTTGAAGGTAGGGCAAAATGGCTCTGCTGAAGTGTTTAAATAGAAAACAGTACTGCAGCGCTCGCTGCTGCCTCGCCTAGCGAGCAGCTTGCGAGCATGCTCGCTTCTGCCTCGCCTAGCGAGCTGCAAGCGAGCATGACAGCAAATGCATTTGCAAATGTAGCACTTGCAAGTCATCCAGCCTTGTTTCGCACACTGTAACAGAATTCAACATGATACATAAAACAATAAATACTTACAATGTTGGGGTGCCTCCCAACTAGCGCTTGTTTAACGTCGGCTAAGCTCGACGGTGCGATGCTCACAGGGGAGCATCGAGCGGCTGAGCACAACTCTCGCGATCCACATGACCGCCGATATACACTTTCAATCGTTGGCCGTTCACGGTCCAACTGTCTTTCTCGTCCATGTCTTCAATGATAATGGCCCCGTACTCTTTTACTTCTTTCACCCGAAATGGCCCGGACCATTTCGATTTCAACTTCCCGGGAAACAACTTCAACCGGGAGTTGAACAATAGGACCAATTGTCCGGGCACAAATTCTTTGGTACGGATCTTCTTGTCATGATACTTCTTTGCTTTTTCCTTGTACAACCAACTTGAGTGGTATGCGGCATTGCGCATCTCCTCCAACTCAAGTAGTTGTACTTTCCTTTTGTTACCGGCCAACTCATGTTCAAAATTTAGAAATTTTAGGGCCCACAAGGCCTTGTGCTCCAATTCAACCGGCAAATGGCAAGTTTTACCAAATACCAATTGAAACGGAGTTAGGCCAATTGGAGCTTTAAAGGCCGTACGGTAGGCCCATAATGCTTCGTCCAATTTTTGGGACCACTCTTTTTTAGAATTAGACACGGTTTTTTCTAGGATTCTCTTAATCTCTCGATTAGAGACCTCCGCTTGCCCGTTAGCCTGAGGGTGATACGGAGTTGTCACCCTATGCGACACACCATAATGTTTTAGAATTGTTTCCAAAGGTGCATTGCAAAAGTGTGACCCTCCGTCACTTATCAACACTCGGGGGGTTCCAAAACGGGAAAAGATGTTTTTCTTTAAAAATTTTATCACCGTTTTGGCATCCGCCCGAGGTGAGGCAATCGCCTCAACCCACTTAGAGACATAATCAACAGCTACAAGCATGTACTCATTCCCGTAAGAGGGTGGGAAAGGTCCAACAAAATCTATGCCCCAACAATCGAACACTTCCACTTCTTGGATATTTTGGAGAGGCATCTCATCTCTCTTACCTATCCCACCACTTCTTTGGCAACTGTCACAACTTTGCGCATGGGTATGTGCGTCTTTGAAAATAGTTGGCCAATAAAATCCCGATTGAAGAATTTTTGTGGCCGTTCTAACCCCATTATAATGTCCGCCATAAGGCGAGTTGTGACAATGCCAAAGGATGCTTTGGGCTTCATCACCAGTTACGCATCTCCTTAACAGGTTATCGCTACCCAACTTAAACAAGTATGGGTCATCCCAAACATAATACTTCGCATCCGAAAGGAACTTCCTCTTTTGGTTCGAAGTTAGGTCGGCCGGCACACAACCACTAGCCTTGTGGTTTGCAAAGTCTGCAAACCACGGCCTAACTTGAACCTTAAACAATTTTTCATCAGGAAATTCTTCCCGGATTTCCTTTTCAGATGCGGTAACCTCGACATTCACCAAGCGGGATAAATGATCCGCTACCAAGTTTTCCGACCCCTTCTTGTCTTTAATTTCGATATCGAATTCTTGTAACAAGAGGATCCAACGGATGAGCCTTTGCTTCGAATCCGGCTTGGTCAGCAGATATTTAATCGCCGCGTGGTCGGTGTACACCACGACTTTAGACCCTATAAGATAAGACCTAAACTTTTCTAGCGCATACACTATTGCGAGTAGTTCTTTTTCCGTTGTGGCATAATTTATTTGAGCCTCGTTAAGAACCTTACTCGCATAATGTATAGCATGAAAAGTTTTGTCCTTTCTTTGGCCAAGTACCGCTCCAACGGCATAGTCACTCGCGTCACACATTAGTTCAAAATTTTCATTCCAATCGGGAGCGACTATTATTGGAGCGGTAACCAATTTTTCTTTTAAAACCTCGAAAGCTTGCAAACAATCGTCGGTGAAGAGAAATACCTGATCTTTGGCGAGTAAATTGCTCAAAGGTTTAGCCACCTTTGAGAAGTCCTTGATGAAGCGCCGGTAGAACCCCGCGTGCCCCAAAAAACTACGGATGCCCTTCACATTGACCGGAGGGGGTAATTTTTCAATTACATCAACCTTAGCTCTATCCACTTCAAGCCCCCTTTTAGAGACTTTGTGGCCTAGCACAATCCCCTCGGTCACCATAAAGTGACACTTTTCCCAATTTAGCACCAAATTAGTCTTCACACACCTTTCCAACACCGTCTTCAAATTTGCCAAGCATAGACTAAACGTCCCACCAAACACCGAGAAGTCATCCATGAAGACTTCCATTGTTTTCTCTATTAGATCGGCAAAAATAGCTTGGACACATCGTTGGAATGTCGCCGGCGCATTGCAAAGCCCAAAAGGCATTTTTCTGTATGCGAACACTCCAAACGGACACGTGAAAGCCGTCTTTTCATGATCAACCGGGTCAACCGCAATTTGGTTGTACCCGGAGTAGCCGTCTAAAAAACAGTAGTACTGTTGGCCCGATAGTCTTTCAAGCATTTGATCCATAAATGGGAGTGGAAAATGGTCCTTACGAGTCGCGGTATTCAACCGTCTATAATCTATACACATTCTCCACCCCGTTGCTACTTTAGTCGGGATCAATTCGTCTTTGTCATTACGGATTACGGTCATTCCACCCTTCTTCGGAACCACGTGCACGGGACTAACCCACGGACTATCCGAGATCGGGTAAATCATTCCCGCATCCAAAAGCTTCACCACTTCCTTTCTTACAACCTCTTTCATTGTAGGATTTAAGCGGCGTTGTGGTTGAGCCACCGGCTTGAAATCCTCCTCCATCAAAATCTTGTGCATACAATAGGATGGACTAATTCCTTTAAGATCGGAAAGAGTCCAACCCATAGCTTCTTGATTGGTTTTTAGCACAATGATTAGACGGGCTTCTTCTTCTTTTGTCAAAAGGTTGCTTATGATGACCGGCTTTGCCTCGGTCTCATCTAGAAACACATATTTCAAAGTCGAAGGTAACTCTTTTAATTCAATTGGCGCTTTCTCGTCAATTACCTCCTTCTTCAAATTTTCTTCCTCTACTTCCCACGGTTGTAGGTCTTCCAAGCTATCAAGTTCCTTTAAGCATTCCTCAAGAGCTAGCTCCTCCTCAACAGTGAAAACCTCCAATGAGTCGTCGAGAGCTAACTCCATAGGAGATATCTCATGGATATGCTTTGAAACTTCCATAATAGCGTCTTCGATCACATCGATGCGAAAGCTATCATTTCTATTCTTGGAATGCTTCATCGCCTCGAATAGATCAAAGGTGACCTCCTCATTTTGAACACGCACCTTCATTAAACCGTCATCAACATCAATCATCATTCTTGCGGTCTTCATGAATGGTCGGCCCAATATGAGCGGAGCATCATCATCTTCCTCCATATCAATTACAATAAAATCCACCGGGAAAAAGAATTTGTCGACCTTCACCAACACATCTTGGGCTACGCCATGAGGATGGGTCGTCGACTTATCCGCCAATTGTAATGTCATTCGGATGGACTTAATCTCGATGTTGCCAAGCCTCTTGATTATTGACAAAGGTATAAGATTTATGCTCGACCCCAAGTCAATAAGTCCCTTTCCGACATACACATCACCAATTTTAACCGGCAATGTAACTCTTCCCGGATCAACCTCTTTCTTAGGAAGCGTCCTTTGAATGATGGCACTACAGCTCGCATCAAGGACGATGGTCTCCGGTTCCGTATACCTCCGCTTTTTGGTTAGTATGTCCTTCATGAACTTGGCATACTTTGGCATTTGTTCCAAAGCTTCAGCAAACGGAATGTTTATTTGTAATTGCTTAAAAATATCCATGAACCGGGCGTAATGCCGTTCATTTTCCCTTTTGGAAGGGGCATGAGGGTAAGGAAGATTTTGGACCGGAGTAGCGCTCACTACCTCCTTTCCCTTTGCAATTCTAGCACTTTTCCATCTAGGCTTCTTCGCTACCTCCCTTATCACCTCATCATTTTTATTTTCCTCAATCTCCACACCTTTTTCTTGTTCAACTTCACCATTATTTTTATTATTTTCAACTACTTCCTCATCACTCCATACTCCTACTTCACCGTCAACATTTTCTTCCACTATTTCCTCCTCAATCTCCTTCTCTTTCTCTCTTTTTTCACTCTCCACTCTTTTTTCATTTTCACTACCCAACTCCCTTCCACTTCTCGTCATAATCGCCTTACAATGCTCCTTAGGATTTGTTTGCGTATTAGCCGAAAAAGAAGGACCGGTTTGTTGTTCAGCGAGTTGCTTGGCAAGTTGCCCAACTTGAGTTTCAAGATTTTTTATGGCCGCGTCATTACTCTTTTGATTGGCCATTGACATTTGCATGAATTGCGTCAATGTCTCTTCCAATTTAGAATTGACTACCGGCAGTTGTTGAGATTGATACGGATTTTGGGGAGGATTTTGACGGCTAGAAGAACCACCTCCATAACCTTGGTTATGATAATAGTTGCTTCTAGGTTGGAACCCTTGGTTCCCTTGGAATTGTTGTTGTTGTTGTTGTTGAGGGTGCGGTTGATAAGGTTGTTGTTGTCTTGGTTGATAGTCCCGTTGATTGGCCATGTAATTTACTTCGTCAAAACCGGGAGGTGGACAAAATCCAGTGTCATGTTCACCTTTACAAAGTTCACAACAAGCTATTTGTTTAGCTTTTGATGGTTCTCTTAACTCTTTGATTTGTTGCGTTAAAAGTTCCACTTGTTGTGAGATGAGCTTGTTTTGGGCAAGTATGGCATCATTCGTCCCTAACTCAAGCACTCCCGCCTTCTTCAAAGAATTTCCACGACTTTGACTTTGAAGATCATTCAAAGCCATACGGTTGATAATGTTTGTGGCTTCTTCGACACTCTTTGACATCAACGAGCCACCCGAGGTGGCATCCAACAACGTCTTACAGTTTGGTTGAAGTCCATTTCTGAAAATATGGATTTGAGTTAATTCATCAAATCCACGCCCTTTGCATTTCCTTAGCATGGACTTAAATCTCTCCCACGCTTCATTCAACGATTCACTGGTTCCTTGAGAAAACACCGAGATGGCCGTCTTTGATTCCATGAATCGGTTATGAGAGAAAAATCTTTCAATGAATTTCTCCTCTAACACATTCCAATCTGTCATTACGGCAGGTGTTTGATCGAGATACCAATCCTTTGCTTTACCGAGCAAAGCGTGAGGAAATAAACGTCTGAACAACGGAAGCTCCTGAGCCTGATCCACTCCGGCAGCCAATGCTATCTCATAGAATTTTGTGAGAAAAGCAAATGGGTCTTCATGGTCCATTCCGATGAATGGACTCCCATACAATAAATTCAGAGTTCCCGTCTTCATCTCAGCTTGCCTTCCAGTTTGGTTGGCAAACTGAGCGGTGTTCCTTGGACTGTTGATACATGGAGTAGAAATCGGTGGTGGTGGTTGTGGCTCCATGTTTGGTACGAATGGGTGTGGATTTGTGGTTGAAGAACTTTCTCCTTGCTCTTGGCGTTGCCTAGCCTGTTGCCTCCTACGTCTTGTTTTGCTATTGAGCCTCCTTGCGGTTCTCTCGATCTCAGGATCAAAAAGAAGTTCGTCCACAGGGATTTTCCCTCGCATAAAACGTAAGCTGCACACTAAACCAAACAAATTACAAGCACAAGTCAAAAATTCACAAGCTAAAACTTAAACAACAAATGCGATGCTCGCAATATCAATTTACAATCCCCGGCAACGGCGCCATTTTGTTGAGACAGTTTTTAAGTGTCGGGTTTTTGTTATCGTATCCACAGAGATTGTAAGATATCACTGCCGTTCAATGGTTGAATTAATCTTAACTTAATGTAACACTAGGGTTTTGGTTTTAATCAAGTTATCTTGCATACAAAGTAATTAATTGCGGTAAAAGTTACGTTTTGATTAATATGAGAAATATTGTCAAAGTTAGGTTTCAATGATTACATTTGCTTTGCATGTATTTGCTCGGTCAATCATCTTATAAACTCCTTTAGATGATAAATAATTTCACAAAGTCCTCTCAATGCGTTTCTCTCGAACACCCATTGTGAGTTTTGCCATTTTGATCCATTGTTTCTCTCGAACACAATCTATCAAAAAGACAACGTTTTGGTTCAACCTTATGGTGAACAAAATCATTCGTTACTATCTCTAGCTAACAAACAAGTTTGGATGAAAACCTAGGTCAAGAATCGGTAAACATCTCTCGATCAAATACCAACACAAAGAGTTTTAAATAGAAACAAAGTTTTCATCATATATTTACCGTTAAAGAGTTTACATATGAGGATCCTTACATTTACACACAAAGCTAGCAATCACCTACATCTAACCTTGACAAATGGAAGACTTAGCTACTCATTTTCATGGTAGCTTGGTCGGCAAGTAAGAAAAGAGGGTTGATCAACATCCAAGTCGAATAATCGAAGTTGGATGGGAATCCACCTTCTTTTTGTGGAAGATGGTAGCTAGATGAAGAGAAATGAAATTAGGGCATAAAATCTCCCACAAAGCAATGCTGTAAAATATCTAGGAGAAAGTACAAAAAATGGAAAAGTTGGTAAAAATGAGGTCCAGTGCCCAAAAGTGGCACCTGCTACTTATAGACAAGTGCAGAACTGTCATGTTCGCTAGGCGAGCATAATAGCTCGCCTAGCGAGGTCCTAAAATGGGCACAAAAAGCCCCTGCGCCCAGAGCAAACAGGGCCTGCTAAACTGTCATGTTCGCCTAGCGAACATACCTTCGCCTAGCGAAGGAAACGCTTCAAGCTCGCCCCCAGCGAGGTTGAGAGGTTTTGCTACTGGAATGCTCGCTGGGGACTCGCTAGAGCCTCGCCTAGCGAGTGAGTGCTGGCTGCACTTTTTCACCAAAACAGAATGAATTCGCTGCAGACTTCGCCATGAGCTCGCCTAGCGAATTAATTTGCTAATTTACTGGAGCTGTTCGCCAGGAGCTCGCCTAGCGAACCCATTCTTCGCCACAGCCTCGCCTAGCGAGCAGGCAGATGAAATGCTCCTTTGCTTTGGTTCCTTTGCCAATTCTCTTGTGTCTTTATTATCAATTAATTCATGCCTTTCCTGCACAATAACAAACACATCAAAGGCACCAAGCTTGTTTATCAATGTACGCATTCCATGTAAAATAAATGTGATTTTGACAATTTTAGCAAGGCAAAAGAGTGAAAGATGCCCACATATGATAGCTCAAATAAGCACTTTTGGGCATCTAACAATTACTCTCTTTTATTTTTATTTTACTGTTTTGTTTGCAAAAAACGTCCAAATTTTTGATAAACATTGCATCTAAAAACATGAAGGCTAGACAATGACGTGCGGAAAGATAAAACATCTGAAAATCATTTTGAATGTTGAGTACACTTGAGTATATTTTGTCCATACGATCCCCTGGGGCATGTATGCACTGCCATTTCGCAGGTCACTATCTTTGATTGATGGCTAAAGCAGATGAGCCAAAGTTTGTTCGAAGGAAAACCATGTCGTTTCAACACTGTCCAGTCGTGTAAGAAGTTGGGTCGTCTAAGTCGAGTTCGGAATTTGTTTCCCCAGCATGGTCGAGAGGTTGGTGTTTTCCCAACAAGTGACTCCCCAGTTGAGTTGGTTTCTCTACCGTTCCGAGAATGTTATCCTCAGCAGAATTGTTGTATCTCCCCACAGAGTTGGAAGATCGAATCAGGAATTGTGTGCTCAGTAAAGTGATCATTCGCTTTCCCAGCAGGAGTTTTCCTCCCTTTGCATCTTGCATGTAGTAATCATCATTTGCATTCGCATTCTCAAATCGCGTAGCATTTCCATTCAGTGTGGAGCATTACGCCATAGAAAACTCAAACATATGCATACATGTATTAAACCAGATTGGATCATATCTCCGGAAGAGACGGATCATTTTTCAACATCAGTGTAGCACATTTGCAGCAGTTGCTCTTGGCAACATTCAGAATCGATGATCCCAGTGAGATTTATTTTCTCACCAGTCTGTGAAAGGAAAGTTTGATTCTCTTCCGATCTAGCCACCAGTAAGTGTCTGCCTTACTTTGACATATGTAAATATCATCCTTGCGATACCGGTAAGTGTCGTGTTAATCCCCGTAAATGTCTGTGCTTTTCTTTGGTGTCTGTAAACATCATCTTTCGATGTCGGTAAACATCGAATTCCAATCGTTGGCCATCAGTAAATGGCATGTCTCTCACGGTGTCTACAAAAAATCATTCTGTCAACACCCATGTGTGTCCTTTCCCTTTTTTGGTGTCGGTAAACATCATTGATTCGATGTCGGTAAACATCAGCTGCTTGTTAACCATCGGTAAATGGTTTTGTCCTTAGAATTCCCCAGCAGATTCGCTATCTGTAAATATCGAGTATTTCATTTTCGCCATCGATAAATGGTTTCGTTTCATAAATGTATCCTTTCTTTGGTGTCGGTAAACATCATTGATTCGATGTCGGTAAACATCGAGTTCCTTCCCAGTCATCGGTAAATGTCTGGTCTCGTTCCACTTATAAACGTCATTGTTCGATGTCGGTAAACATCGAGTTTCTTCTCAGTCATCGGTAAATGTCTGGTCTTGTTTCACTTATAAACATCCTTGTTCGATGTCGGTAAACATCGAGTTCCTTCCCAGTCATCGGTAAATGTCTGGTCGTGTAGCGCTTTCTTTGACATCGGTAAATGTCTGGTCTTGTTTCACTTATAAACATCCTTGTTCGATGTCGGTAAACATCGAGTTCCTTCCCAGTCATCGGTAAATGTCTGGTCGTGTAGCACTTTCTTTGACATCGCTAAATGTCTGGTCTTGTTTCACTTATAAACATCCTTGTTCGATGTCGGTAAACATCGAGTTCCTTCCCAGTCATCGGTAAATGTCTGGTCTTGTTTCACTTGTAAACATCTTGTTCCTCCCCAGTGAAGCCGCCATCGGTAAATGGCCTCGCTTTCCTTGATATCGGTAAATATCAAATCGGTTTTGAAGCCGCCATCGGTAAATGGCCTCCCTTTCCTTGATATCGGTAAATATCAAATTTTATTTTGAAGCCGCCATCGGTAAATGGCCTCGCTTTCCTTGATATTGGTAAATATCAAATTCGCTTTTGAAGCCGCCATCGGTAAATGGCCTCGCTTTCCTTGATATCGGTAAATATCAAATTTTATTTTGAAGCCGCCATCGGTAAATGGCCTCGCTTTCCTTGATATCGGTAAATATCAAATTTGTTTTGAAGCCGCCATCGGTAAATGACCTCACTTTCCTCGCTTCGTCACCTACAGAGTGCAAATTCTCCGGTTCTTTTGGTATTCAATCCCTGTTTACCTTGAAAGTCTGATAGACGCTGCTTTCATCCGTTCAGGTTCACAGTTGATTGAATAGGGGCAGCTGTAGCACCTCAAATTTGCCCTCCTCATTCATGCATTCATTTTTTAGGTCATTTAACATTTCATATTGCATTTCATCATGTCAATCAGAATTAGCTCCAAGAGGATGTCATCCAAGTCACTTTGTGGGTTCTATCTGAAGGATCAAGCTTAATGAGCTCAGTACAGTTCAAAATTCAACTATGAAGCCAGAAGTCAACTGTTGGTCAACTGAAGAGGAAATGGCAAGGGAATGACTTGAGTTACTTTCAAAACATTAATCTTGAAGGAGCAAAAGTTTGTTCATGAGCTGTCATGCTCGCTAGGCGAGCAGAATGGGTCGCCTAGCGAGTCCCAAGAAAAGCCACCAGAATCACCTGCGCTCAGAGGAATTTCCTGAACTGTCATGCTCGCTAGGCGAAGCCCACTCGTTTTGAAAATAAAATAAAAAAAAATAAAAAATAAAATAAATAAATATAAATAAAAATAAATAAAAAAGAAAATATGACAGAAAAATCTTGAACTTTGACCTCTCTCATTTGAGCCCACAAAGCCACGAAAATCAGGTTATAAATTCTAAAAAAAATTCAGTGGAAAAACCCGAGAGAGATTCTAACTAATTCAGAGCAACCTCTAGAGACTGAAGGGAACTCATCTGCAAAGAACCAATTCCCTCTCATATAAACCCTAAGATTGTTCTGCAAAGCCAACGGTGCAATTCAATTTCAATCGATCTCTCCAATTAGTAGGTATGTCATGTCTTGATGTGTGGATCCTTACCCCTGACTTTGAGTTTTGATACCCTTTTAATGCATTTGTTTGACAAGAGGTTTAGGCCTCCTATCCTTGGTTGCTTTTTGTGAGATTTTTGTGAACTTTAATGGCATGATTCATGTGGTTACATTTTGATTCTCTTATTCGGTGCAACTCTTGATTGCACCCCACCTTGTTATTCTAACCTGTTTGTTGAGTTTTTTTTGTGAGGACTCACATGAACCTTGAAGAGATAACTTGCTTGGTATTCCCCTTTATTTGTGGGATACCATTTGGAGATTTATTTTGATTGCTTTGCTGACTTGTTTTCTTTGATGGTGCTAGCCTGAGAGATCTCTGGGTTTCTTATTTCTTTAGTTACTGTTACTTTGGACCTTTGTCCGTGTGGTAGATCTCTTGATCCCTTTTACATATTTTTCCGTATTTTACCGCTTTCTTAGCTGGAAGACCTCGATAGGAGCCAATGTTTTTGTGTGTTTACTTTTGTACCCAAAGACCTCCAAAAGGAGGCACCAGTGCTAAAGACCTCCATGAAGAGGCAATTGACGGATAAAAGGGATTAGTAGTCGATCCCCTGTTATTCAGTGTGTCGTTCTTTATGCTCGCACTACATGTCGATGCTTTAGAACAAAAGCCCAAGATCTTTTATCCGGTCAGTCAGTGGAGAGGGTTCCACCTTTCTGAATCCCCACTTTTTGTCGTGAGCTCACCCTGTCCAGGGTTAAGAGCTATGAGGTCTTATCCTCATTACCCGCTTGATCTGCTCACCCTGACGTTCAATGTCAGTGGTTAAGAGCCCATTTGATTAACTTTCCATGGCTTGTTTGTCGAGGTTGATATGATCCCTCTTGACTAAAGCCCTACCCACGTATGTTTGAGCCCCCTTATTGGCGTGTTTACTTTATGCATGTTTGTTTTGTATGATGTGATCGTCTCCCCATAGGATTGCTAGGCTTCGTATAGTCTCTCGTTTGCATGTCAATTAAGGTAGCACGGTTCCTTCGTCTAGGACTTCCTTTTTGCATGAGCATTCCTAAAACACAAACAAACTCATTGATTTTTCTTCTCCTAAGAACACGTTAACTCCTTCTACTACAGGTGAGTAAGTCTCCAAAGGTCGAGCATTCGGTAGATTGTGTAGTAACGTCATTCATCATAAAAAAACAAACAAAAATAGGTTAGCCGAGCTACGGTGCTCTGATTCTCAATCCTTCTTGAGATACGTATGCAGCAGGGTAGGGCCTGTGCGAGCAATAACTCTTTCTTTTCCCTACTTTGATTTTCTCTCTTTCTCATCGCATATAGGACTTTTTATACACACACTTTAGACATAAATAGAAATCGTGGATCCTGTGGAGTACCGCAGACGTGAAGGGGTGCGATAACCTTCCCTTCATGTAACCGGCCCCCTTACTCAGTTTTCTTTGGTTTGAGACTTTGTTTTATCCGTTCCCTCTCGGTTATGCAGTACTACCTTTCCCTTCTCTTGGGATAAAAGTACATAGCTGGCGACTCTACTCTTTTCTTCCGCGCCATTCTTTTCGCGTTTGTACTTGGATTCGGGAAATCCGGGGAGCGACAGGACCTACAGGGGCTCCCTCAGCTAACTTGCCTTGAAAAAGGGCTTTTGAAACTTCAAACCTTTCATGTCTTGCTTGCTCTTGATAGAGCATCTTCAGGTGTTCGATCGTACCGAACGCCGCCATGTTCTCATGTTGCTTTTGCAACTCTGAGTTCATGGTAGCTAGCATGAGACAAGCAGTTTCATTGGCATCATTGACATGCTTCTTATAAGCATCTCTTTCTGCCTTAGGTGCAGAACTAGGAGGTTCCTCTTCAGGAACAGGTTTCTCCAAGACATACAGCTTTCTATCATGTGTGAGGACAATCCTCAGATTTCGGTGCCAATCCAGAAAATTTGTCCCAGACAATTTTTCCTTATCAAGGATTGATCGCAGGATGTTGTTAGAGGTGTTTGTTGTCATGGTAATCTACATAAGGATTAATGAAAATATAAGTATCATTGACATATTTAATTAGGCCTTTATTAAATATGCTCCCACTATTTTACTCAAAACAAATGACCCTCATCACTTGATTCGGAAAATCCCGTTGGAAGATTTTCTAGTGGGTCGAGATCCATATTTCACTTCGTTTTAAGTCCGCGTAGGCGGATTACACAAAACTAGGTTATTTAGGTAGGAACTCCTTCCAATTGTATCTCATACAACTCTCGAAAATTTCAGTTGGGTGAATAACTCCTTATTCCAATCCATCATATGGATCATTCCCAACTCTTGCTTCTAAACATATATAATATTATTATAATTTGTTTAGTTAAGTTTGACCCATTGTTTTAATAGTTGGATATTACAATTATCCCATCGCACCTTACTAATATAGAACATGCACCTCGCGTAGGCGAAACCTACATTATCCATTACTAGTCTTGATGAGTGTTAAAACTTGGAAAGCATAAACTTAATATTTAATTTAAGGGAATTGCAATTTTTCTGATCTCACCGGCTTGTTTATCATATAAACCGTCTCTCACATGCATCAACATACATTCACATGCATCAACATACATACATACATAATGAAACAGTTATGGCCCCTAGCGCAATTGTTCTCCCAAGCCAATGAGAGAACCTAAGCTAATCTAACAATGATCTAAGCTTCTCCAAACAAGATCTTCAAGGTTGTCCTCCTTTGACACTGACTTCTTTGCTTTCTTCATATCATTAAATTACATAAAAGAAACTCGTTTTACATACGAGGGAGTGAGATGAGAAAAGAAGTTACATTTGGGAGATTAAGAGAGAGGCACGACACGCACCTCGTATTTTAAAACCCAAAGCAGAATAAAGGAAAACTAAGGCCATAACCGATCACCACAAGACAATAATAAACACTTTATTATTATTATTAATTCTTTTAATTAATTAAAACCAAATTAAATTTCGACGACCGATCACACTACGCAGAGTTAGCCGGGGGTCCACTGCCCGGGGGTCAAGGGGGCAGCGCCCCTGGGCGAAATTTTTAATGAATAATTCATTTAAAATCGACGTCACTTTTCGCATCAACACTTGATACCTTAAAGCACTTAGTTAGCCGAACGGGTGAACTTTGCCTTGCGTTAACCGGTTAACCAAATGCGTTAACCAGTTAACACTGTTTGAAATCTGTTCAAAAATTGTTTTCTGCCTTGCGTTAACTAGTTAACCAAATGCGTTAACTGGTTAACACTGTTTGAAAATCTCTTGGAAAACTGTTTTCCGTTTTGCGTTAACTGGTTAACCAAATGCGTTAACCGGTTAACACTGTTTGAAAACCTTAAAAAAATTTATTTCGTATTGTGTTAACCGGTTAACCATATGCGTTAACCGGTTAACATTGTTCCAAAAAGTGTTTAGAAAGCACAACTCTTGTGCAGTCACAACCCCAATCGCATAACTCTCTGACAACACAACCCTTGTGCCATCACTAACCCTGATGCACCAATTTCAGACCGTCAAACACATCTCGATTGTTGATTCAGTATGATTGATCAACACGTCATTGCTTCACCATACTAATGTCGGATCAAGAAGCAAATGACCATTGATCGCTCAAAGGACAATAATCATTGAGTGTTTGAATGAACGAAACGAGAACACTATATCATATATAATGTATTTTGCATCAGGATTACATATATCATATATATAACTTGATCGATCTCAATTTAATCTTTGATTAATTCTATCTTTAATCATATTAATACAGAACAAAAACAGTTATCAGATTCATGGTTTCGTAAGTGGCTCTGATACCACTGAAGGAGAATTGTCATCCAAGGCGCAGCGGAATTTAAAAATTTCTCCATTTAGTGATCCTTACGAATGGGCATGATCAGTGATAGAATCGTTACCTCTTGTGGCGATTCAAACCTTTGGTGCAGATCTCTTGTAACGATCAAAAACCTTGGATACAAATCCACGGAGCGATCACGAACGTTGAACGATGACAACGTCTCTACTCACTCCACACGAACGGGTTCCTTCAATCTCAGTGCTAGCTGGTACGAATGAAGGCTTTGAGTGAGAGAGAGAGGGAAACGAAATTCCAAGTCTTCACTTGAGAGTTAGTCTGAGTGGAGTGACAATGCTTCTACCCAAGGGGTTCTATTTATAGAACCACTTGTGTAGGCTTCAAGCTAAAAAGCCCACTTAAGTGTATTTTGGCCCATATCTCATAATATGCCAAAATCACTTAAGTATTTGGTACCTTACCATATTTCGTATTCCACTTAAGTGCACCGTACCTTACGATGTTCCTTAGTTACTCTATTTCTCATCAATCCGTCCTTTGTGTGTGACCCTGTAGGTTTTCGTGACGTTGGCAATTATATTAAATCACGCATTTAACATAATAAACAGTGAGCGGTATCTAGCAACACATCACTGCTACCCAAGACACGAAAATGTCATGTGATCTGACAAAACCTCCTGTGATAATAATTATGTGTATAATTACCCCTTTGCCCTTATGTCTATATTGAACACAAGGTATAGACCGTGTCATCCTTGTCCAGTTCAATATTGGGCCCATAGACATTTATCCTGTTACGCAGAATGGGCAAATTCCATCTAGGTCACTCATGTCCCTCAACATGCTTCGTGGAGTACCCATCAACTGTCTTTATGGTTATCCAGTTACGGACAATGTTGGATCAGCAATAAAGCACTCGACTCTACATCTAGGATCCATAGTGGTTTCAGGTTGAAGAGTGGTATACACCATTATCACCATGAGAATAACTTATGACACTTTGCATAACTTTCTATATAGTATTCTCATAGCGGGTCAATCCGGTATAAATATTACTCTTAATATTCATACCTATGTTTAAGACTTGATAACTCTTTATCCATGATCCATGAGATGTGATCATCAGTCTACAAACATAATAGTCTTAATGCTTTAATGTTATCCCACTTCACAATAAAGCTTGACTACAGATACTTTAAGAATAATGTCCTTATGTTTAATGTGATCTCATGATTAAGTCATACTTGATACATTAAACGGACTAGCTATTCTAGGGACTTTATTAAACAACCATAATAAAGAAAAAACCTTAAATAATTCGATACAAGTACCAAAAGTATTGGCCTCTAGGGCTTACACCAACATAGTGATGGTTCACCAATGAAGGATCACTTAAACACTTTCCAAGGGATTCTAAATTAATTGCCAACGATGAATTTTACTTTTGATGATGAAATTCAAGGTTTGTGGCTTCTTCGTACTTTGCCTAATTCTCGGGAGACTTTTAGGATATCCTTATCTAACTCTTATTCGAATGGTATCATCTCAATGGACTAAGCTATAAGTAGTATGTTGAATGAGGAGTTAAGGCATAAATCACAAGTTTCTTCTTCACATTCTGAGGTTTTGGTTACCGAATCGAGGGGAAGACATCAAAGTAGAGGTTCAAGTAATTGTGGGACATCATATGGTAAATCACAAGGAGGCTCTAATAGATTCTCTAATATTGAGTGTCATCATTGCAGGGGAAAGGGACACATAAAAAGGTATTGTCGGAAGTTGAAAAGGGAAGACAAGAAGAAGATTACAACAATGACAAAAAGGAAGGTAACAATAATGGAGATGTTGCAATTATTGATGATTTATTTGTTGTTTGTGATAGTTGTGAAGAAAATATCAATCTATCATGTGTGAGTGCACTATCATCTTAGATATGTTTTGAATAATGTCAATACTAGGACACTTAGTATTTATGTATATTGGATCTTGTTGTCTCTGTCTAGGTGTACATTATCATCACATGACACTTAAAATCAGATTAGGTAGGTCATTACAAGTCAAATTATGTTTTTTCATGAAAAACATGTCTATGGATCGATACATTATGGCTATGTATCGATACATATTGATAGAGTTTTAAAAGAAAATAGTTCTGACCTAAATGCATCGATACACATGATGCATGATTCAATACACAATGCGAATGAGTCGACTCATTCGTGTTTGGAGTCAACTCCAACTAAAAGTTTTTCTTAAGAAAATATCCTTCCTTCAATGTATCGATACATTGTTAATATGGATTGATACATAACAGGTACGGGGAGAATCTCCCGTGTTTAGAGTCGACTCTTACTAAAGCATCTGTTCAAGAAAAACTCCCCACCTTCAATGTATCGACTCATTGAATGAATGTATCGACTCCTAGGCCTTATGTATTTACTCATTCAAATTTGGAGTCAATACATTTAGTTCTATTTTACAAAACTTGTAATTTTTTGACTAAAAATTTGTTTTGTCTGTTATTTTTTTACACACAACATACATATAAATATGCAGTTGTACATCATTTCTCAAAATTGAAACCAAGAACACACTTAGAATTTTCTTTTTATCTTCAATCTTTTTCTTCACACATTCAACAATTACGCATAACCATTTTTGTTGATTGTCAATAGATTGATAAGGCCTAATTTAGGATTATTGTAATCATAATTGGGTTGAGTATTCTTTGGGGTTTTCTTTGATAAAACTGGTTAGGGTTTTTCCTCCAAGATCAAGGATTGATTTTGTTTTTGTACACCATGAGCCTTATCAGAGGCCATTTTAGCTGGATAAGCTTTAGAGATAGGTTAAGCATCTGAAGCATCAGCTTTTGATTAGACATCATCAGTCTTTCCAATACCAATAATCTTGTATTATTGGTTTCTTCCAGATTTCACATTTTCTTCCTCCTTCTGAGTTAGGATTTGGAACATAGGCTTTTCTTTTGTTGTATGTTGTAGTTAGCCATTGTCCTGGAATTGAGATTATTGATTTGTTCTTCCCTTTTAGCATATCTGTAGCAAAAATAATTTCACTGTTTGGTACCCATACTCTTATGGGTCCTTTGAGATTAGTTTTACTAGGCTTCCTCTTATATTGTGCCTTTGCTTTGTAATAAGGTTTTGGATTATTTAAGACTTTAGATTTAAAAGTTTTTTTGTCTTGAATGAATCTTATCCTTAGGTTCTGGGCCTTTCAGAACCTTGTAACTAGATGTCTTAGATTCTATTTTCTTTAGAACCTTTGACTTAGAGGTCTCAAATTCTGTTTCTTTTAGAACCTTTGACTTAAGAATCATTGGTTCTGATTTATTTAAAATTGTTGACATTGAGGTCTCAGATTCTGTTTTCTTTTAGAACCTATGACTCCACAGTTATAGATTCTGATTGGTTTAGAAACTTAGCATTAGTAGCATGCACAAACTGAGAGTACAACCATTTTTAGCATAACTTGAAGAAGAAAGGTCTGTTGGTTTAACCAAAGTTTTAGTACTTGTATGAAAAGATTTTTTATGATAACCAAGACTTTCTCCTTTGATTCTACTTACACCATAGATCATGGATGCAAGTCTAGCTCTGTTAGAGCCAATTATGAAAAACTTTTGAAGAGCCAACTCATATTGATTAAGAGGTTTGTCAAACATATCTTTCACTAAAGTAATCTGATCTCTTTCAAGTTTTTCAATCTTATCTTTAGAAAAACTTAATTCATCTTTTATAAGAACATATTGCTTTTTTATAATTTTTATATGTATGGCTTTCTCCTGACATATATCCATAAGATCTTGATATAAAGTAATTAAATCAGATCTAGAAAGTTTAGAGAATACCCCCCCTGCATCCTTTGAATCTGAGTCATAATCAACTTCTGATTCTGAGAATGTTGAAACCATAAAAGCTAGATTGGCTTCTCCTTCATTCTTGTCAGCTTCTTCTTCGTCATCAAGTTCATATCATGTTGCCATGAGAATTTTCCTTAACTTGCTTTTAGAGTTGTTATTTTAGAAGCTTTCCTTTTTTACTTTGTCCTTCTGAAGCTTTAGACAGTCAGCTATAAAATGATCAGGCTTCTAACAATTGAAGCATCCTTTTTTGATCATCTTTGCTAACTCTGAAGCTTGTTCCTCTAAAGCCAAATCTTCTGCCAGATAACTTTATGTTCTTGTTGGAAAGATATTGAAACCTTTTTATGATGAAATTCATTTCATCATCATCATAATCTTCTTCAGAGGCTTCAACATTAATGACTTCTTTTTGCTCCCAAATCTGAGAAGATTTCTCAGACCTCCCAACAGATTTCAAAGACAGAGACTTTGATTTCTTAATTGGTTCTTCATCTCCATTGATTTTTAACTCATGGATTTGGATATTACTTATCAGGCTTTCAAGATTGATATTGTTCAGGTCAATAGCTTCCTGAATAGTTGTCATCTTTGGTCTGTATCATACAGGAAGACTCCTAAGAATCTTCTTGACATGATCAGAGGTGGTGCAACTTTTGTTGAGAACTTGAATCCCATATACAAGAACTTGAAACCTTGAAAACAAGGTTTCAATGTTCTCATCTTCTTTCATTCTGAACAACTCATATTGTTGAACCAGAAGATTTATTTTGGCTTATTGAACTTGTTGGTTTCCTTCATAGGTAGCACATAAGGATTTTAAAATAGTTTTGGAAGTGTATTTTTTAATGATCTTTATGTACTCAAAATGAGGCAAAGGATCTACCAGAATGCCTCTCACTATGTAGTGTTTTCTGTAGATCTTCTTATGCGCAAGTGTGAGAGATTTTCTATTAAACACCATTTCAACACTATTGAATTAAATGCCAATGTCATCTTCCAATATATCCTACAGCTCATCATCAAGACCTATTATATGAGTATACATCTTACTTTTCCACCATTCAAATTCAATAGAGTCTTCATTGAATGTTGGAGGTCTAGCAACATAATTGTTCCTCTCAGATATACTTTGATCATGATTGTTATCACCATGAGGAGTACCCTCACTTGAACCAATTACTTCAGATTCATCAGCCATGAAGAATATGTATTTACCTCAAGATCTTTTCTGCACCATTGTTAAGTGTTTAGCACAGACCTTACTTTGATGCTAACTGGAAGTGAAAAAAACACAAGAAGGGGGTTGAATTGTGTTGGATTTTTTTTCTTAATATGCCTTTTTAACTTCTTCTTTTGATGACTTTCAAATAGATTTTGAACACTTAGTTCAGAGTCCGACTTAGAAAGGCTAGGTTAGCTTCTGAAGTTCCTTATCAGATTCTGAACCAGAATCTGACTTGGAATATCAAAGTTGATAGCAGCAGAATATTTAAGTACAAAAGCAAGTAAAGTAAAGTAAGAGACACAAGCAGTTATCATGGTTCCTCTCACAATTTGAGAGTAGTCCACTCCCCTTGTACTTCCAAGGGATTTCCAATATAACCAAATTGATTACAAATACTCAAGCACACAAGCAATAGACTTCATTTGCTTACACACACAAGTATAAGACTTCCTTGCTCAAACACACAAGTTTGAGACTTCCTTGCTTAAGCACACAAGCTCAAGACTTGCTTGCTCAAACACATAAGTTTGAGTCTTCCTTGCTCTAGCACACAAGCTAAAGACTTCAAATGCTCAAACACCAAAGCAAGGGACTTATGACTCTATAACAAACTGTTGCGAGATTTGGGTAACAACTACACTATATATACAACCAAAGGTGTAGATAAAATACAACTTAGAAAGACTCTAAGACTCAAGAACTTCTAAGATATACACAAAGTTAAGATGTTCTAAGTCTTGTAAATTTGATAGAGTATCTTCTCTTTAAATGTCAATAAATAAAGTCTATAGTAGTGTGTTATATTAAAGCTTGGTAAATTTCTTCTTCATCCCTTCTTCTCCTTAAATAGAGAGAGAGAAAAGAGACCTAGAGACTTTCACCAAAAGGTTGGGATAGCTTTTTACTTGATTAGACATATTAATAAAACATCTTTTTGCAAGAGGAATTATCCGTTGAGGCACAAACATCAAAGAAGAGATTTTTCCTTAAGACTTCATGTGATCAAAAAGTATTTGAGTCTGTCAAAGTTTCCTTGGTTAGAGAGCTTCTACTTCAGAGGTAGGCTTCCTTCAGACTTCACTCTTCAGAGGTTGATTACATCAGAGTTCACTTTTTGGCTTCTGAAGCTTCAGAGTCTGGGTCACTAGAGGCTGACTTTCTTCAGAGTTGACTTCTTCAGAGTATGGATCTCCATCAGAGGCAGAGTCTTCATAAGTGATCTTCAGACCCAGAGTTTGATCTTCAAATTCAGACTCCTCAAGCATTTCTTCATCTGTTCTTAATGATATTATCCCGCATACTTGAACAAATGTTAAAATACCCAGTTGTTTTTTAAATACTTTGTTATCATCATGTATTAATCAATTTTGTTCCAATAATATGATAGCTTGAAGGAAACTTTGCTCAATTAGGGGTTCATCAACACCAAAAGTGACACCTCATTATTTTTTCTAAGAGGTAAGAAACATACAACATTCCTTCTTATCTATGTTGATTACATAATAATGACAAGGAGTAAACACCATGTTTTAGGAAAAATTCATAAAACGCAACTCAAAATTGCATTCTCATTGAAAGACCGAAGGAGTTTACATTACTTCCTAGCAATTGTGATTCTTAGATACAGAAGTGGAATGTGCCTAAGACAAACAAATCACATCAGGGACGTACTAAAAAAAGGATATTAAGGTATCTACAAGGCACTACAAGCTTATGACTAAACATCAAAACTCCAACTAAACTTGATATGGTAGGGTTTCCAAATGCACATTGGGCCACAAGTGGTGTCGATAGAAAGTTTATGGTAGGTCAATGTGTTTTTTTGGTGAAACCTTGATTTCGTGATCCTCAAGAAAGAAAAGAGTGGTGTTTGGATCAAGTACAAAATCAGAGTATAGGGCACCCGATGACCTAGAAATTAAGGTTCTTTGGTTAAGATCAATATTGGGAGAACTAGAAATTTCAATTCTTAGAAAATATTTCCAATGGTGCGATAACTTAAGGGCCAAGGCATTATTAGTTTTAAACCATGTGATGCACACTCGCACTAAACATATTGAAATATATGTGCATTATATATAAGACCAAGTGTTGCATATTGCAAATTGTTTGACTAAACCTCTCAGTCACTCAAGATTCAATTGCATGAGAGAGACAAACTTAAAGTGATCAAATACATTGAAATAGATGTGCATTACATATGATACCAAGTGTTGTTGAATAAAATCTATGTAGCCTATGTCCCAACAACTAATCAAATTGCATATTGCTTGACTAAACTTCTCACTCACTCAAGATTCAATTGCATGAGAGACAAACTTAAAATAACCGAGTCACCTTCAATTTAAGAGAGGTGTGTGTGTGTTAGAATATATCTACATTCATTGATCCTTATATAAGAAGGACTCTGTGATCATTCATTCACGCTACTCATTGTCATTCATTTTGATTCTTCATTAGTTGTATTGTATATGTATTCCTTATTTAACTTTATCGTTAATCATTGTAATTAAGATGCTATTGATTCATTTTTCTAATTAGCTCCATCACATGATTTTCAAGAAAAAGTGACATTGTCTATTCTCAATTCACTCCTTAAAAGGTGGTTTGTCCGATATTATATTTTAACATATTTGAATATTTAAAAAGTAAATCAAGAAACCATCTTGAAAACTTGAAGTTCGTCCAGATAATATAAAGGCAAATAAAATCCAATAAAAAAAAACAAATCCAAATAATCTCTACCAATTCAACTTTATCTAAAACTAATTCAACTTTATATAAAGACCAGTTTGTTTTAGTTTTAAAAAAATGGATTTTTTCTTTGTATTTTTGAAAATGGATTTTACAAAAATATTTTTTAAAATATTAAAACTTTTTCTAAATTTGTCTTTTATAAATTAAAAGA
Organism: Lathyrus oleraceus; assembly: GCF_024323335.1. NCBI lineage: Eukaryota > Viridiplantae > Streptophyta > Magnoliopsida > Fabales > Fabaceae > Lathyrus > Lathyrus oleraceus. Next base: position 269,331,741 of record NC_066583.1, on the reverse strand, counting down.
TTGAATTGTTCATTCTATAACATAAATATACATTATTGAAGATCAAAACATAGTCAAAATCACAATTTTTTTAAAAAGTTGTATCTTAAAAATGATTTTTATGAAAAGCTATTTGAAATAGCTTCAAAATTAAGTGATATTTTAAAAATTTGATATCCAATTTTTTTTCGATAAAATGATGAAATACCTAAAATAACATTTTAAAAATAACTATTCAAACCAAAATTTCATTTGAAACTTTTATGAAAAACTTCTTGATAAATTTTTTTTACACTAAAATATATAACACTATAAAAATCATTTTTAAAAAAAGCCAAAATAAACTGAGCCTTATCTAAAACTAATTAACCACTAAAACTGTATATAACACAAACAATCATTCATATTTGCTACAAAAAAAGAAACCATTCCCCACAATATCTAAAACAGCAATGCATTTTCCAACATACAAACATAAGCTTATAGCAAAACCACTCCCCATATTAGAACTCCAATCACGACTATAAAGCTTCTAACTCCCAATTCACATGCACAAGAATCTGATGAATTTGGCGATGGTGCAGGGGCGTTAGAGAAGATGCCATTTCTTCCAAAACTGCACATAACCACAACATATCAAACACTTGTAACCAAAAATATTGGCACAAACACACAAATTCATCAACAAAATTAAACAAAGAGAAGAATGTTTTTACCTTCTTGAAAATATACAAGAACCATGACCTGCATTAGTTCAGAATAATATCATCAGTCATATCATATACAAGAGTAAACACAATCCAATATTTACAAGAATTTTATTCATATACAGATTCAAAGGAAAATGTTACTTACTTGGATCAGAAGTGGAGATAGTAGCCATGCCCTTGAAATCACAAGACTCACTAGACTTTCCCATCTGATGATAATAACTATCAAAAGCATAATTAGCATGAGCAACAACATTATCAGGATCATAACATGGTTTTCCCTGCAACAATGGAGAACAATCCACTTTTCCAGGTCCACAAGCCCAATCTATTCCTGCCTGCAACATCTTTGGATCAGCACCATCTTTAGCAATGCAATAGGTTTCTTTACTTGTATCATTTGCCAAAACTGCTCCTGAACCCGTCAATTGCAAAACATAAACAGGCACACCATTTGAATCAAATAGTCCCCAATTTTTCTCTGACAATGGCCCAGGCTTTGTGTCCTCATTGTAGAGCTCGTAGATGTAAGTACTAACGCTAATTCCGGGATGTTTTGGCGTTCCGGTTTTGTTCAATACATGCTTGATCAAGTTGCTGTTGTAAGCATTAGCATTGTCTAGTGTTGCATCAGGCTCATTCGCGTTACCTTTTGAAGGCCAGCCGGTTTCGGTTACTACCACAGGAATGTTGGTGAAATTCAGATACGACATTGCGAAATAAGCTGCATCTACGACAGCGTCAAACACATTGGAGTAGTGGAGAAGTGTGTTGGAATCAATAGATTCTTTGTTTGGTGGAATTGGTTTGAAAAGAGCGTTTTCCAAAGGGATTGCACCGTTTGAATCCATGTAATCATAGTAAGGATAAACGTTAAGCATGAGATAAGATTGAGTGGATTGCAAGAAATCAAGCATTGGAATCAAGACTTGATTCATCGAAGTGTTGAAAAAGGCCTGCGAAGGTGGAAATGAATCAAGTATAATGGTAGAAGGAAGCGGCGTGGAGACTTTGATTTTGGAATCGAGTTTCGACGCGACGAGAGCTGAATGGATGTAGTTAAGTGCATTGACTAAGAGCTTTGCTGCATTTGGGAGCGTGGTTAAAACCTCAGAACCAACACAAATTGATGTGATATTTGTGGATGGATAATATGCTAACACATTGCGAGTAACCCAATTTGAAGCAGTGGAATTCGATTGACCAATCGCTAAGAGCTCTTCATTTGGGACAGAGATAACAACTTGAATTCCTGATTTTGATAACGCAGTTAGCATAGCTTGGTCTGCATTATAAAGTCGAATATGTCGAATTTGTTGAGCTTTGAGCAATGCAACTACTTGTGTAGGGTGAGGCATGTCCGAGAGATCTGTACCAATGTTGACTCCAATGAATGGTTCTGCAAGGAACAAACATGACACATTAAACTTAAGAAACTCGCGCTAGGTGCAAACAATTCCTGTGTTTGGTCAACTCCATACATAACTTTGGGATTTGTCCCTTTGAATTACTCTGTCGCAAAGTCAGATACCAAGATTTAAAAAAAAACATTAAACTTAAGAGACATGGAGGAGTTTAAAGCTGAAGATCTAGGGTTCAAAATGTGAGTATTTGAAAGAAATCATTGAAGATTAATTTGCTTTCTTCTGAACAAAATAGATAGTTTCTTGAAAAGGTAAGCATTTTCAAAATGTGAGGGGGAAAGGAAAATAAATGACTCAAACTACCCTACCATATTGAATAGATCTGAATATTACTCTGAACCACATTGCTATTTAAGAAGATTAATCAATAAAAACTATCTACCCCTCTTCCTTATTTCCACTTTACTTTATACATTTTAATTCAAAACTTCTTTCAGTCAAAATAAGCAACATGCAAAGAAAGAAACATATACACACTTTCAAAATAAAGGAAAAATATGGTAGCAATGAGCAATAGAGTGATTTCAATATTGATTACTCTAAGGAACAAAGAATGTATGTGGAACTAAAAACAGTTAACTAACCTTCATCAGCTGCGACAATGGACACTGCAAAAAGAAGCAGAAGAAGAAAATGCATAGCCATGGTTTAAAACTTCAAATCTCTCTAAAGAATGTGGTGAAAACCTGAGAATGAGTTTTTAAGAGAGGAAACAAGTAAGAAAATGTGGATAGAAAATGAAAGGGTTAAGGAATCAACAATGTCTTAGATTTTCACTGAAAAAAGCAGAGGAAGAGAAGTAGTAGAAAACTAAGAGAGAAAAAGAATGTTATAGGAATGTGCATATACTTTCGCTGTAGATTTATTAGAAAAAATGTTTCTTTTTTTATGCTCCCTCCCTTTAAATTTATAAAAAAAAAATCATATTTATTAAAAAAACACACAGTAATAGTTTAGAGTATATTTTTTTGTTTTTTATTAAAAAAAATGATGAAGAGCAAACTAAATAATTTTTTTCACTAAAATCAATACATCTAGCATTTTTTACTACGTACTTTTTAAGGAGGGAATACTATTTTAGTACTGGTATTTAATTTAACGAGATAAAGACTTGTGAGAGACCAATGAGGATTGTCTGTTTTGAAAACATATAGACAAACAAAGGAAATGAACGGGAAAGTGGGTCCCTCTATACTTGAAAACGCAAAAAGCAACGATGCCTTGGGCAAACAACAACAACAACGGTCAAATTTCAGCGTGCATTAACTATACAGTATAGTCTATACTAGTTTCTCGTAACTATAAATCCATGTTTTAATTTTAAATATTTAAACTGTAATTAAATTTTTTATTTAATCTGTAAACTGATTTTTCAACAATTTTTTTTAAAATGGATGTTTTTTTAATTTTAAAATAATTTTTATAAAAATTAGTAAGAGACCTAGCAAAGTCAATTAAATATTAGAGATAGAAAAATATTTAAAATATTATTATCATATAGATATTAATATGAGATTAATTACTATACACTGTCAGTGTAAAAAGTTTTACATTATCGACTCATCATCATCACCCGTTTGCATTACTTTATAGATTTTTAAAATAAAAGTCAAACTTGTTACAATATCCAACGGTTATGATTAACTGACGGTATAAAATCTTTTTACACTGTCAGTGTATTTCAATTAAATTCTATTAATATAGTGTTTTGAATGTATAAAAATATTAATATAAGAAAAAAAAAATATATATATATATATATATATATATATATATATATATATATATATATATATATATATATATATATATATATATATATATTATGTGGTTATGATGGTATAATATTTGAAATATGCAATCAAATCAATATTTGTTAATATTTGATATAGTATTTTTAATTATTATTAAATCAAATTATATGTCAAATCAATATTTGCTGATATTTAATATAGTATTTTTAATTATTATTAAACCAAATTATATTGACAACGTTCTGTAGTTTAAATATAACTTCAACTTGAATTATAAAAAAACATAAAATCGAACAACTTAGTAAAAATGAAATAGTAGTCACCACAACAAACAACTAAAACAACAACACTAAAATTTAATAATAATATTTAGAAAGACAAATGAAAATAGCAGTATTTTCTTCAAGCATTGTTCCTTCTGCCACGTCTCAACAAATTGATGTGCAACATCTGAGAATCGGAGTGGTAGTGACATAACAACGTATTCCTGCATGAAGACTTTGTTTCCTTGGCGTATTCATACCATCCATAGCCGATGTACATTTCCATCCTGTCCCTCTTCAATTTAATAATTTCACAGTCATAGTAGTCCATAGTCTCAATATCCATCAGGGTACATTAATTTGATCTAGACGAAGACCCCTCCTATCAGTTAGGAAATGTTGCATAGTATTAATTTTTACAAGTTAACATTAGTCTTGGATTTTAAGTTCGTATCAAAAATGCAAAACATTTTTTTTATTCTTATAATTTGTGTAACTTGATACCAAAACTTGATTTCTGCCTTTAAGTGACCTGATAATCTTTTTCTCCCAAAATAGATCAGGTGTCAACCCTCCTACCTACTGATTTACCTGCTCAGCTAGACCATGTCCCTGAGCCATATTGATCTTAGGCAACAATTGATCTACTTGAGCTATTGCATTATGATTCACCTATACATTGGGAATTCGACTGAGTCAAATTGATCTCAGGGAACATTTGAACATCATTAGGAGGTTGGTTCACTTCTTGGACAATTTTATCAAAGATTTCATAAATATCATTTGTGTCAAGAGATAAAAATCTGCAAATTCATCGATGTGAATGAGCAATATTATGTATGTCACTAACAGAAATGCATGCACACAAAAATCAGACATGCATACATAAAATACACCGACTGAACTTTAAACTTATATTACCCATTAGAAGTAGAAGAAGACATTGTTAGTTTGCTTCAAATTCCACACAGAGCACACAATATATCTTTTAAGAGACTTGATATATTAGATTTGCAATGGAGGCATTTGATATTATTGCATAGTATATAAATAGCGAACAAGTATTTTATGTTGTTTTTGAAAATTGATTTCAGTCGGGGTGATTTGACATTGTCGTATCTTATGAATAGTGTGGTTGTTTGTAAAAATGGTTTTGCCGTAATGGTTGTTATGATGACAACTTTGATGATTAAAAAATAACATGTCAAAGTATTAAATTACATGTTGAAAATCATATTTCAATGCTAAACGTGTGGCGCATTGAATTAATTGTTCGAAAAAATTATTTGATTTTATATTTTCATTTAATAGTGTTAAACCTTTCAACTTCGTATTCCTGACAAAATTTGGAGAAATAATTAATTATAGAATTAATACCAGAAGAGAAACGTTATCTTTTCTCCTTTAAGTTTTTATCTTTCTCTTTCTTAAAATTTGTAACTTTCTCTTGCTTAGACTTCGGCATTGCTTTGCAGAACGACGAATGCAACTAGAGATTTGAAGCATGGAAGGTCAACGAAAACCTTGCTACGGTTATATTTTGGATGATACTATGTCAGGAATGAGGCAATAACTTATGTTTTGTTTAAGATTTACAGTTGTAATACATTTTTCTGAAATTTCAAAGCATCGTTGGTCATTTTCTACTTTCAAAGTGTGTTTGATTTGGGCATACAAATTGGAATTTGTAAAAATTTAGAGTAGTAGTGTTTATAAGTTGTATGTTGTTTTTATGAAATTCAATTGCATCGATGTTCCTTCTAAGATTTCGAAGTGTGTTGGATTTAAGCATACAAAGAGGAATTTGAAAAAATTTAGAGTAGTTCTATTTATAATTTCTATATTATTTGATTAGAGCGTGTAATTAGTTTGTAGAAATCCAAATAGCTGTAGCTTTAGAATAAATAATTGTTTTTAATTACAAATTATATGATAAGGTTTGTAAAGATTAGTTCATACTACACCGTATGATTTATATAAAATATAGTATTATGAAATCACAAATTCAAATTGAGTATTCTGTAATTAAAATTTGTAGAATTTATGGTTTTAAAAAATTGTGTTTACTTTAGAAAATATTGTCATAAATATCAATATATCGATATAGTATATATATATACATTCTAATATTTAATATTGCCTATTTTTGTGAGGAGACTGCAATGGACATCATCAAGGGGATGATTCAAGAGATTATCGAAAGTTCAATAAAACAAAAGTCTGTTAAGAGAATTCGTCCCGACAATAGAGTTGAAAAAAAAGCTTTGAGAATCTTTGGAGTCCAAACTGATGTTGAGGTGGTAGCTTCACCCATTTAGAATGGAAAGGAAGTTTTGAAAGCTATTAAAGAAGAAGAGAACATATCCACAGATCTAACCAAAATTGACAGGGGGAAACATAAAGAAATCGTGAAGAATGTGTGTCCTAATTCTAAATCTGTGGCAAAAAAAGGGGTTGCAAATAAAAAACATGTTACCAAATCTATGCAAAAGAATGGAATTGGAAGTCAATAAAATCTTGTGAATGGGAAACAATCTAATGAAGTTAAAGAAGAATGGATAATGGAAAACAAACAATATTCATGGGAGAGCAATATAGCAAACGCATACAACAAAGTAAGAAATGTTCTGGTAAGCATGTATGCGTATATAGTTTATATTGTATTATTATTAAAACAGTTTATAACTTGTAGTGTTTCTCTTTTTTTGTATCTTTGCAACATTTTCCAAGACTAATATCAAAAAAATATTTAAGAACAAATCAAAAGGATATCTAAATTGTTGATGTTAAAGTAAACAAAATCTTCAAATGTGCAAATTGACTCTACAAGACGGAAGGACGCTCCAAGTGTGTATGAGAAGTACATTGCTCAAGGATGATATGAGTATGCTAAAAGCAAAAATTTCTCTAATGGTGATACCTTGGTTTGGAGAACGGGACGTTTTTCCCTTTATGTGTTTGTAACATTGTAAAGGAATTGATGTTCGGTATGTGTTTGGAGTGGGGAACTGTGATGATCATGGGATGTAGATGTTAACATGATGTGAATGGTTTATTTTTGTGTTTTTTCTATATTTATTATGGATGTTATTTAGACATTTTGGAATCAAATACTAATTATAATGTTATTGCTATGTCAGTATGTGTTGTGTGTGTCAAAACTGTGCATTATAAGTTACTGCTAATATTTTATGAATGTGATTTGGTAGTTTTTCTTACTGGTATAGTTAAAGTTTAGTATTCTATTTGCAGTCTCTTATGTAACTCATATGGTATTACTTGTTAACGTGTTTTGGTGAAACTGAATTTATATGAGGGTTTATTATTAAACAACTTTATAAAATTTAAAAGTTATTATTTTATCAGCTAAGACATTAAGCATATAAATTTAACAAATATAATAAATATAAAATCGATATAGTTAACAAGTTTATATGTTGAAAAATACTATTCTTTATTCCTCATCATAGTAATTTAAGTGTTTTGGTATATATATATATATATATATATATATATATATATATATATATATATATATATATATATATATATATATATATATATATATATATATATATATATATATATATATATATATATATATATATATATATATATATATTCAATCATACATGCTAATAAATAAAAACATCTTGTACTATAGAGTTTTAAACTTTTAATGGGCATGCAGTTTAATACCCATCTATAGGCCCATTAAAACTCTCACTATATAACATGTGGAATATAGAGTTTTTAAGAGAGACAATTATAGTATCATTGTAAGTGTTGGAGGAAAACAATATTCAACAACATCTATTACATGTATTCTTCAGGCAGGTGTGTTTGATTTTTTTTTATTTCTTTCTCTTCTTGGATTGTTCAAACAAATTCTTTGAAGACATATTCAAGATCCTTTACAACTGTATTTTATAAAGTGAATCTGGGTTTAAAGTTGCTTGTAATGTTTTTATTGTTTTGGTTTCAAAATCATGTACAACTATTCTTTTAGGTTATGTAAATCTTCTACAATATTGTGGATCTTATTGTATGATAATTGTATTTTTAATTGTATTGAAATAATAGACTTAATTTTACTGAATATTGCATTTACACAAATGAAGAAATGAAAGCACATTTGCTTAAGAAATAAAAATAGTTTGAAGAAGAGCAAGACCTTAAAATTGAAGCTCTCATTAAGGATGATTGGATTCATGAGTTTGAGAAAACAACGGATTGTAGCAACAATGTGAATTTAGTTTATAAAATAACATAAGCGAATAAGTCAGAGAAAAATATGATGGTATGTGTCTTGTTCAGTATTAATATGCACATTTTATTCATATTGTAATGAAAGTTAAAATGTCTTTTCATTTTGATAATTATTGCAGCACATCCAAACTCAGATATCAATAAAACATTTTGGTGAAAAGCAAAATGCTATAAAGATAATAGACCTGGAAGCTAGAAAGGGATATAATTGTGTTATTCGTATAGCTGAACAAAATCCATATGAGAAGGATATTAGACATGGATGGTACAAATTTTCCAGAGAGAAGAAGTTCGAAGTCGGAGATGTGTTAACTTTTAGCATGTGACCTCATGCAGATTTTATGTATGTTTTAGTAATTAGAAGTTGATGGTTGTAGCATGGTCTATGCATGCAAATCTTGAGACATGGAAGTAGCATATGATGAAGTTATTGTCGATTTCGATGTTGTATCAGTAGTTATGTTGCCACATGGTTATACATGTCATTGGAATTGTTAATGTTATATTAGTTTTAAGATATCCAAATTTTGAATGATAGGAAGCATGTTGGTTAAGAATTTTGTAACTACACTACTGCTGTATGATGTTATGCATTTACGCAGTATATCAAATTAATGTATGCTTGTGTTTTAGTTATTGCATTTTTATTGAATTTTATACTTCAACCCGTATATGTTTGTAGAAATTACACATATCATGACATGGAGTATATCACATAATTATAGCAATAATATATCACCTCCAATGATAAAATATATCTTTTAAATATCTTTTAAATGATTTACACTCATTAATGTAAACAGAATAGTAAATTCATTAATTCAAAACAGTTATCATGATACAAAGCCAAAAATTTAAATCAAAACTGAACATATACATCTTCTGATGTTTTCAGTTGTGTATATTATTGTTGGTCTAAAAAATTTGATAGCAACCTAAGCATAACACAGATTCTTCAACCGGTATAACTTCGTTCTTCTGAAACAAACAAAACAAATTAAATGATCAACATTGAAAATAGCTTTGTATAAGCCTAATGTGAAAAAGATGTAATGTGCATCATTCATGGATATGTATTATACCTTAACGCTTACTTTGTTGCTGATGCCAAATATCTAAATATAATAATGAATAAAACTAATCTTCATGACCAGCATGTTCTTAAGCATTGGAGAAAAAACACAATTAATAAAGAATAATTTTGTAATGAACAAACATGTCAAGCTGCAGAACATTCTATCAGTGATGAAGATAATGTTTAACTTACTTTGTATACGTTTTCAAAAACTTCTTTGAAAATAACATTTGTCGTAGCCTCCAACGGTTGGTTTTCTTTGTCATGAATTAATATCTTAAGACCTTTTTTGCTTTTTACTCTTGATATTGCAACATAAAGTTGATCGTGGCTGAAGACATTTCTAGGAAAATATATTCCGATATAATCCAATGACTGACCTTGAGATTTGTTGATTGTCATAGCATAACATACAATTATAGGAAATTTCCTTCTAATCATTTTGAAGGGCCATGAGGACTGGGTATGAGTAATATCCATTCTTGTAATATAGATGACACCTCTTATGTTCTTACCTGAAATAATATTTGCTTCAATAAGATGGTCTGTCAATCTTGTAACAATCAGTCATGTTCCATTGCATAAACCTTCTGATTGATCAATATTTCTAAGAAGCACAATTGGAGTGTCAATCTTCAACTTAATCTTGTGATTGGGAAGTACATAAGTTCTAAGTGTATTCAAAAATTCAGGAGTTAAGACATCAAATGCTTTATTGCCATCACCATCAGGCGTGTCGACTGAATCAGAACTTAAATATTCCTTTTCCTCTCCTACAAAGAATTAAATAATATTGTATTGGTAAATAATTATTGTTTTGCATATGTTTATAAAGATATAAATTTGTAGATCAACAATTACCTGGAATGAATTCCAATACATAATGATTTATAAGATCAACAATCTCTATGGTTCCAGCCAAAATTTCTCTTGATTGCAAAGATGTTTCATTCTTGTAATTCATAACAAAATATGGATATGTGTTTTGGACAATGGCTTGGAGTGGATCATCAAAGTCCATGATAAAAAATTCAGTTGGGATGTCAATATATACATAACCATCATTAGGTTCTACCAACTTTCCATCGCCGACTTTCAACGTCCAGTTAGAAAATTGTTCTAATTCAGATGGACTTGAGTTCATGGCGGACTGTTGAAGTTGTGTGTTCTTTGTAAGTTTCAAAACCACATAATAATCCCATATGTATGATGAATTTATAGTGGCATGTATTATATTTGAATGGTTGCCTCTTGGTATAACTGGTAGAATGTGCTAGAATTTTCCATAAAAAACAACTACCTTACCTCCAAATATTTTATCGGATGATTTGGATCTGCCCATGATATCAAAATTGATAGACTTAGAACCTCTTAACACTTTGTATATTTTAGAAGTTCTTAAGTCTTAGAGTATTTATAAGTTGTATTATGTCTACACCTCTGATTGTATATCAAAAGTAGTTGTTACCAAATCTCTTAACAATTTGTTATAGAGTCAGAAGTCTATTTCTTCAGTGCTTGAGCATTTGAAGTCTCTTGTTTGTGTGCTTGACAATAGAAGTCTCTTACTTGAGGGTTTGAGCATTAAGAGTCTCTTGCTTGTGATCTTGAGCATAAAAGTCTCTTACTTGTGGGTTTGAGCATTGAAAGTCTCTTTTTTGGTGCTTGAGCATTTGTAATCAATTTGGTTATAGTGAAAATCCCTTGGAAGTGAAAGGTGATTTGACTACTCTCAAGTTGTGAGAGGAAGCATGATAACTACTGTGCGTTCTTTATTTTACTTTCCTGATTTCTGATCTTAATATTCTACTACTATCAGCTGTGCAACTCTGAGTCAAGTTCTGGTTCAGAATCTGATAAAGACATTCAGAAGCTAACAAAGTTTTTCTGAGTCAAACTCTGAACTAAGTGTTCAAAATCTGGTTGAAAACTAATAGAAGCAGAAGAAGAAAATACTTAAGAAGAAAAAGCCAACACAACTCAACTATCCCCCCTTCTTGTGTTTTTTCTCATCTTCAGAAGACAATGGAACAAAGTTAAACATATACTTTGTTATATTATGAGTACAACTGACATGAGTTTGTTTTATTTCAAAGCATCCAAATTAGAATTAACGGGTCATGCAGAAACATGTTACTTGTCAGATATTCATAATTTTAGATCGCACAAATTATTTTTTTATTTATGGTGGTACAACTATTTCATGGAGACCTGTGAAACAAACCATAGAAACAACTTTATCTAATCATGCAAAAAAATTAGCACTACATGAATCAAGTCGAGAATGTATTTGTTTGATGTCTCTAATTCAACACATACAATAGACTTGTGGTTTGACTTCCAGATAAATAAATACAAAAACCATAGATGATTACATTAAAAGAGACTAGACAAAACATATTTCTTCAAAGTTCCTTTTGACTCATGATGTTTAAAAAAGTGGTGATATAAGCATCAAACAAATTCGTTCAAGTGAACATCTTCTAGATCTTTCCTCAAAGTCACTCCCAAATAAATATTTTAACCAACTAATATGAAAGATTAATCCTCATCATTGAATAAATAATCATTCAACTGAGGGGGAGACATTGATTTATCTTAAAAGGATATTGTACTCTTTTTCCTTCATTAGATTTTTTCCCATTGGGGTTTTCCTAGTAATATTTTAACTGGGCATATCCTAAACAAACATTCAAAGGGAGACTATTATGAATAATGGATGATTGTCTCCCTATAATTTCTTTTCTCATTTGTAATAATTTGTATTGATTAGTAACGATGTAGTTTCATCAAAAAGAATATTGTATTTTTTTCTTCATCAAAATTTTGTCCGCCGAGTATTTTCTTGTAAGGTTTTAATGAGTCATATTCTTGATGGACATTCAAAGGAACGTGTTATAAATGACATGATTATGAATGTACATATATTAGTGATTTCCATATTAATTTTCCATTTATTATATGTGTCCTATAAATATGATTTATATTGTATTCAAAATAAAGGCTTATAATGTGCTAGTCCATCTTTTCCCCCTCTTTTTAATGAAGGAAACATAACGACTTTTATTCATTTTGATTTTCCATTTTTTAATGTAGGATGATAATATTAATCGTCATCATTTTTCAATGTTTATTGGAAACTACATTTCATTTTTAAAGCTTTTACTAGTTTTTTCACTTTATAAAAAGTTAGTACCATAATATTACTCCCCCCGTCTCACAATATGTGTCATCTTTCTTATTTTTATTTATCTCAAATTATTTGTCCCTTTAGAATACCAATGTGATATTTATTATTTATTTCCACTAACTTAACCTTATTTATTGTATTTTAAATCATGTAACCACTCCACTATCTATTATTAATAAGGTTATTTTAGTAAATGACATTCGTTTTATCATTGAAATCAACACATTTTTAATCATTATCTTAAAAAGTGTGAGAATCTCAATGAGGACACCTATTGTGAGACATATGGAGTACATTCCAACGATTACTTGCGGTATGAAATCTTATCTTTCGATAACGGATGAAAAAAATGAAAATAACAAGTGACCCAAACTGGCTTGAACTTCCAAGAGATGTAACAACAAACATCCTCCAGAGATTAGGGACGATTTAAATATTGACTAGTGCATGTCAAGTTTGTCATATTTGGAAGAATATCTGCAAGGATCTCATATGTGGCGAACCATTAACATTACCAAGTATGGTTATAAGCATTCCATGCGTAATAAGGATAAATTTGTGAAGATTTGTCACAATGCAGTTGAGCAAATTTGTGTTCAAGTAGAAGACATTGATATTGAGCATTTAACAATGGATGATCTTCTTGCATACATAGTCAATAATTGGTAATTAATTTCATAATATTTTCCTTCTGTTTTAAGTCTTACTACCATTTTAATAGGTCTTGCTACAAATTTTACAGTGATGGTCACCTACGACACATGTGTATTGCAATGTGTGCAGAGCTCTCAGATAAAAGATTTTGTGAACCTGTTAAGAAGATATCCCAATTAGAAAGTCTTGACATTTCATATCAAAATCAACTGTCAAAGGATACCTTAGAAATTATTGGCTGATATTGCCTCTGCCGAAGGACTTGTGTCTAAGGGATTGTGTAGTATTATATTTGCAAATACCATGCCTAGGGTGACAACTTAGGATTGCCCTAGGAAAGAGAAGACGACAAATAGACAAGTGATCCACCAATCTGATCAATGGCCTAATAATCGAGTACCTTGACCAGATTGATCACTGATCTGAATTTTAAAACATTGAATGGACCTATGTCCTTCAACTACATGAAAGGGATATAATTTTATACATGAGAAATGCAGATGGGGAAAGGTCGTCACATCCACCAATATTAATCCCCGAAATGGAAGAAATAGTGAGATAATTAGATCTAAATGAGGCGACACGCAAAGTAGTGCAATAGATCAAAATGGATGAAAAAAGGAAGATACAAATTGAATTGGAGGAAGCATTAAGAGTTTCACAAGAGATTTTTTCAAGAATATATGATCTCACCAAGAAGCCAAATTTATGGTTTAGTGGGTGAAAATCAAAGTTTTTTTAGATATGGCGGATTTTGAACTGTTGGTGTACAAAGAAAAGTAAGTAAGGATGATGAAGAAGATGGAAGCAATAGAGATAATATGGATAAGTGATATTCTAATAATTGTTGAATATTTTTATATTTATTTTTATTTGATTTTAATTTCCAAATATTAATTTTTTGAATTTTTATTAGTTATATTTAAATTTAACTTTTACAAATTATTAATTTCTTAAAATTTATTTATTATATAATCCTACAGTTTATTTCTTATATTTGTATTATTATAAAGCTAAAAATAAATATTTGTTTCAATACTTATAATAATTAAACTTTAATAAATATATTTTTATTAAACATGTATGATTTGTGAGGGTAAAAATCTCAACAACCTATCTGACATGTTGCTGATATGCAGTTCGTACACAGTGTATTGAGAGGGGTTTTTCACTTGACAAATGCATTGCAAGGGATTTACCACTTAATAGAGTTACGAGAAGTATAATCCCTAACAAAACACATCAACTGACGCTTTCTCTACACCCTATAGACCTTTGCGAGGAGTTTAACATTTGAGGAGTTTAACACTTGACAACATTGCAATGAGTTTATCACTTGACAAAAAAATTACGACAAATATTTTTGCGAGGGTCTTATCTCCCTCGGGTATATCATTATTGCGAGGGGTTTTCATTCGTTGTGAGGGGTTTATCACATGACAAACCTGATTTTTTTTTGTAGTGTATAAATCAACAACTTTAAAAAATAAATAAAATTAAATAAACACATGCATGATTTTTGGGTGAAATATCACGGAGATTGGGAACATGTTTTTAGTTTTGATTCTTCACAAGTGAAGAAGATATAATGAGAAATCAATCAACTTGGAAATTGAAGCAGTGGTACAGTGAAAGTGTATGTATATCTTTGCAAAACCTTAAAATATCTAGAGACATAATTCAAAGATGACACAATTGGAAGAAAGTTTGGGATATATTAAAATTATTCAGTTCAATCTCCCAAATCATTACTTAAATAAAAGACAATTTTTTTTAATTTATGTATTTTTTATTAGGACCGATTTTAAAAATTAGATAGGATCCCTAAATATTTAAGACGATTCTGCATTTCCCTACTAAAAGACTTCTATATTCAACACCATTGTGACCTGTAACAATGTTCTAACAATATTATGTGACATCAAAAGTGTAATTCTCGTTGTCTCAAACTCTGTTTTTCACAAAGAGACGAAGCAAATGGAGATGAATTGCCATTTAATACGTGACAAACTGCAAGCAAAGATCATTAATATCATACCTATCAACTTTGAGAACCAAGTTGCTAATCTCTTCATCAAAGCTCTTTTACATCATTAATTATTTTATAACTATTATGTTAGTTAGTTATAAGGTTAATGGATTAATTAGTTGTAAGGGTAGTTACTTAGAACATATTTCTCTAACAAATAGTATCTTTATTATAAATTATAAAACGTCTTGGACATTTCATATAAATTAAGAAACGCAATTAATATTGCAAGAAGAAAATAAATTATATCTGATTTTACAATTTTATCATTCATTGTTATGTATGAAAAAAAATGTTCAAAAATCAAAAAGAAGAAATAATAATAATAAATGATAGAGGATATATTAAGAAAAATATCATTAATATTATATTGAAAGGATAAAATGACTTATAATTTATGATACATTTTTTTACAAAATAACTTATAATTTGGAAGAAAGGAAATATTGATCTCCAACACGCCTATAAATATAGCTAAGTCCATTTTGTAATTTTTTTTTTCTTTTAATGAAAATATGCTTCCCCTTTTTTTTAAAAATTTTTTATATTAACTTTACGATAGACTAATTTAAAAGAACGAATTCCACCGTCCACAATTTCATAAATATGCTATTCCACATTTCTTTTTAATATTGGAAACAAAGCCACTTTTATTATTTTCAATGCAGGATAATAATAATCCTCATCATTTTTCAATGTCCATTGGAAACTAAATTTCACTTTCAAAGCTTTTAACTAGTTTTTTCATTTACAAAAGGTCACAATAATACTACAATCTTAACTTCACTTGCGGTATGATTTCTTCTATTCTAGTAATCAATGAAAATATGAAAATAACAACTGGTCCAAACTGGCTTGATCTTCCAAGAGATGTAACAGCAAACATCCTCCAGAGGTTAGGGACGATTGAAATATTGACTAGTGCATCTCAAGTCTGTTCTTTATGGTGGAACATCTGCAAGGATCCTTGCATGTGGCGAACCATTAATATTACCAAGTATGGTTATAAGCATTCCATGCGCAACAAGGATAAATTTGTGAAGATTTGTCGCAATGCAATTGAGCGAAGTTGCGGTCAGGTAGAAGACATTGATATTGAGCATTTTGCAACGGATGATCTTCTTGCGTACATAGCCGATAATTGGTAATTAATCTCATAATATTTTTCTTGCGTTTTAAGTCATACCATTTTAATATGTCTTGCTGCAAATTTTACAGCGCTGGTCACCTTCGACACATGCGTATTGCAATGTGTGCAGAGCTCTCAGATAAAGGATTCTGTGAATCTGTTAAGAAGATGTCGCAGTTAGAGACTCTTGACATTTCATATCAAACTCAACTGTCAAAGGATAGCTTAGAAATTATTGGCCGATATTGTCCGCTTTTGAAAACATTGAAATGCAGGTGGATCGTAGCGAACGACAGAGAGAATGATGTGTCATTTGCTATTGCAAAAACAATGCCCGGATTACATCATCTTAAAATTTGTGGAAATATGCCTTCCGAGGATGGCGTTCTTGTCATTCTTGATGGATGTCCCTTTCTTAAGTATCTTGACTTGAAAGAATGTTGTTGTTACTATAATATTGAAAGGTTGGAGAAAAGGTGTAGAGAAAATGTTATGGATTTTAGACCTCCATCACTACATTGCTACTCTTCTAGGTATGATTATGGATGGGGTATTGAAAGTGAAAATTGGTCTGGTTATGAAGACTAGTTTTGATATTTGGCGATACTGATATTGAAAACACTGTCCAATTGTTGATCTCTTCTTAGCACTCGTTTTTCTGCAAGTGAAATTTGGGATGATATCTTTGTAAAGTTCCAAATGTTTTAAATGTGTTTTGTTGAAGTAATCGAAAGCCTAAATAAATGTTTTAATATATTTTATTTGGCGTTGGACTAATGAGTTGAAAGAGACTATAGATTCAAAAGAATATATCAAACAAGTAATGAAACTTGTAAAGTTTTATATCAGTTTGTTTGAAGTGATTATAAATCATGCGACGTTCAAACGACCAAATAACTTTTTGTTTGTTTATATCGGTAGAAAACTAAGGAAGTTTAATTTTTCAATCAAAACCTATTTAAAATACATATTAAACATCATTTCCGTTCTCCCTCTCCCTGTATATTTATTACTTAAAAATCAAATGATACCAAGATATTAAATTTATTAACATAACACATTCGATAATTCTTTAGCGTATATGTGTTTAATAAAATCTATCATTAAATTGAAAGTTATTATCATGTATATCATCCTTATAAAATCTATCGTTCAGAAGCTTGAAAACTAAAATTTTACAAAATATCAACAAAATAGTTAATTTTGATCATTCTCTTTAACATATTAAATAATTTTTTATTGATATTAAATTTTATAGACATGTTCTATATGATAGTATGTTTCAATTTAATATTGAATTTTATTATACGAATATCCAGTGAAGAGTGATCAGAGGTGTCATGTTATTAAGTTTAATACTTTGATGTCATTTGATCGTGACAATATATGAAATTCTTTCTTTCACTTACTAAATTTTATTGTTTCACTTCATTCGAAATAAATTTTTAAATTAATTGTTCAAATTTTACATAAAACTTTAGACTTGTAAACTTATGGATTAAGAATCCATCAAGATCTAACTAGATTTCTAAATTGAAAGTTAAACTTTTTACAAACAATAAATTGGCACCTAATAGGACTTAATTTGATATAACTCTGTCAAAATTTCGATAACTTACATTCTAAAATTAAAATAAAATTGTACGATGGCTCATTCTATACGAGAAATGCCAATTAGACTAATAAATTAAATAATGATGTTAGAATCAGGTACAATATAAAAGTTTAACCATTTTTAGTAGACTTAGAAGAAGAGGGATTTGATGGTTTAATTAAGGTTTCGGTCCTTACATTAAATGGTTTTTGATGGTAACCAAGACCTTCTCATATATTTCTACTTACACCATAGATCATGGATGCAAGTTTGGTTCTTTCAAGACCAATTAAGATAAATTCTTGAAGAGATATTTCATGCTTATCAAGAATTTTATCAGATACATCTTTAACAGGAGCAATATTATCTCTCTGAAGAGCTTCATTTTTGTTTTGAACAGATTTTAATTCCTCTTTCAAAAGATCATATTGCTTTGTTAATATTTTCATACGTTTGGCCTTTTTCTGACATCTACTCATAAGATCTTGAATAAAAATAATTAAATTAGAACGATATAGTTTAGAAAATACCGCATCCTTCTGAACCAGGATCTGAGTTAGATTCTGCTTCAGAAGATGTAAGAACCATCAAAGCTAGATTGACTTCTTCTTCATCTTTCTCGGATTTTTCTTTATGGTTATGTTCTTCCCATGTTTCCGTGAGACTCTTCTTGAATTTGTTTTTGAAGTTTTCCTTTTGAAAGTTTCCCTTCTTTGACTTGTCCTTTTGCAACTCTGGATATTCAATAATGAAGTGACCAGACTTCTTGCAGTCCTTCTATTGAAGCAGCCCTTCCGATCATCCTTCTTATCTCTTGAGCTTGATCCTTTTAAGTCACTACTTCTACGAGGGAATTTTTTGTTCTTCTTGGCCAAGTATTGAAATATTTTAATGATAAAGGTCATTCCATCCTCATCTGAGTCTTCTTCAGAACCTTCTGATTGAGAAGCTTCTTCTGAGTTCCAGCTTTTAGGAGCCTTTACAGTTTTTGCAGAAGATTTCAAAGCAAGGGACTTTGGCTTATTGGCAGTATAATCTCTATTAAGCTCCATCTCATGACTCTGGAGATTTCTTATAAGACTTTCAAGACTTAATGTGTTTAATTCTTTAGCATCCTGAATTGTTGTTACCTTTGGTCTTTATCTGATAGGAAGACTCCTAAGAATCTTCTTGACACGATTAAAGGTAGTATAACTCTTGTTCAAAACCTGAAGACCATGAAGGTGAGAAAAACAAGAAAGGGGGGGGGGGGGGGGGTTTGAATTGTTTTGAAAAATAAGCGCTTTTCAAAATGAAAAATCACACAAGGATTTTATACTGGTTCGCTTATAACACAAAGCTACTCCAGTCCACCCGGCCAAGGTGATTTCGCCTTCAACAAGGACTTAATCCACTAATCTTGAAAGATTACAAACAACACCTAAGAGAGAAGAGAATCTCTTAGTCTTCTCAAGTCTACAGACCACACAAAGTCACTTGAGGAAATCAAACAAATAAAAGATACAAGATATGTAATCTAGAGTGCTTCTAAGAAAGCAAGTATTACAAACTTAAGAACAGATTTTTCACTTAATAAGCAAAAGCTTAGTGAAATTCTTTGAGAGCAAAGATGATTTTCTTGAGCGTGAAATAATTCAGTATAGTTTTGGCTAGTTGATTTCTTGTTCCTGAATGTTGATTGCAGCTCTATTTATATATGAGTTGAAGTAGTGGTTGAACTGGTGGATATTAGAAGGAGTTTACTCCATTTCATAAATAGCTTCTGCAGTTTAACTTTTCATATTTGAAGTGACTACTTACCACAAGTAGTATTTTTCTTATTGGAATTGAAGATTAACGTCTCTTTCTCTGTTTAGGAAATCTATTTGAAAATCTTTACTTGACTTGAACGTTACTTTTTCATGATTAGCAAATCCATAATCAGAGTATTTGTGTTTCTGGAGAATCTTGGAATCTTGCTTCTGATGTTGATCTCTTGAGAGTTCAGATGGCGCTGATAACTTTCAGAATATACAGATAACATTTCTCCAGAATCAGAGCTTCTAGACTTTACTTCATGTTCAGATGCTTCTGATACTTTGCAGTTTTGTCCAGAGTCAGAGCTTCTAGACTTTCTTGAATGTGCTTCCACTTCAGATGCTCCTAATACTCTAGAATTTGTATCTGATCTTGTTGTGCATCTGATGACATCATCAGATTCATTTCTTCTTTCTTTAGAACCCTGCACACTTAGAAACTTTTCGTTAGGGTGCCATTTTTGGTTTCATCCTTTGTTATCATCAAAATCAAGGAATCTGTTGTAGAACAATTTTTGTTCTTACAATCTCCCCCTTTTTGATGATGACAAAACAACTTAAAATAGCAGATGAAACATGAATAAAATAAGATCAGATAGACAAAAGCTCCCCCTGAGTTAGTGCTAGGGAGTTCAGAAGTTCTTACTAGAGCTTTCCAAGTAATGAGATTTCTGAAAACTTTCTGCAATTTCTTAAATTTAATGTTAGAGCTATTTAATCAGAGCTATTTCTACAATTGTTGCAGAGTGCTTAAGGTTTTTAGACAATTTTCATCAGAGCTATTTAATGATTTCTCCCCCTTTTTGTCAGAATCAAAAAGACATAGTAATAAAAATTGAATTAAAGAGAAAAACATTTCATTAAAAATAGAAACACAAAACATCAGATCCAAAAAGATGACAGAAGCAAAAACAACAAAAGGCAAGCAAAACATAAAATCCTAAGTGCCTAAGGGTTCTGAGGCAATTTCTGCAGGATCATGGCAAGCATCTTTTGGATGTTCTCATTGACCGAATCTTGCTTGTCCATTCTGTCTCGGAGGATATTCTGATCTTCCTTAAGGTCCTTCAGAGTCTGAAGAATCATCGGAATAGCAGTTGAAGACTCCCCCTGAGTCAGAGCCTGCTGGGCTTCAGCTTCTGCAGCAGCTTGAGCTTCTGCATCTGCCAGAGCCTTAGCTTCCTGTTCCCTTAGGATTTCTGCTTCTTTTGCCAGTCTTTCTTCCTCTAGTCTTTTTGCTTCTTCTTCAGCTTCCTTAGCCAACCTCTCCTCCTCTAGCCTTCTGGCTTCAGCTTCTCTGGCAAGTCTCTCCTGGAGTCTTACCTCAGCATCTCTGATGTAGTCATTTCTGACTTGTTCAGATATGCTCTTCAGCCTAAAGGACTCTGATGTCATCCAGCCAATGACTCTGTTCCAGTGTGTCCTTACAGATTCAGGATCATCACTGATTTCAGAGTTAGTGACCAGAGAATCAACCTTTTGAGCTGAAGCCTCTGCAATCATAAAGATGGCTTCCTTAAGGGTAGGTTTAGAAAGCTCAGGTTCAGGTTCTGGTTCAGAGGTATGAGGTGGAGGGCTGAGATTCAAGGTTTGAGGTTCAGATTCTGACTCAGGTTGGGGTTCAGATTCTGCTTCTGGTTGAAGACTGGGGGATGAAGCATAAAGTGGGTTTAAATCTAAAGGTTCAGATTCTGGTTCTGGGACAGCGGGAAGGATTGGTGGGGTGATATCAGAGGTGTGGGGATCAGATGGTTGAATGTCAGAGGGTTGAGTTTCAGAGGGTATGGTGGTTGTTTGTTGTGGTGGAAGTGAAGTTGTTTCAGGTTCTGTGGTTTGTGGTTGTTGTGAAGCAAGTCTATGAGCATATAAAGTGGCTATTGTTGGAGAGTCAGGATCAGAAGGTTCAGGGTCAGAGGAAACAGTAACGTAGGGAGGTGATTCTGGCATAGAGGATGATGAAGAAGAAGAAGTGCTTTGGTGAGTTTGTGCAGGTATAGAGGGAGGAATGAAAGTTCTGGCTATGTTTAGAACTGGTGTAGGTTGGGAGGTTCTGGTGATTGAGGGTGGGATTTCAGAGGAGGTATAAATGGGTTGTGAAGAGAGAGGGTTAGAGGAAGCCATCTGAAGATTAGAGGAGACAAGAGGAACAGACTTACCAGTTGAGATTTGCAGAGGAGCTGAAGATCCGCTTCCAGAAGCTCCATCAAGTCTGGCCTTCTTTGCTGGTGGTGCTATCTTCTTCTCAGAAATACCTCTCTTGTATCTGACTAAGTCTTCTTCAGAGTCCAGACAGTCGTCGAGGCTGAAGTCAGATATATCCACACCATCATCCAATAGACGCTGAAGATAGATGGCAACAGCATCTCTTGGCTCATTCTTGAAGAATCTGGCCAGGCCATGAGGCATCTTCCTCTGATCTTTCAAGCTATTCCAGGTTGTATCCAGAGTTGGCTTGACTTGTATTTTCTTGATTATCCCCATACTCTTGAGGTTTCTGGCATTCAGAGGCTTTCCCACATCAATTGCCAGATCATCCATACATCTGGTCTTTTCCAGTTGGTCAACCAATCCATGCTCAATGAAGACATCAGAAAGCAATCTTCCCAGAGGGATGTAAGACCTTGGCTTCATATTGTTTCTGGTTTCTTTGACAGAATCCCTCAGATATCTGAAAAGGAGAACAGGGAGGTTGATCTGGATACCCTTCTGAATACAGTATAAAATGCATTTTTGATCAGCATTTATGTAATCAGAGGAGTTGGAGGCTGGGCGATGGTGAATAGTACCCAGAATGATTTTTAGCCATACTCGGAGGTTCTGGTGTAGCTCTTTGTTCTTAGAGGGGTTTCCTTCAACATTTGGTTTGAATATTGTTGGGTTGATAACTTCAGTGATGCGTTTAGACCTAGGAGAGATGTTGTAAATCCTTTTTCCTCCAGTTGTCTCCATGTTCAGCAAGGAGGCAATTGATGCTTCAGTGATAACAATCTTTACCCCTAGAACAAAAGAGACAATGAATTGGTCATCTGCATCAGCATGTCTCCAGAACTCCTTGACAAGAAGAGGGTAGATAGGACCATAAAGCCTGTTGAAGTAGGTTTCCCATCCTTGTTGACGAAGTTCCCTAGTAAGATCAACGCCATTTCTTCTTAGGTTGTCAAAATCAACCAAAGATTCACACAATACATCCAAACCTTCAAAGGGAGTTGAAAGGTTTATGTGGCTTTCTCGGTCAAGAATGTGGGGTTCTTGATAAACAGGGGTTATATAAACACCGGTGACGGTTGGAGTTGAAATACTAGAGGTTTGAGCGGTGGAACTTGACTCCATTTGCTGTGAGTAGTTGAACAGTTGTTGTTGTTGAGCATCCATTGTAAAGAAGAAGATGAAGATTGATGAAGATGAAGAAACTTGCAGAGAATGCTTCGAGAGAGGGTTTAGGGTTTTAGAGTGAGTGAGAGTGATAAGTGTGAAATGTGAGAGAAATTGTTTATATACTCTAAGTAAAACACATGCAAAACGACACCTCAGAATGCGTTAAACACAACACTCAAAATAGCACGCTTGGGGGAAAAATGATTACAGCTAATAAATGAATGTCTAATCCCAATAGTACGCACACTGCTCTAGGAGATTTCAAACGTTCTGACCTTTGATTTCTATTGACAGCTGTCTAGAAGTTCTAGGGTTAGACGTTTAACGCTCCACGTGTTGATGTATCTGATCTTCAGGAATACCAAAGGATTGGTTTCTGAAGATTTCTAACTCAGATATCTTCTTAACTTGTAGAAGTATCAGAGTCAGAGGCAGAAGTGTATTTGTTTTTATCAGAGTCTCATTTTACATGTTCAGAGCCAAATTTTACTCAGGGCAATTTTTAATGTTCAGATTTTCTAATATAAAAAGAAATCTATCTTCAGCTAGAGGCTTAGTAAAGATATCTGCCCATTGATGTTCTGTATCAATGAACTTCAATGTTACTATCCCTTTCTGAACATAGTCTCTGATAAAATGATGTTTTATTTCTATGTGTTTGGCTCTGGAATGTAGAATGGGATTCTTACTTAAACAAATAGCAGCAGTATTATCACAAAAGATAGGAATGTTACTCTCAAATATCTGAAGATCTTCTAGCTGATGTTTCATCCAGAGCATCTGAGTTGTGCACAGTGATGCTGAGATGTATTCTGCTTCTGCAGTTGATAGAGCAATTGTTGACTGTCTTTTGCTAGCCCAGGAGATTAGATTGTTTCCCAGAAGCTGGCAATTTCCAGATGTGCTTTTTCGTTCTATTCTATCTCCTGCGTAGTCTGCATCACAGTAACCAGAAAGTCTATACTCTGATGTTTTCTCATACATCAGGCCCAGGTTAGGAGTTCCTTTCAGATACTTAAGAATTCTCTTAACAGCTGTTAAATGAGATTCTCTAGGATCTGATTGGAATCTGGCACAAAGACAGACACTAAAGAGAATATCAGGACGAGTAGCAGTCAGATAGAGAAGAGAGCCTATCATACCTCGATAGAGCTTCTGACAAACTTTGTTGCTCACCTCTTCCTTCTCCAGAATGCAAGTTGGGTGCATGGGAGTCTTTGCAGAGTTGCATTCAGTCATGTCAAACTTCTTCAGAACGTCTTTAATATATTTACTTTGATGGACGTACGTGACTTCTGGAGTTTGATTAATTTGAATTCCCAGAA
This sequence comes from Lathyrus oleraceus, assembly GCF_024323335.1. NCBI lineage: Eukaryota > Viridiplantae > Streptophyta > Magnoliopsida > Fabales > Fabaceae > Lathyrus > Lathyrus oleraceus. The sequence continues at coordinate 269,307,175 of NC_066583.1, read as the reverse complement.
AGAACTTTAGTTCTTGCATTAGACTCATTTCAAATTCTGCCTGCATTAACTTAGAAAATTCTTGGCAAACAGAGATATTAGCAGAACCAAAAATAATATCATCAACATAAATTTGGCATATCATGAGATCATTATTAAGGTTTTTACAGAAGAGTGTAGAATCAACTTTCCCTCTGATAAAATTTTGTTCCAGAAGAAAATTGCTTAAGCGTTCATACCAAGCTCTGGGAGCTTGTTTAAGTCCATATAAGGATTTCTTAAGTTTAAAAACATGTTCTGGAAAGTTTGAATTTTCAAAACCTGGAGGTTGATTGACATACACTTCTTCTGAAATATAACCATTAAGAAATGCACTCTTGACATCCATTTGGTATAATTTGATAGAATGATTAATAGCAAAAGATACAAGAAGACGAATAGATTCTAACCTCGCGACTGGAGCAAAAGTTTCATTATAATCAATACCTTCTTGTTGACTATAACCTTGAGCTACCAGTCGAGCCTTGTTTCTGACAACTTCTCCTTTCTCGTTCAGCTTGTTTCTGAAAACCCATCTGGTTCCAATGACATGAGTGCCTCTGGGTTTAGGAACGAGATCCCAGACATCATTCTTGGAGAATTGATCTAACTCTTCTTGCATAGCTGCCACCCAATCGTTATCTTGAAAAGCTTCATCACAGGACGTAGGCTCAATCAGAGACACTAGTCCCAGAGGAATATCTTCAGAAGTTCTGAAGGTAGATCTGGTTCTAACAGGTTCATCTTTGTTTCCCAAAATCAAATCTTCAGATACGTTAATACGACTTTTAACTTTCCTTGGAATTTCTGGAGATTTAATTTCTTCAGAGTCTGGAGTGACAGTTGCTTCTGGAGTTTTCTCAGATTCTACAAGAGTGATTTCCAAATCTGCAAACTTTTCAACTAGCTTTGACTTTTCAGGGTCAAGCTTATCATCAAATCTGACATGAATTGATTCCTCCACAATTTTGGTTTCTGTGTTGTATACTCTATAGCCTTTAGAGCGTTCTGAGTATCCTAACATAATACCTTTCTGTGCTTTGGAATCAAACTTGTTCAGATGCTCTTTAGTATTTAATATAAAGCAAGAGCATCCAAAAGGATGAAAATATGAGATGTTGGGTTTTCTTCCTTTACACAATTCATAGGGAGTCTTTTCTAGAATAGGTCTTATAGAGATTCTATTCTGAATGTAACACGCTGTATTTACAGCTTCTGCCCAAAAGTGCTTTGCTACATTTGTTTCATTGATCATGGTTCTGGCCATCTCTTGGAGTGTCCTATTCTTCCTCTCTACAACTCCATTTTGTTGTGGAGTTCTAGGGCAGGAGAAATCATGGGATATTCCATTAGAATCAAATAATTCTTCAAAATCTTTATTTTCAAATTCTCCACCATGATCACTTCTGACTCTAACAATTTTGGAGTCAAATTCTTTTTGCACTTTGGAACAGAAACTGGTGAATACAGAGTGAGACTCACTCTTGTGCTTTAGGAATTTTACCCATGTCCAGCGGCTGTAAACATCAACGATTACTAGTCCATACTTCTTTCCATTGACTGATGCTGTTTTCACAGGGCCAAATAAGTCAATGTGAAGAAGCTCCAGAGGCTTAGAGGTAGAAACAACATTTTTCTTTTTAAAAGATGTTTTTGAAAACTTTCCTTTCTGACAAGCTTCACACAGAGCATCTGAAGAAAACTTCAGTTTAGGTAAGCCTCTGACTAACTCAAGTTTAGTTAGCTGAGAAAGTTTTCTCATGCTAATGTGGCCTAAGCGTCTATGCCATACCCATTGCTCTTCGTGAACTGACATTAAACATTTAACATTTTGATCTTTTAAATCAGAAAGATTTATTTTATAAATGTTGTTTTACCTCTTGCCTGTGAAAAGGACAGAGCCATCGTTCTGATTAATGGCTTTACATGTTTTTTGATTAAAGATTACATCATAACCGTTATCACTTAATTGACTTATGGATAACAAGTTATGCATTAATCCTTCTACATAAAGAACATCAGATATAGAGGGAAGAGTACCATTACCAATAGTTCCGGAGCCTCTGATCCTTCCTTTCTGATCTCCTCCGAAGCCTACAAATCCAGCGTCTTTAAGTTCCAGGCTTTGGAACATAGACTTTCTTCCCGTCATATGTCGCGAGCATCCAGAGTCCAGGTACCATGACTGGTGTCTGAACTTTGCTGCATAGGATATCTGCAACATAGATAATCTTATCTTTCGGTACCCAGAATCTCTTGGGTCCTTTCAGATTAGTTTTCCCAGAGTTTCTTACAACTTTGGGTCTTCTAGCATTTTTAAATTTGTGTTCTTGTGTGTGTGTGTAGTGATATGAAAAAGGCGATTTAATTTGGTTACTGGTAGAGGTTTCATCTTCCTTAGGATCATACCCAATTCCCCTTTTATTATTCTGACTTACTCCATAAATCATGGATGCCATAATACTCCTATCTATTCCATTCTTCAGAAATTTTTGAAAGGCTTCTTCATATTTATAAATAATTTCATTTGAAGTTTGTGGTGCTTGAGACAACGCTTCTTCTAATTCTAAGCTTTTTGTTTTAGCTCCATCTCTTTCCAACGTTAAAGATCTGATTGTATCTTCACGTGCTAGAATTGTTGTCTCAAGTTTACTACATTCTTCAGATTTTGCTTTAAGAAGGCCTTTAATGTTTTTAATTTTTTGTTTTAATTTCTGATAAGAAGTAAGAGTTTCTGACAAACATGATTCTAAGTCAGATCTAGAAAGTTCAGAAAATACCTCTTCAGATTCTTCGTCTGAGCAGCTGGATGTGGTAGCCATAAGTGCTACGTTAGCCTGTTCATCAGAGTCAGATTCTGATGATCCAGATTCACTGTCATCCCAGGTAGCCATCAGTCATTTCTTTGTTCTGAAGGTGTTTTTCTTGAAGCTTTCTTTTCTAGGGTTGTCTTTCTTCAGCTTGGGGCATTCATTTCTGTAATGACCTGTTTCTTTACATTCATAACAGGTAATATCTTTGTTAGCTTTACCTTTTGAAGTTGACTCTGATCTATCCCCTCTGGGTCTTGGTCTTCTGAAGTTGTTGTTCCTCTTTTTCCAGAGTTGCTTGACTCTTCTGGTTAGTAGGGACAACTCTTCTTCGTCATCAGAGTCTTCTGGTTCAGAATCGTCAGTATCTTCAGTTTCTGCCTGGAGAGCTTTGGTTCTGTCAGGCTTCCGTCTTTCAGATCTGGACTTAAGCGCTACGGACTTGTTCCTTTTCTGAGGCTCATCCTCCTCTAGTTCTATCTCATGGCTTCTGAGAGAACTAACAAGTTCTTCAAGGCTGATATTGTTCAGATCCTTTGACAGCTTTAGAGCAGTAACCATAGGTCTCCATTTCTTTGGCAGACTTCTGACAATCTTCTTAACATGATCTGCAGTCGTGTATCCTTTGTCTAGCACTTTGAGACCTGCAATAAGAGTTTGGAATCTGGAAAACATAGCTTCTATAGCTTCGTCATCTTCCATTTTGAAGGCTTCATACTTCTGGATAAGAGCCAAAGCCTTCGTCTCTTTGACTTGGGAGTTTCCTTCATGAGTCATCTTCAGAGAGTCAAGAATATCTTTGGCTGTCTCTCTGTTGGTGATCTTTTCATATTCGTTGTATGATATAGCATTTAGAAGTATTGTTCTGGCCTTGTGGTGATTTTTGAAGACACGTTTCTGATCTTCTGACATCTTACTTCTGGGAACTTCAGCTCCATTTAAGACTGGAGGTTTGTATCCATCTGTGACAATGTCCCAGAGGTCAGCATCATAACCCAGAAAGAAACTTTCGATTCTGTCTTTCCAGTAATCAAATTTTTCTCCATCAAAAACAGGAGGCTTGGCATTGTAAGAATCTCTTTCATTTGAGTGGGCCATTGTTTTTCTCGTACTGGATCTCTCTACACGGTTAAGTGTTTGATTAGAAAATCAATAACAGAGCCGGAGCTCTGATACCAATTGAAGGTGAGAAAAACAAGAAGGGGGGGGGGGGTTTGAATTGTTTTGAAAAATAAGCGCTTTTCAAAATGAAAAATCACACAAGGATTTTATACTGGTTCGCTTATAACACAAAGCTACTCCAGTCCACCCGGCCAAGGTGATTTCGCCTTCAACAAGGACTTAATCCACTAATCTTGAAAGATTACAAACAACACCTAAGAGAGAAGAGAATCTCTTAGTCTTCTCAAGTCTACAGACCACACAAAGTCACTTGAGGAAATCAAACAAATAAAAGATACAAGATATGTAATCTAGAGTGCTTCTAAGAAAGCAAGTATTACAAACTTAAGAACAGATTTTTCACTTAATAAGCAAAAGCTTAGTGAAATTCTTTGAGAGCAAAGATGATTTTCTTGAGCGTGAAATAATTCAATATAGTTTTGGCTAGTTGATTTCTTGTTCCTGAATGTTGATTGCAGCTCTATTTATATATGAGTTGAAGTAGTGGTTGAACTGGTGGATATTAGAAGGAGTTTACTCCATTTCATAAATAGCTTCTGCAGTTTAACTTTTCATCTTTGAAGTGACTACTTACCACAAGTAGTATTTTTCTTATTGGAATTGAAGATTAACGTCTCTTTCTCTGTTTAGGAAATCTATTTGAAAATCTTTACTTGACTTGAACGTTACTTTTTCATGATTAGCAAATCCATAATCAGAGTATTTGTGTTTCTGGAGAATCTTGGAATCTTGCTTCTGATGTTGATCTCTTGAGAGTTCAGATGGCGCTGATAACTTTCAGAATATACAGATAACGTTTCTCCAGAATCAGAGCTTCTAGACTTTACTTCATGTTCAGATGCTTCTGATACTTTGCAGTTTTGTCCAGAGTCAGAGCTTCTAGACTTTCTTGAACGTGCTTCCACTTCAGATGCTCCTAATACTCTAGAATTTGTATCTGATCTTGTTGTGCATCTGATGACATCATCAGATTCATTTCTTCTTTCTTTAGAACCCTGCACACTTAGAAACTTTTCGTTAGGGTGCCATTTTTGGTTTCATCCTTTGTTATCATCAAAATCAAGGAATCTGTTGTAGAACAATTTTTGTTCTTACAGACCAGACACGAGAATTTGAAACCTAGAAAACATGGTTTCAATATCTTCATTTTCCTTCATTCTGAACAACTCATATTCCTAAACCATAAGGTTAGTCTTAGCTTCCTTAACTTGTTGATTCCCTTCATATATAGACACAGGGATATGAAAATGGTTTTAGTAGTATATTTATCAATGGTTTTGATGTACTCAGAATAAGGTGGAGCATCAACTTATATGCCTCTAAATCTATGATGTTTTCTATAAATCTTTTTCTGAGCAGGTGTGAGATATTTTTTGTCAACACCATTCCAACTGCATTGACTTGGATATCAATGACATCTTCTAAAATACCCACAACTCATCATCAAGGCCTATGATATGAGTGTATATTTTGCTTTTCCACCATTCAAACTTAGTAGAGTCTCCACTAAAGGTTGAAGGTCTAGTTGTATAATTATTTTTCTCAAAGGTACTGTAACCATGATTAACATTACCAAAAGGATTAGGTGTTCCCCCACCGGAACCAGATACTCCAGAATCATCAGCCATGATAAGATATGAAATTTTCTCAGGATATTTTATGCACCATTGTTAAGTGTTTAACACTGACCTTGCTCTGATGTCAACTGAAGATGAGAAAAACACAAGAAAGGGAGTTGAATTGTGTTGAATTTTTCTCCTTAAAGCTTTTTCTTCTTCTGGTTCTGATGGTTCTTAACTAGATTCTGAACACTTGGTTCAGAGTTTGACTTAAGAAACCTTGGTTTACTTATGAAAGACCTTATTAGATTCTGAACCAGAAGTTGACTAAGAGGATCATAGTTGACAACAAAGGAATGATAAGTACATAAGTAAGGAAAGTAAAAGTATATACACACGCAGTTTATCCTGGTTCCTTTCACAACTTGAGAATAGTCCAATCCTCTTGTACTTCCAAGAGATTTTCAATATAACCAAATTGATTATAAATGATCAAGCACCAAGCAAGAGACATCCAATGCTCAAACCCACAAGTAAGATACTTCTATAATCAATCATACAAGCAAGAGACTTCCAATGCTCAAACCATAAGTAAGAGACTTATATTCTCAAGCACACAAGCAAGAGACTTCCAATGCTCAAACCCATAAGTAAGAGACTTATATGCTAAATCATACAAGCAAGAGACTTCCAATGCTCAAACTCACATCTAAGAGACTTACATGCTTAAGTACACAAGTAAGAGACTTCAAATGCTCAAACCCACAAGTAAGAGACTTCTACGCTCAAGCACACAAGCAAGTGTCTTTCAATGTTCAGACCCACAAGTAAGAGACTCATATACTCAAGCCACTACAACAAACAAGACCTTAGACAGCGCTTTTTTTAGCCTTAGACAGCGCTTTAAAGCGCTGTCTAAACCTCCGCTGCTAAAGGTTTAGACAGCGCTTTTTTAAATCTTAAAAGCGCTGTCTAAGCCCCCCCCCTTAGACAGCGCTTTGGCAAAAAGCGCTTTATAAGACCCTCTTATTTTAAATTTTTTAGGTATACCTTAGACAGCGCTTTTGAAAAGCGCTGTCTAAGCCCCACCCCCTTAGACAGCGCTTTGGCCAAAAGCGCTTTCTAAGACCCTCCTATTTTAATTTTTTTAGGTATACCTTAGACAGCGCTTTTCAAAAAGCGCTGTCTAAGCCCCCCTCTTAGACAGCGCTTTTGCCTAAAGCGCTTTCTAATCCCCCCCCTTAGACAGCGCTTTTTACAAAAGCGCTGTCTAAGGTATACGAAAATTATTGAAGACAAAATGTATCACACACTCATCAGCAGGCATCCAGGTCACGACATGGAGGAGGTTTGGGCTCACCTAACAATGTAGTATTCCCCCCTTCAGGTCCACTCCTAATCCGCTGTGGATTTTGTGTGCCATGCTAAATCCAAAAATAATATATTCAGAGAAGGTTATGGTCTTCTTGATTTAAGAAAATGGAAAATAAAGTGAAAAGGAAACAACAAATTCTCAACAAAAACCAAGAATCTAAACTTTGACAAAAATGAAATAAATTATAGCAAATATCCTTACCGGTGGCTTCTCGCCCTTTCTCAGCTTTTCAACTATCTCAATTACTTTCTCTGGGGTTACATCTTCCTGGAATCAAGCATCAATATTACATATTAAGAATGCTTTCAGGAGTACAAGAACAATAATAAACCCCTCCCACCCCAAAAAGAGAGTGAAAAGAGGAAAGGCGTACAAAATAATTGTAAGTATATCCTTCTGATCCATTAGAGTAATCAGCCACTGTAATCATTGGAGCATTCACACAGCATCCCTGCATAACACAAACAACTTCAATCATGCATCAGCTGCTAATCAAACTACAGTTAAGAACATCACATTGACTTCATATAAGACTGCAATCATGTCTGAACACAAAAACAGAATGTGAGTCATAAACCACCTACAAACCATCACGATGGGTGATTCTCATCTTTCTCAGTTATATACTGATGTCACCTAAAGGCCGTTTTCTTTTGCTAAATATCTAAGGGATCATTTAGATGGCTTCATATTACTTTTTTTTTTGAATGTACGGCACAATCTATCTTGCACCAAGAAAACTTATGCAGTCAAGAGCTGGTATTGTGCCTTGTCTTAGTTTAGCAGCGGTTTAAACTTCCTGGTTGGCAAATACTATAGCCAACCAGCTCGGCCAGCTGCATTATAATTTCTTAGAACTGAAAGGACAAAATATAGAAATTATACACACCATAGTAAACATCAAAGATGTCAAAAGCTATCAAAATGGTTACCACTATAAAGTTCAATTTTGTGTCTCGTGCAACTTTATCAGTAGTATACAATGATTGCTTTGCTGCAAATCAAGTAAGACTAAAACTTTGAATATAAGTAACATGCCGAAACTATGACAAGATACGGTTCATAGAAAAACTCACCATGCATTCCATTTCACCAACAGAAAAGAAACCATCTTGCGTTACTTCTGCAAATCAAAGGTAAAGAGAAACCAACCCTTAGGAGAAAAACATACAGTTCAAATTTATCAAGAATTAAATCAGATTCAGTGATAGGTAATAGGAGAAATTAATAAGTGTGAACTGACCATTTCGTTTCACTCCTAAGTGTTTCAATAATGCTTCTTCAATACCTCGTGAACCACGTATCATACAAGGTGTAGTTCCACAGACCAATAGATGATATTTGCCGACCTGAAAATTCAAAAGAGGTAGTTGACCCAACAAGTTTTGGCCTGTAATAATATGAATTAGCAGAAATGAAAGTAATGCACTAGTGCAGCAAGATATGATTTTTACCTTAGTTCGATTGAACATTGAGTAAAATGTGGCAACCTCATATACCCGAATAGGAGCAACCTCTATAACCTTAGCCACCTGAATGGTTTACAAAACTGTCTGTTAATAAAGGAATTAAATAGCTCCCTCCATTATTAAGAATTTGATAAAATCCAACATACAAACAGAATGTAAATTTAGGACTTCCAAAGCTATGCCATAGCAACAGGAAGCTACCAGTAAATCTCAACTAAATGACGGTGACTATTTCTATAGAAGAATATTTTGTACATCAATAATCAACCCTCACTGCATCATAGACTTAAAAACATAGCATGGTTAGTCTTCTAGAGATCACCGTCAATAACAACCACGGCCCATTTCAATTAAAGGTCTGCTACATGAATTAATAGATAGATGGTGGTATTCAGGACTGCAAGTTAAAAATTTACCGCAATATATTGGATGCTTTGAAACAATAAATACACACGTTGCAATAAATAAAATAAAATACATAATTCACAAACTTGGAAGATAATGTCATGAGTCTTATAACATAAAATATTTCATGAAAAAATGATTAACAAAATAAAAGAAAACCGATAGTTTACTTTGATCTTCCTTTACTTCTGTATATCATACTACATCTAATCTACCCTCTTTGCTATAATTATACAGGTCTTCTCAACACATGCCTCAACCACCAAAGGTAATACTCTACAATCCTTTCTACAACAAATGCTAGCCCCAACTCTCTCCACAAAGCTTACATTTTAATTCTATCTTGTCTATACATAATAAGTAGAATATTTCAAGAATGAGACCAACATACCGCATCCATTGCAGAAACGGGAAGCCAGCCACCATGCTGTTGCTGTGCAAGATCCAGCAGAGGGATCACAACAGATTGTTTATAGTTGGATGGATAGTGAGATAAAATCTCCTTCACCTGTAATTAGCACATATTAAAATCAGCCGAAGTTTAATCTTAAAAACACCTACTGGAACTAAATAGAATCATATACACAGTGCCAAAACTGAACTAAGAATCCAAAACTCGTAGAAACATTGCATTATTCATAAATTCTACACTATCTTGGGCAATATTCCCTGCTTCAATTAGAAGCTTTAACGCATTTTTTGCATATATCCTGAAAATGTGTAGTCAGTATGTGAATTTCATGCAGGATACATAAAGCAGGTCAGAGACTCTTTTCAAGATTGTTCCACATAAAATCAATTTGGAAGAATTACCTTGAGGGTGATGCAAAATCCCTACTAAAAGTTCAACAGCAAGGGCAGAAGCAATAGGAGCTAGCCCCGGTCGGGTCACAGTACATTGCTGGTCCAGAGTGCGGTTGGACGTTGACTGCAGAAAGTAAGTATGAATTAGTTAGTGAGGTATGTTATATCTCTTCATATATCACACCACAATGCTGCATGTAAATTACATCAGTTGGTGCAACAACATCGTTGCAGAAATAGCATCCCAGTCTATGTTTTCCATTTGCATCATTTACAGACAAATCGGCAGATGAAGAACTAGCTGTTTCAGCACTCGAATCACAGGCGCTGCTGAAAGGACCCGCTCCGTGACGCATAACCAAGAAACTTTCAAACCCCAGTGCTGCAGTCATGGTAATCTATAAATATACATGTTAGTCAAGAAGATGCAATCAAAACTATGAAAGGAATAACAGTCGTAATATACGCTTTAGTTTAAAATATGAATCATGTGTTAATCAGTGATATAAATATAAATGGCAACATATATAAAATTTAAAAGTATAAACTGGCCAACCTTGATAGCATTGGCACAAAGAAGTGTTGGGAGCCAACGACTTTCCCTCATATCTGTCAATAAAAAAACTGCATCATGAGCATCAATCAAATCGCGCAAACGCCTGCAATCGTCAAGTACATTCTCCTGTTCCTGGCTATTTACAGGGTGTCCAGGCATTGGTATAGCCATAACAATGCCTTCCGCTTCCTGAAAAAGAATAAGAAAAACATTCAATTATGTGGAAAATTTTATTATAGGCTTTAGCTTCAAGTGAAATCTCAGGGATTGATGGTCTACCACTGCAGGAAATATCCGTTTGAGACTTTCAACTGCTGCTGTAGCTTTAAACTCTCCGCCATTAAGACAGTTATCCAAAGTATAAAGAGACTGCCTCAATGGATTAGACATAGCCACCCTGCCATTGTCAACTAGAGTAATTTTTCGGACACCCCATGCCTGCAGCGAAAAATATAAGTTATCAAGAATTGAAATACTGAAACAACAAAAACAGGGTTTTCTCAATACTAATACTCACCATAAGCATGTGCGCAACCTGGCATCCCTGTAGCAGAAAAACTGAACAGACTTGAGATTCCACCTTGCAGAAATAAGTGCTAAGAGGTTGCGCAGGGGCCATCCAGGATTATTTGGGAGATGACACGGGTCATAAAACCCAAATAGAATCTGTCAATAGAATCCAGTAAAATTTCACGAAGATATCTATAGTTTCATGTCCAGTGAGTTCTATGTCTGATTATGAAAAAGCAACTTCACACAAATTGCAATTAACTATTATAACAAGAGTTTGAAAAAAGGACCTTGTGAGCATCGCTCTTTTAGTTATCAGCATCAGAAATTCAAAGTACAAGGGCAATTGCTTTTCAGAAGCCAACACACATTGGAGAAAACATTGTTTGGCAACAACAATTTCATTACCCTCTTTTATCCCCTTTGCTTTGCCTTATCAGAAATCAAACCAAACCCTAATATTTTCACTATAAAAAGAAGCACACTCAGAGCAAGAAGGAGGTGGAGCAACCCTAAACAGTTAAGGCAAGCCACCATTACCCTTAAACCCCAAAAATAATTCAAGTTATCAGCATCAGAAATTCTAACCCAAACCTCTCTCAAATCTCTCAATATTCACTCACTTTCTCTCAGAAACCGAAGAAGAAGAAGAAACAAAATACATAAAGAAAAGATACAAAGTGAATTGACCTAACCTTTGTTATCGTCGTGGTGCTCCGGTCTTCTTATCCGGCGAAGCAATACCTCAAACCCCTCCATTTCCTCAGACAAAGTTACCACGAGGTAGAGTTTTGCATGGGGATTCAAACCCCCCTTGTTTGAGACTCTGATTTGCACCCATCATCATTTAATTTTTGTTTTCCAATCTAGTGTTCTTGAGTTCCTCTCTTCGATTCAGCCCGGTGCTTATGAATTATGTTGTTTGGTTTGGGTATTCGTTTTTAGCAAGGTGAGACGAAGAGTTTGGTGTAAGGTTTAGGTTGTCTTTGAGCTCTACCGCTGGCGGCGATGAGCTCCGGCGCGGCGGAGCGGGAGAGGGCTACTTTAGAGCGTGTTTTAAAAAATTTGAGGGAGGGAAGAGATTTCAGACCATCCACTCTTTAGTTTTTTTAATTGAAAGACTTTAAACAGCGCTTTCTCAAAAGCGCTGACTAAGGTCTATATTTAAAAGCGCTTTCTAAAAGCGCTGTCTAAGGGGGGGTCTTAGACAGCGCTTTCTAAAAGCGCTGTCTAAGACCCCCCCTTAGACAGCGCTTTCATTATTTTTTTAGAATATTTTCCGTGTTTTATTTTTATTTTAACCTTAGACAGCGCTTTCTTTTAAAAGCGCTGTCTAAGATGCGCTGTTAAAAAACCTTTTTGGCGTAGTGAGCATACAAGTAAGAGACTTCCAATGCTCGATCACTAAAGCAAGAGACTTCTGACTCTATAAGAAAACTGTTAAGATATTTGGGTAAACACTACACTTGATATATAGTCAGATGTGTAGACAAAATACAACTTAAAAAGACTCTAAGACTTAAGAACTTCTAAAATATACACAATGTTAAGATGTTATAAATCTAGCTTGTTTTCAACAGAGTAACTTCTCTTTAAAATGTCAAGATTCAGAATTTGTAATGCAGTGTATTGTATTGTTGTAGTTGTTCTTCAGATCTACTGTTCTTTAAATAGAGAAAAACATAAGAAATACATCAATTTAAAAAATAAACTTATTAATGTTCCAAGACCAAAATATTTTTTTTTTAATATTATCAATCACTCCCATATATGTCGCCTTCTTATTAAAGAGAATATTATTTCATTGTCAATAGTCAAAAGAAAATCTATAGTCAAAGCTAATTCCACATTTTTGTTGTTGTTGATGTCATTACTAATCCAAATAATAGATGGCTAGGCATGCAAATGGTCATCAAAATCAATACATGTCCGTACCTACTTTAACGAGAGAGAAAACTTTGATCGATTGTAGATTCAGGTTTGAGAAAAATACAAAATAATTTATATATTATAGACTCAGTTTCATAAACAAGTTGATATGTTAAAGAATGATGAAATTTGTAACCATAATTTAAAGATTGCCAAAAGATTTTGTGCCTTGTGTTCACTTAGAGTGCCCTTATCACCACAAATATTCTAGACCCTTATATAAATAGGGAATTTGTAACCATAATTTAGTCACATATGGAAGTAACTGCGATTTTACAAGACTCTTTGGAAACTCTTGCTTCATTTTATTACTATACCACAGATTTCTTCTATTTTTACCTTCAACTGAAACCTATCTCGACGGTCTTTTGAGTAATTTTTTTTAAAGAAAATAAACTTAGTTATAGAGTAATTGTTGTTGGAGGAGTTTTTTCCAATGAATCATTGAATATTGTAAAATTTCTTCTTTTAAAACATCATATTTATGAGAGACACACCATATATTCATCCAAAATTTTAAAATGATAGGTCTGTGAGTTCTCTTATTTATAAATGTTCAATATTAAATTAATTTATTAATTCAATAATTATGACTCATGTAATTAATAGTTTGACTTAAATAAATGATACCCTAATCTGATGATTATTTGAATTGATAGATAGTTAAGTCAATGGAGTTTTATTTTAAAATTCAAAATTTAAAAACTCTCTTCTCTCTTTTCATGGACGTTGAGACATGTCTCTTGCAATTGAATGTGTCTGTTGGAGTAAGATGATTATAAATAGGGACCTTTGAAAAAAATAGCATCAATTTTTCTCATTCCTTCTCATTTTTTCTCACAAATACACAAAAGTATCTTTATCATCAAAGATACACATAAAAAAGAAGGAAGAGAGGAGACAACAATTGGTAATAAGATCGAGAACCGGACAAGAATCAACACCATAGATCATAAAAATTGAAATAGTGTGAAAATCATAATATCAAGATACAAAACATAAAGTTTTTCTAATAGTTAGTATCAGAGCAATGTTATCGATATTATAATTTTCCGATAATTATTAACTGATTATTCACTAATATAAAAGTATTTTAAATTAATTAAAATGTATATAAAAATGAGAGAATTTTTTTTAAATAATCAATTTTTTAAAAAAATTTCCAAAAAATTACATATATGGGCAATTTTTGCCCTAATATATACATGGGCGCCACCCTAGATGGCGCCTACCCTTAATTGTAGGGCAAGTCGCCACTAGGAGTGGCGCCTACTCCTATTTCCTTTTTATTTTATTTTTTATTTTTTAAAAAAATTTTTTTTAATATGTTTTCAATTATTTTTTTAATTTTTTAAAATCTTTTCAAACTTATTTTAAATTTATTAATTTATATTTATTATAAATTATATTAATTTATATTAATACATATATATATATATATAAATAATATTATTTACAAGATATATATATATATATATATATATATATATATATATATATATATATATATATATATATATATATATATATATATATATATATATATATATATATATAAATTTATATATATTAATTTAATTTATAACAAAATAATATTATTTACAAATTTTTGGGAGAATTAGGGTTAATCATGTTAGGGTTAATTAATCAATTATAATTAGGGTTTATTGATCGGTTATAATTAGAGTTTGGTAGTTATGACCTAATTCAAACCCTAATTCTCCCTAAGACTAATTAATCAAGTGCGACACTAATTAGGGTTAAGTACATTGATGTACAACCTAGATTTTTTCCTATAAATAAAGTGTTATTTCCTTGCATTTTCTTCACCATTATTTCCTATCACTTTCTCTATCAAGTTGAGTTCATGGCATCCCCTAGACCGTCATCATGGCAGCGAACATCATCAAGGCCGCCGGATCCTGAACCAATAATCTTAAAAAGGGATGGGCATGTTATTTTCTCGCCTGTGAAATCCCCAATGGAGATGAAATTTTGGAACATCCGTTCGTTGGACCAACTAAAAAGGTCATTGATGTCTTGGTTAGAGGGAGATTACCAACCTGGTGAAGTCATCAGAAGGATTCAGAGGGCTTAGAAGAAGGTTCTCATTTGAAACTGGAGAAACGGTATGTTGGTGGATTGAAGTTGAAAGCAACATTGATTGCATCCAAATGATGCATGGATCAGATGACATAGTGTTAACTGTTGCAATTTCCTAGATTTTAATGGTTGTTTGTGTTGTTGTTCTTGTATTTGTTCTTGTTTTAGTACTTGTTCTTGTTTTAGTACTTGTTCTTGTTCCGGTATTTGTTTTTGTTTTAGTAATTGTTGTTGTAATGTTAGATGTTTGTGTTTGTTGTTTCAGTGTCATCTTCTATTTGGAATAAAAAGTAAACTTTATTGATAAATAACATTGGTACATAGAGTTATGAATATGAAAACTATGTTGTGGAACTAGATCCACGATATGGACATTTGTTCTTATTATGCCCCAATTGTCGACATATGCTACACTTCCTCTGCATTTTCTCTGCGACGTCCATTTCAGTTCTAATGCGCCTGCTGTTTGGGCGACCACTTTTATTCCGCCGCATTGATTCGTTGTGCCAAACAATTTCCCCGTCATACTCTGGCCAATATGCCTCCAATGCTACCACCGGAAAGGGATTGTCGTATACATTTAACAATGTTGCAACTTTGTAGATGGGAGACACTAGCGACAATGCATCGAAGTGGGTGTGTGAACACGCTGCAATGACATGGGAACAAGGCATACGATAGGCCTGAAATTGACCACAGTCGCACCAACAGTCTGGTATTAGGACCTTATACTCTTGTCTGGGCAACCCCTGGTTGTGGTCAATTGTTTCCTTGACACTAAAAGTGTGGCCATGGCGGTCGAATTCCGTAACCCGATGGTTGTTGGCTTTGGCAGATTCCTGCCTCATAAACTTCATGCAGGCATCACTATATACTTGACTCGTCTGTAACACTGCATGTCAGCGCTTGCCTCTTGTTACGAACAACGTTGCCATCCAAAAATAGGTCGCACTCACCAAAGCGGTTACCGGGAGGTTACGTATGCCCTTAAAGACGTCGTTCATTGATTCCACAAGATTTGTTGTCATGTGGCCCCACCTCACCCCATCGTCGTATGACCTAGTCCACTTTGCTCTGCCAATATTATCGATCCACCTCCCTGCATCAGAATTTGCCAACACTATTTCCCGGCGGTAGTATTGGAATCCAGGTTGGTTTAATGCATACCCCGCGTTTATCAAATTTTGCTTCAAGAAATTATCTTTGAACTCCCGCACAAAATTTTGAGCAATATGCCTGATGCAGTAGACATGCGTAGACGGGGGGTCATGCCAACCATTTGCTGGATTATTGTATGCACTGTCTATAGAAGCGTGCCTGTCAGAAATCACACAGATGCCAGCTTGTGGAGTCACGTGCGTTCGGAGATTCTTAAGGAAGAAACTCCAAGCAGCAGCCGTTTCTCCTTCTACCAATGCAAAGGCTATTGCGAAAATATTAGAATTTCCATCTTGTGCGACCGCCATCAGTAACGATCCTTTGTATTTCCCATACAACCAAGTTCCATCGACTTGAATAAACGGCTTGCAGAATGTGAAACCGATGATGCAGGGACGGAATGCCCAGAAAAGTCTATGGAATATTCCATTACCTTCTAGACGAGTTCCGTCAGGGGATTGTGCCGGCAAGGTCTCCATTATAGAAACCGTCCCAGGTGAATACAAATGTAGTGCAGCCAGGTAGCGCGGAAGTTGTTTGTATGATTCCTCCCAATTACCGTATACCAGTTCAATTGCCTTGGTTTTTGCTAACCAAGCCTTTCTGTACGACGGTGTATATTTGAAAACAGCAACACAATGGGAGATAATAGTTTTGACCTTGAGTGACGGGTCAGCTTCAACAAGAGGTATTATGGAATGGCAAATCATATCATGGCTAAGTTTGCGATGATCCTGTGCCATGTTTGTGTTGACGCAAGTGTGATCTTGAGAAATGGACCCTATCACCCACGCATTATGTTTCTTCTTGTACGATGCCATCAACCTATACCCACACTCCGGGTTTTTGCATTAAATAACGTATCTTTCCGGGTTTGATTTGTTAACATCGTAGTCAACACAGTTTTTCAAGTGCCAGTTTTTTATTGCTAACAGACACTCTTCCTTGGTCCGAAATTGGTCACCCTTCTTTAACTCCTCATCAGACCTCATATATGGGTTGTAGAACATATCCGATGAGAGCTCATCCTCGCCCAAGTTAAGGGTTGTGAAGTGCGCAGGCGGTGAGTAGCGTTGCGCTATAGGTATTTGTACTTGGTCTTCGTCTTCGGAATCACGGTTCACCAAGTCATCAACCACGTCTTCTGCATCATCAACCACATCGTCTTCAACGGGGTGTTCAATGTCTTGTTCATCATCAACCACATGATCAATAACCTGTGACTGAATATATTGTGAAGATATTGTGAAGATTTTGTGAAGATATTATGAAGATTTTGTGAAGATTTTGTGAAGATATTGTGAAGATATATGTGAAGATATTGTGAAGATTTTGTGAATACCTTTGTGAAAATTTGTGTGAATACTTATACTCACACATCCACCAAGCCTTCCCCTAGACAAGACAAGTGCAACCTAATCTATACCAATGCATGCTAACCTATCCACCTAGCCTGCACCTAGCCTGCAAGATTCTCACGCATGCCTATCCATCAAATGTCTTCACCACCTAGTAAGCAAAATTCCCACGCATGCCTAAAGAATTTTGATTCAATTGTGATGCATGTGTTACACGTGTCACATTTTTGCATGCAACACTTCCACCAAGCCTTCCCCTAGACAAGACAAGTGCAACCTAATCTGTACCAATGCATGCTAACCTATCCACCTAGCCTGCACCTAGCCTGCACCTAACCTGCAAGATTCTCACGCATGCCTATCCATCAAATGTCTTCACCACATAGTCTGCAAGATTCCCACGCATGCCTAAAGAATTTTTTTCAAACTCATCTCAAATAGCAGAAAATCAACTAAATAAATATTTTGAACTGTTTTAGTTTTGGTCAAATAGCTTAATAACTATAATTCATTAAGTATTTAGATTTGGACTCCCAACCTTCATATAATTTTTCTCCAGTTATCAATTGAATCGATTTAACTAAATATTTAAGTATCCATTTAAGTCTCCTTATCTCTACATGCATGCCGCTCCACCTAGCCTGCAAGATTCTCAGACAAGACAAGACTTTAACGTATTCGCCACCTAGAGTGGCGAGTTCATGTCTTATCCTGACCTACTGATGCATGCAGTAGACGTGTCAAAATTATTACATGCATGCAGTTCCACCTAGCCTGCAAGATTCTCAGACAAGACAAGACTTTAATGTATTCGCCACCTAGAGTGGCGAGTTCATGTCTTATCCTGACCTACTGATGCATGCAGTAGACGTGTCAAAATTATTACATGCATGCAACTCCACCTAGCCTGCAAGATTCTCAGACAAGACAAGACTTCAATGTATTCGCCACCTAGAGTGGCGAGTTCATGTCTTATTTTGACCTACTGATGCATGCAGTAGACGTGTTAAAATTATTACATGCATGCAGCTCCACCTAGCCTGCAAGATTCTCAGACAAGACAAGACTTCAATGTATTCGCCACCTAGAGTGGCGAGTTCATGTCTTATCCTGACCTACTGATGCATGCAGTAGACGTGTCTTATGTGAAGACATGCATGCAGCTCCACCTAGCCTGCAAGATTCTCAGTCAACTTTGCATGCGTTACTCCTTCCCAAATTTTTACATGCGTTACACGTGTCCAATTTTTTTACATATTCATACTATTTGAATATGGTTATAAATAGCAGGTCATTCTTGAAAATTTTCATCAGCCACTAACACTTTTATTCAGAGAACTCTGACGAAACTTTTCATCAACAAACCTACGTTCTACATTGCAATCATGTCTCTTCTTACCATGGGCCAAGAACACAGAGGCACTAGGGCGAACATTGCCTCATTCGTAAGTTTTTCTTGAACATTGCCTCTTTCGTATGTTTACAATTTATTTTTTAAAACTCCAATCTAATGATTGTTTATATTGTTTGTTTTTAAAGGATCCCAAGAAATTTCGTCAACGTTCACACCCTATGCCTTATCCAGACCCATGGTGCGTACCTTACATAGAGCGTGCGGGGTTCGGTCATGTTATGCATGTGGTAAATGCCACAATTGATGTGAAATTTATTCTTGCTTTGTGTGAACGTTGGAGACCAGAGACACACACTTTTCACCTACCAATCGGTGAATGTACCGTCACACTAGAGGACGTGTACATGCTTTTGGGTCTTCGAATAGATGGTAAGCCTGTGACTGGAAATGTTCAACAACCCAACGAACTATGTGTTCAAATGTTGGGCGTAAATCTGGTCGAGGGTGAGGGATCTGCAAAAGCAAGGGGCCAGGGTATTAAACTATCGAGCCTCCAATTCTACCACGACTCTATAAATTTGACTGAGGATTCGTCCGAACAAGAAACAATCATAAAAACAAGGTTTTACATTATGTTATTGTTTGGGAACTTGCTATTTCCCGAAGGCACGGGAAATAGCATAAACTTTATGTACTTGAGTTTGCTCGAGGACATAGATAGAATAAGCACGTATAGTTGGGGTTCTGCTGTATTGGCTTTCCTATATAGCTCTTTGTGTAGAAATGCACAAAATGACCACTGTACATTTTTTGGATGTGCTTTTTTGCTCCAAACATGGGGGTGGTGGAGATTGCCGAGGCTAGCCCCCGAAAATCCTAACGTTTACTCCTTCCCCTACGCAACTAGGTAAATTTATGATGTTATTTCATTTTGTATATTTATTCTATAAATATTTGTAAATAATATTATTTATCTTTTTTTGTTTAGGTTCATTGCAACTGGACTAGATTATAGTCTTACCCCGAAAAATAAAATAATATTTTATCGTCAACTCTTGGATCGTCTTCGAGCACAAGATGTATTACCACTAAATCATTCATCTTCTAACTAATTTATTAATATCAAGCATTTTCAATAAATAACATATTTATTTTTTTCTTTGCAGTTTATTTGGAGGCCATATTTGGGATTGGAACATCAACCCAACCCCGAAGATGCAACTGTTTGGACAGCAAAAACGGCTATCATGCGGTTCACCACTGTGGAGATGCACCAAAGTGACCGTGTCAAATTGCAATTCGGAATGCATCAAGAAATCCCAGGCCCCCCCAATGTCTTTGGAACCTTGGCATTTTAAAAAAGTCAGCCACCAGTGGTATACCCAAAATTGGAAGGCATTTGCAAAGGAGTTCCGTAAAATGTGGAAAGAGCGTGCCCACTATGTTCTACAATTTCTAGTGGCGCCCAACGAAATGAAGCCGACAAGAGAATATGTGGATTGGTATAGAGCAAATACAAATCCAGAAATGATTGTGTCTGACCCGTTCTATTTGGACGATCCCCGAATGCAACAACCATATTTCCAACAACAACAACCA
Organism: Lathyrus oleraceus; assembly: GCF_024323335.1. Classification (NCBI taxonomy): domain Eukaryota; kingdom Viridiplantae; phylum Streptophyta; class Magnoliopsida; order Fabales; family Fabaceae; genus Lathyrus; species Lathyrus oleraceus. The sequence continues at coordinate 269,286,986 of NC_066583.1, read as the reverse complement.
CCACAATATTCCCAACAACAACAACCACCACAATATTACCAACAACATCAACCACCACCATATTACCAACAACCACCACCACCACCGTATTACCAACAACAACCACCACCACCGTATTACCAACAATAACCACCACAACACATGTCCACCCCAACCAAATCAACACTACATACCACAAACTCAACCCTAATATCATGAAGATTACCAACACCAACCTCAACATTCCCACCACCATCAACAGTCCCAACACCTACCACAAACTCAATCCCCCCACCAACATCAATTCCAACACTTCCATCACGACGATGTCCCGGGCTCTTCCAGTCCTCCACTTAGCCCCGACACAGGTATACAAGAGGATTACCAACAAGACTACTACACACCACAACAGGCATTGTTCTTTAGCCAACCCGATTCAACCCTTAACTACCAAAGGCCACATTTCGAGGGCGCACCCAACAGGAGTCAGTTTGTCCCACCGAGACAAAGCTTTGAGGGCGCAGAGGGCACCCGCCTTTCCTACAGCATTGAAGGGACTTCGACCCAACCACAACGGCAAATGACAATAGGACGCGTTAGGACTAGGGGTGGGAATAGGGAAGCACCACCACCACGTGAGCCGTCTAGATGAGTAGTTAGACCTCCCCCGTGCGGATCGTACCAGGGACCGCATAATATGTGATAAATCCCAAATTAAAAATGCATTTTAATTATACTTTATAATATTTGTCTTGTGTATTATTTTAATATAAATATATTGTGTTTATTAATATATATATATATATATATATATATATATATATATATATATATATATATATATATATATATATATATATATATATATATATATATATATATATATATATATATATATATATATATATATATATATATATATATATATATATATATCTTGTGTATTTTACAAATATATACATAATATTATTTATTTACATGTATATAAATTAATATATTTTAATAATTTATAAATAATATTATTTAGTTATAAATTAAATTAATATATATATATATATATAAATTAATATATATATATATATATATTAGATTTAATTATTAGATTTAATTCATATTTAAATTGTATTATTTTCTTAGCCCCTAAGTTTGTTAGAGGGTATTTTAGTATTTTATCCTATTATAGTAACCCTAGTTTTAGCTTATAAATAGGGTGTCAATCATTGTAACTTTTATTCTGTTTGTAGCCGTCATTCTCTGAATAAGAATATTTCCATTCATCATATATTCTACCTTTGCACCAACAATTGGTATCTAGAGCTCCGGTTCAGATTCATTGGGAAACACGGGAAACACGAGTGAACGTGAGGTCTTGTGTGTTTGATTTTGATTCTTAGATTCGTGTTGAATCTTGAACAAAATCTGATCAGAATTTTAATTCTGTGGGTTGGGAAACACTGTGTGAGAAATCTGAGTGTACTGTGCAAGGTAGAAAGATGAACGGAAACGGCAGCATGAACACCAAACTTCCAGTATTTGACGGTAAAAACTGGAATCGTTGGATGATCCAAATGCGTGTACTGTTCGGTGCTCAAGATGTTCTAGATCTTGTCACTGATGGTTATGTTCAGGTAGCAGCAGATGCGACAGACGAACAGAAAAACGCGCAGAAGGAAGTAAGGAAGAAGGATCAGAAAGCATTGTTCTTCATTCATCAATGTGTTGATGTAAATGTGTTTGAGAAGATTGCAGATTCAACGACAGCAAAAGCTGCGTGGGACACACTGGTTAGATGTTATGGTGGTGACGCATCAGTGAAGAAGGTGAAGCTTCAGTCCTTGAGAAAGCAATATGAGAATCTCAACATGAAGAATAATGAGAAAGTTTCTGAATACATCTCCAGAGTGATTCTGATCACTAATGAGATGAAAGCGTGTGGAGAAACTCTTTCTGAAGAAACAATCATGGAGAAGGTATTGAGATCCCTTACCTCTCAATTTGATTACATCGTGGTAGCAATAGAACATTCCAAAGATCTGAGCACCATGAGAATTGAAGAGCTGCAGAGCAGTCTAGAAGCGCAAGAGTTGCGTTTGACTGAGAGAACTTCTGAAAGGGAAGTAGAGCAGCAGGCTCTGAAAGCAACTTCTGATAGGAGGTATCAGAAGCAGTCAGAAGCCAGGAGAAGATCTGATGGTGGTCAGAAGTCAGAAAGCTCAACCTCTGATAGACAAAAGAATGCTCAGAAGGGAAAAGAGAAGTATGACAAGAAGAAAATCCAATGTTACTGCTGTAAGAAGTTTGGTCACTTTGCTAGAGACTGTTGGTCAAACAAGGAGAGAAAATCAGAAGAAGCAAATATAGCCAGAAGTTCTGATGACGAATCTGTGCTATTGATGGCCTCTGAATCTGATAATATGGATCTGATAGACTGGTGGTATATGGACACTGGTTGTTCAAATCATCTTACTGGAAACAAGAAATGGCTGGTTGACTTTGACTCTGAAAAGAGGACAAAGATCAGATGTGCTGATGACAAATATCTTAATGCAGAAGGTATGGGAAATGTCAGAGTGATTCTGAACAATGGGAAAACAGCATTGATTCAGAACGTGTGGTATGTACCTGGCATCAGAAGCAATCTGATGAGTGTGGGACAATTAATTGAGAAAGGTTTTTCAGTTACCATGAAGGACAATCTTCTGAAGCTGTATGACTGCAATCAGAAGTTGATTATGGAGTCAGAACAGGGAAGGAATAGAACATTCAAGGTGAATGTCAGAACTGCAGACTCAGAATGTCTTAGTGCAACAAGTGCTGAGAAGGAGAGTGAGCTGTGGCACAGAAGATTTGGTCATTTGAATTTCAGAAGCTTAAAACATCTGAATTCAAAGAAGTTGGTACATGGAATTCCTGCAATTAAGAAGCCTGAAAAATCATGCAAAGTTTGCATGGAAGGAAAACAACCACGATTGCCATTTGCGTCAGAAACTGCTCCAAGAGCAAAACATGCCTTGGGAGTTGTACATTCTGATGTGTGTGGTCCATTTCCAGTAGCATCGATTGGAGGGAATAAATACTTTGTGTTATTTGTTGATGAATTCACAAGAATGACATGGGTATCCCTTATTAAGTTTAAACACGAGGTGTTTGATGAATTCAAGAAGTTCAGAATGAAGGCTGAGAATCAGAGTGGTCAGAAGTTGAAGATTCTTAGAACTGACGGTGGAGGTGAGTATAACTCCAAAGAGTTCCAGAAGTTCTGTGAGGAGAATGGAATTGAGCATGAGGTTACTGCTCCTTATACCCCTCAACACAATGGTCTTGCTGAAAGAAGAAACCGCACTTTGCTTGATATGGTGAGAAGCATGCTAAAGGAGAAGAAGCTTCCTCAGAAGCTCTGGGGAGAAGCTGTTGCCACCGCAACGTATGTACTCAACCGATGTCCTACGAAGAAGTTGAAGGAAATAGTTCCAATACAGAAGTGGACTGGAGATAAGCAAAGTGTTAGTCATCTGAAGGTGTTTGGTTCTGTTTGCTATAAACATGTTCCAGAAGCCAGAAGACAGAAGCTGGATGATAGAAGCAAAGTGATGATTCTGATAGGGTACCACAGTACAGGTGCATACAAGCTCTATTGTCCAGAAACCAATAAAATTGAATTCAGCAGAGATGTGATTGTGAAGGAATCAGAAGTTTGGAATTGGGATAAGTCTCATTCTGATTCTGATGTTAGAACTTCTGAAGAAAGGTCAGAGTTCAGAATTTCTGAAGTTGGAGTAAACTCTGACGTTGATTCTGACTCTGATAGTGATCCAGACTCTGATGTTCCAGACTCTGATGTTCCAGACTCTGATGTTCCAGACTCTGATGATCCAGACTCTGATGACCCAGACTCTGATTGTAATCCAGATTCTGGTGGCAATTCAGACTCTGGAAATATGCCAGACCCTGAAGATGATCAAAGCTCTGGAGAAAGTCAACCATCTGAAGCTAGAAACTCTGAAGCTCAAGACTCTGAACAAGTTCAGAGACCACAAAGAATCAGAAACATCCCCAGAAGATATGCAGAATTTGACATGCTGAAAGACACTGAAGTAGACTCTGAAGGAGAAGTTATTCAGTGTGCCATGTTAGTAGACTCTGAACCCATAAGTACAGAAGAGGCTCTTAAGCAGAAGCTCTGGCTGAAGGCCATGAAAGAAGAACTTGATGCTATAGAGAGAAACAAGACTTGGAAGCTGACAGAACTTCCAAAAGACAAGAAAGCCATCAGCGTCAGATGGGTTTTCAAGCAGAAGTTAAAGCCAGATGGTTCAATTGGCAAACATAAAGCAAGGTTGGTAGCCAGAGGATTTCTACAGAAACCTGGGCTGGATTACTCTGAAGTGTTTGCACCTGTAGCAAGACATGAAACAATCAGAATGGTGATTGCAATAGCTGCTAACAGGAATTGGCCTCTGATGCATTTAGATGTAAAATCTGCATTTCTGAACGGTCCATTAGAAGAAGAAGTTTACGTGTCACAACCTCCTGGATTTGTGAAAAAGAATCAGGAAGGGATGGTGTACAGATTATACAAAGCTCTATATGGATTGAAACAAGCGCCCAGAGCTTGGAATAAGAAGATTGATTCTTTTTTCAAGAAGCAAGGCTTTCAGAAATGTGAGATGGAGTACGGTGTCTATGTTCAGCATACTTCTGAAGGAAATATGACTCTGGTATGTTTATATGTTGATGATATACTGCTGACTGGAAGTTCTGAACAGGAGATAGCCAAGTTCAAGAAAGTTCTGATGAATGAATTCGAAATGACTGATCTAGGCAAAATGACATACTTTCTAGGGATGGAGTTCAGATACTCTGAGAAAGGTATTATTTTGCATCAGCTCAAGTATGAATTAGAACTTCTGAAGAGATTTGAATTGAAGAATTGTAAGATTGCTGTCACACCTTCTGATACAAATCAGAAGCTGGACTCTGACTCTGATGGAAAGGATGTGGACGCTACAATCTTCAAACAGTTGGTTGGTTCTCTGAGGTATTTGTGCAATACCAGACCTGATATTTGTTATTCAGTTGGGATGATTAGTAGGTTCATGAGTAAACCTAAGTGGTCCCATTACCAAGCTGCAGTCAGGATTCTGAGGTATATCAAGGGAACTCTGAAGTATGGAGTATTATTTCCCTCTGGAAGAAAGGATGAGTCAGAACTTCTGAGTTATTCAGATTCTGATTGGTGTGGAGACAGAGTTGACAGAAGAAGTACGTCTGGGTACTTATTCAAATTTCTGGGAGGTCCCATTTCTTGGTGTTCCAAGAAGCAACCTGTTGTGGCGCTGTCAACTTGTGAAGCTGAATACATTGCAGGTGCTGTTACTGCATGCCAAGCTGTGTGGATTCTGAATCTATTGCAGGATCTGAAGATTAAAGTAAACAAACCTCTGAAGCTGATGATTGACAACAAGTCTGCAATCAATCTTGCCAGAAACCCAGTGTTGCATGGGAGAAGCAAGCACATTGAGACCAAGTATCATTTTCTGAGACATCAAGTTCAGAGGGGAGTGTTAGAAGTTGTACACTGCAGCACTCAGAAGCAGTTGGCAGATGTTCTGACGAAAGCTATCAAGACTGATCAATTTCTCAGATTAAGGGATGGAATTGGTGTTACAAGTTTTGATGGAATATGAATTAAGGGATGGTATTAGATTTAATTATTAGATTTAATTCATATTTAAATTGTATTATTTTCTTAGCCCCTAAGTTTGTTAGAGGGTATTTTAGTATTTTATCCTATTATAGTAACCCTAGTTTTAGCTTATAAATAGGGTGTCAATCATTGTAACTTTTATTCTGTTTGTAGCCGTCATTCTCTGAATAAGAATATTTCCATTCATCATATATTCTACCTTTGCACCAACAAATATATATATATATATATATATATATATATATATATATATATATATATATATATTGTAAAAAATATTATTTATATACATGTTAAAAAAGATATCTTGTAAATAATATCTTGTAAATTAATATAAATATAAATTAATAAATTTAAAATAAGTTAAAAAAGATTTAAAAAAATTAAAAAATAATTAAAAACATATTAAAAAAAATAAAATAAAAAAAAGCAAAAAAAATTAAAAAAAATGAAATAGGAGTAGGCGCCACGCCTAGTGGCGACTTGCCCTCCAATTAAGGGTAGGCGTCATCTAGAATGGCGCCCATGCACGTATTAGGGCAAAAATAGCATATATGTATTTTTTTTTTAAATATGGGTTTTTTTGGGAATTTTTTTTAAAAAATTGATTATTTAAAAAAAAATCTCTAAAAATGAAACGATTTTTACTGATACTAATATTATACATTACGTGTTAATGCTGGGTAAAAGTTGAAATTGAATTAGTATTATTTGAAAATACTAATTTTAATAGATTCATAATTTAAAAAGGGAATATGCATGTGCCATTAATAACAAGTAGTTACATTTATAAGTCTGATATGTTGTGCATCATTCTTTTATTTGTTCACAAAATCATAAACTGTAGCATATATGCAACATATATGAATTATATATTAGTGCATATATATTAGTAAAACATTAGCAGGGCAATATATCTATGACTATTATGATTCTTATATTTAAACAATATGTATGTATGTATGCAATTGGTTATGTTGTAAAGTCCGCATATAAATTCCAAAGAGGATTATTTTACTGTTCATTCATTTTGATTAATATACATTCACTTTTATATATCCATTCACTTTGATTATTGCATCACAGTAATACAACCAAATAGACTTGTAGTTGAATAAAGTATATGTAATACGTTTTTGTTTAAACAATGTTAATTTATTGTATTTGATAAATTATACTTTTTATACTTTTTAACGAATGTTGTTAATCAATGTTGTATCAAATGAAACAACACATGAACCATATATGCTGTACAAAGTGAATATTTAAGTGGTTAAGTTTATTACAATTTATAACTTTAAAGTATGTAATGGAATTATGATTCTAAAATTCTTATAGATATATTTATGATGAAGGAGAAATAAATGTATAATAAGCAAGTGCATTTTAAAAGATACTGTCGACTTAAATATAAATTTAAATGTATATGTGATTTTTGTTTCCGTACTATTCATTTTCTGTAATGTTCATAAATATATATTTTTATTTATTTTGGTAAGAAATTATGAAAATATATGATTTAAAGTCAATTTCTTTTTGGAATAATAGTTTTGCTGGAAATGGTCTAAAAATTTGAAAATTTAAAATATGGATTCGTTGATTATTATAGTCAAATTCATTAAAGTTTATAATTTTAAATTATATAAATTCAATTGTGTAATTCATTATCATAATTATACTGCTTAATGGAATTGAAATTTGTTAATCACCAAAGTGGTCAAATTCATAAAAGTTTATGATTGAATTTTGATTATGAATTTCAATTTATTATTTAATTTTGAAGGGAAATGTGTCCCGTATAATTTAGAATTATTTGAGTTAAAAATTATTAATCACCAAAGTGGTCAAATTAATTAAAATTTATGATTTCAAATTATGTAATTAACTGGATTCAAATACTATGTGAATATCATATTTATGTTCAATAATATTTATTATTATTATAATATATATATATCATCTAAAGATAAATCATGACTTATAATTAATAAAATTAAGATATTTGTTGACATACTTGTTGCTTGTAAATCCAAAGATAGACATGCACGTTTTAAGTGATTTTATTGTCCATTAAAGTATGTTTATTTAGCATCATTAGAATTTGTTGAAATATATTAAAATTTTATCTAAAGGTGAACTTTTATAAATGTTTAAAGATGATTAGTTTGAATCCGTGAAATTTACTCAAAACATTTAAGTATGAGCATGTTTTAAATATTTGTGGTTACTAGTATGTTGCTATGGATTTAGACATGACATTGATAATGAATGAGGAACTCGCAACCTTTACGGATTGTCTTTGAACTTGATTAAAAAGGATAATGTCCATGTCATTTGCAAGGTTTCTCGAAAGTCGTGGTAAATGCGAACAATATACTATTCCTAGCACACCATAATAAAATGGTGTGGCTGAGAGGCGGAATCATACTCTTGCGAATATAGTTAGGTAAATGGTAATGTACCATTATCATTATGGACTTATGCATTAAGGACCGCTGCATATTTGCTCAATGGGATTCCTAACAAGGCAGTTTCTAAGGCTCCTTATGAGCTATGGACATGAAGGAAACCTAGTTTAAGGCATCTTCATATTTGGGGACACGAAGCTGAAGTAAGGGCATATAATCCACATGAAAAGAAGTTTGATGTGAACCATTAGTGTTTTTTTCATTAGGTATCCTGGAAAATCAAAAGGGTATAGATTTTAATCACAGTACAAGAATAATTGAGTTCGATAATGCTCAGTTTATTGAAAATGGTCAGTTCAATGGGAGTAAGAAATCACATAAAGTGGAAATTATGGAGACTCGTGAAGAGCGTATTTCTGAATGGGGACTTAGAGGAAGAAGTGTATATGGTTCAACCTGAAGGGCTTTTTACTACAGGAAAAGAAAGTTTAGTGTGTGTTAGGTGGGAATTTAGACATTAGGTTAGATGTGATAAAATAAGGAAAAAGAATGCTCTTTGGAGTTATCTAGGATTTCGATACAAAGTATTGTTCGACAAGAATATGAAACTCAGGATGTGTCAAAGTCTGCCTTCTGTGTAGGAAGATGAATGTGAAGCTTAGGGATAATCTCAAGTTCAGAAGGTTATGTAGCGGGAAATTCATGATCATCAAGCTATTGACAAGCTAGTGATCAATTAACAAGAGTCGCCACCGCGCTTTTATTGTTTCCAACGGAAAAGGGAAAAGTACTAACAAAACCCAAATAGTAAGAAGTTTTCAACTAAAAACTAATAAAAATCAGAGATCACAGGTAAGGGGGTTGGTTACACAGAGGGAAGGTGTTAGCACCCAAAGTGTCCTAGGTACTCCTAGGGAGCCCTTTTTCTGTGCATATGTATTTTGTACAAAGTGATGTTTACAAACAAATAGAATGTGGGAATGAGAAAAGAATTCATTAGTTATATTTTTGTGTTTGACAAGACCTTCGTACTTATGCCTACGTACCAACATAAAATGAGGGATCAAAACCTCGTAGTTTGTGCTACAAATTTCAAAATGAGTGCATTGCTTTTAAGCAAAATTTAAGTTTGAAAGGCACAAAGGCCTGAAATGATTTGAATGAGTTAGTTCTTTTTGGCTTTTTGAAAGTTTAAGTCAAATATAGTTAAGTTTATTCACAAGTTTGATTTAAGAAAATAAGTTTGAAAATGCAATGGCAGAAGGCCAAAGTTTCTATCGTTTGCAAAAGTGATCAAAGTTTAGAACAAAAATAGTTCACACAAAGAAGATTTTGAAAATGGAGGGAGAGATTTTGAAATTAAAGAAATGGGGAGAAGATGAAGAGACTACCCTATGCACAAAATTAAAAAGTTTAGAGTTGTAAAGATCTGACCAAATGGGTAGTAATCCAATAGACAAAAATGTCAATAGAAACCCAGAATTCCCTTGGACTTTTTAGAATCAAGCAACACACAAATGCACAATTATATTATCTTGAAGAGCAAGGCATCAAATAAAGATGACCACATCCAAGCTTATCCATTCCATGATCTTCTCCAAAATAACCCATGCAACAGATGAATTCCACAAGCCACAGGTTCAAAATAACAGCTTCACAATGATCATGTTGCAGATGAACCAAGAGAGATCTTGAATGATGTATCAGATGAATTTCAAATTGCAAGCACTTGGTTCTTCACAAATTGGCATTTGCCAAGTCCTTTAGCTTAGGGAGGTTGCCTAGATTCTAAGTCCATTTTTCCAAGATCAAGCCAACAGTCCACTCAAAAGTTTTTTATGGTTTTTGTGATTATTATGTACATTAATGGTCGAAGACCAAACAAACAACCAAAGTACATACAAACAAAATATATCACACAATATGGTCCAAATGGACAAAGTGAAAATTGCATTAACATAAACAATTAGAATGATATGTATAATGGCAAATGAAATAAAGTGCAAAAAAGTAAATTACATCAAAGTAAAAGCTTAAAAATAAAGTCAATAGTTAGTAGGTTAGAGGTTAGTTTTGCTTTGCTTTCTTAAGACATTATTTGGAGAACACTCAAACCACTTATCACAATCATGGATCCTTGAACCAAAACATCTTCCAAAGGAAGGAAAGAAGGCCAAGTTTCCACACAATACCATGAAAGAGGGGAGACTTACAATCTCAGTAACTAGAATGCTTATGCCTTTTGTGTCAAAAATTTAGCGCTATGTTAAGCAATCTTAATTGGACTTATGTAGAAGTCACAACTATTTGAGGTCGGGCAATAGACTTTTGGTGTTAATGCATGTTGGAGACATTGTATTATGAACTATGCTCATGAAACATACCACACACAAAAAAATATGCAAAAGGTGTGGCCTAATCTCATCCATACTCATGTCAATTTTCAATCAACTAGTATTAGGACTTTGAGATGTCATAGGCCAAATGGAAATGAAAGAATGAAGAAGAGGAATTAGATGAAGAGGGGAGGGGATGAATGAGATCACAAATTGGTCAAAGGAGGACTTTTACCAAATTAATATCATTCATTCATTTTGGGAGATGGAATGTACATTCCATCAATCCCCTAAATCCAATGATATTAGTTTGACAAAGTCAACAAATGGTCAACAAAATTAAAATGGCATTTATTCAATTAAAAATAATAAAATAGTGCATTAAATTCAAATATGTTTTGTCCAAATCCTAAAATCTCATCAAAACACCAAAGAAATGGCCATGAGATTTATCATAGGTCAAACAAGGTCAAAGGACCTTGGAGAAAAAATTTCATAATTTTTGGACATTTAAAAATATTTTTAAACAATTAAAAACAAATGAAAAATCAATTAATTTATGAAAAATATTAATAATGATCCAAAAAATAATTTTAATTCAGAATATGAAAGAGAAAAATATTTGAATTTTTTTGGTGAAAGTCCCTTATTTTTTGGATCAATATTGAATTTAATATGAACTATTGAAGAAAATGCAATTAAAACAAAATATCAGAAATTCAAAAATACGTGGACCATCAGATCTCCCTCATTAATTGAGGTGGCAGATCTGATGATCCAAAACACGAGTTCCACATGTTCTTTAGTCAACCGCGTGGCTTAGATGGTAATTACAAAGGATGGTCAAGATTAGAACGTGGAAGATGGATCCTATGGTTCAAATGCAAGACACCTCATCGCCGGAGCCAGAGCTCCGGTCATCTTCTCCGGTGGCACTCACCGGACTGGTCAAGCTAAACCATCACCAAAAAATGAAATAAGGACATGATCTTAAAGAGAAAATGACGCTGAGCTCGAATCTAACCTCCAATTGCTCCAATTCCAAATATATTAAGAGATATGTGGAATTGAAATCTGAGGTACATGAACTGAGTTGCTTCGATTTGACCTCAAAGCAACTCAATCTTCTTGCCTACATTGGTAGGACTTCAGACAACCAAATAATCAATGGAATTGAGCAATAAATTGAGAGAATCGAAGAGTTTAAAATTTCTGTAAATTACCTTCAATGGAGGTTTGAAAACGATGGATCTTGAGCTTACTTGCACTTGGAATCACTTCAATTGCTTGCAGGAGAGGAATGGAAAGGTTTAGAAGCAATGGATTCCTGGAGAATTGAATTCCAAAATAGTGGAGATTCAAGCTCAAATTCAAATGAATTTATCAGATTTATCCTATGAGAGTGAAGGGTTTTCAATGGGGGATCAAAGCTGGCGCAATGTTGTTGTGATTTCTGAGCAAATGAAGCTTCATTTATAGGGGAATCAAGTGATATTTGCACAATCACTTCCACTTTCCAAAATTGGCAAAATGATGAAGGAATGGTGTATGGGCGCGCATAGGCCCATGGAATGATAGATGAAAGTCCAAATTTGAAGTTCAGATGCTTTGAAGTTAGCTTAGATTGCAAGGCACATGTGCATTGTTGCTTGAAGTTGGATCCATGCCAAATGATATCAGCCTGTTTAAGCGATGTGCAACTTATGCATTTCTCATCCAAAATGAATGAATTTGAGCTCTTTGGAAAGGTGAGATCAAAAGGAACAAGTTTTATGTTGAACACGTTTTCATTTGGAGCTTGGAACTTGGAGAATTTTGAGGTGGAAGTTTGGAAAAATTTGACATATAAATTTTTTTCTAAGTGTCAAGCCATATGTCTCAATATTCCACCTTGCTTAACTTTTTATGGGAGTTTCAAATGAGAAAAGTGTATTCATTAAAGTTATAGCTATCTTAAAGACCTTCAAAATGGTCACAAATTTCATGTCATTTGGATTTGAAATGATAGAGTTATGAATTTTTGAAGTTTGGAAAAATCACTTGATCAATGGTATAGGTCAAAAGTGACCTATAATGTAGCCTCATATCACATGCTCAGAAAAGTTGAATTAGCTCCCACTCCAAACATAAAAGTTGAAGTAGACACATTGAATTTGATTGTGAGACTTGGAAATCTTTCATCTCATAAAAATTGAGAAAATTATGGCCTTGGGAAGTTGACTTTCAAATTAGGGTTTAGACAAAATGACCTATAATGTTTCAACATAGAAAATGCTTTTCCAAGCAAAACTAGCTCTAGGTCTCAACATTAAAGTTTTTATAATGTCATTTAGAGTAAGGTTTCTCTTGGAATAATTTTCATATGGTGAAAAGTGTAGGATACAGGGTCTAGGGAGACCCAGTTTTGATTAGATGAATTCATCTGGCCAACCACCATCAACCAACTTGTTAATTTCCAAATATCTTGACTTTCTTCGCTCATGGTAGATCATATATGCATAAGATGATGAAATTTGAAGTGTCCCTTGAGAAATTTGATCAATTGGTGAGATAGCTTGTTGGAGAAGTTACTCAAGATACCCAGTCAAACTAGGGTTTCCAAGGCAAATCACCCTCAAACTCTTGAAGAAAACTTGATCAATATAACACGTAGGAATCAATGGGACTCATATATGATGTTCATAACCATTCTTGAATCAATTCTTGGTTGTGCTCTTTGTTCATGAGGGTCTCAAACCCTAGATGTGATCAATGAGATCATGCCCTTCCTACAAAAGAGTTACTCAAATGCAAAGACATATTTTTGATATTTTAGTTAGTAAAAATGATAATATACAAGTATGATATAATCATAAAGTGCTTGGTGATCTCTCCCAAAATAAACCCAATGAAAGAGGGGTAAGGAGGATGCCAAGACATGATCCCAATGCTAATGCTTATGATGAAATTGCATGAGGGATCTTAGGGTCAAAATTGAGCTCTTACAACTTCCTCTATTTAAGGACATTCTAACTGAGGAGGTGAAGGTTAAAATCTTTGGCTCGACTCAGTAGAGTGGGCTTAAATAACAACATATAGAAACAAATTTTGGTCCCTAAGAGACCTCATGATGCATATGATATGAATGCAAAAGCTAATGCTCTATGGAGAAATATTGCCACAAAGGAAAAAGAAATCAGAGAAATCGAAAGTCCACAGGAGTATAGTGCATTCCATATGGAAAACTCATTGGGGAGATAGAGACTTTGAGGGGATAAAAAGGAGTTATGTGTAGGCCAGGCTACGACTTAAAACTACTGGGGGACTCGAGGGATTCCATACAAAATGGAGAGACTCAGCTGGGGAAACAAAACATCTGCGGGGAATACGGGTAGGTCAGGCTAAAACTGAAGTACTCGACTCGTGCATGGGAAAAACGATTTCACTAAGGAAAACCGCACTTAACTCAACTGGGGAAGAAATAAACTTCAACACAGGAGGAACATAAATCTATTATCTACTACCTGTTACTGGGTAAGGAGACAATAAAGATCTGACAGGGAGAAACATCCGTTATCGGTTAGGATGAACATATCAAGGATGACTCGCTGAGGACCGCCAGGAGGGAGTATTCATTACCGGTTACTGGGTAAGAATAACCTTGCTGGGGAAAACTGCAGAAAAAGTAGGATTTACAACTACCAGCTATTGGGAAGCAGACCAAAAGGGTGAGAGTATCCGTCATCGATTAGGATAAACATATCAAGGATAAACTCGACAGGGAAGAAAATCCATCACCTGTTAAAGTGAACATATCAAGGATAGACTTGCCTGGGAATGTCAAGGAGGATACCCGTCATCGGTTAAGATGAACATATCAAGGATATACCTACTGGACAAAAGGGGAATTACATTTATCGAAATCCGGATAGAAAACCGTCGGAGAGAGAATCCGTCACCGATTAGGATGAACATATCAAGGATAAACTCTGTGAGGGAACAACGCAGGATTTACAACTACCGGTTACTGGGTAGAAGACCAAATCAAAGAGAAAATCCGTCATCGGTTAGGATGAACATATCAAGGATAGACTCTGAAAAAGGGGGACACAAGTAGGAATTACATTTATCAGTTACTGGATAGAATACCAATCAAAGAGAAAATTTGTTACCGGTTAAGATGATCATATCAAGGATAGACTCAATGAGGAACAAAATAGGGATTGCAACTACCTTTTTAATGGGTAGAATACCAAAGAAGAGAATATCCATCACCGGTTAGAGTGAACATATCAAGGATAGACTCCTGCGAGGGAAAAGAAAGATATCCGTCACCGATTAGGATGAACATATCAAGGATATATTTTCAGGGGACTCTTCTGAAGAGAAACATGAAATTCTAGTTATCAGACTTTGGATGTCACACTGGTTGTTATGACATCCAATTCTGCACAGACAGGGATTATGCAGAACTTAACTGTAAGTGCAATAAATAACACAAGTAATTGTTCACCCAGTTCAGTCCAACATGACCTACATCTGGGGGCTACCAAGCCAGGGAGGAAATCCACTATTAGTAGTATCAATTCAAAGCTAAACTCACCCGTTTACAACTTATCACTTAATCCCTACCCAATGCAATTTCAATCTTAACCTAAGATCAGAGTTCCTACTCACTCCCCCTCAATCACCTCAGTGATATTAAAAACACTTTGAAGTCACACTTCAAAAACAACTCTTGGTTATGCTTCACAGCTTAAACCAAGATACACAGCACTCACGCTTAAAAGCTTTGAGTGACACAACACTTACAACTCAATGAACACCCTATGCCAAAGCAATCATCTATTTGATAATGACTTGGCTTACAAGATACGTCTAATTCTAGACTCACAAAAATACAGCAGTGAAGTATGATGGACACACTAAATCTTCACGCCTCAAAATCCCTGAAACTGAATGGAGGAATGCCTTCCTTTTTATATTGCAGCACCTGGGCTTTTGCACCTGTATTTTCCTGAATTTTAGGTCACATACGTTCCCTCAAATTCAATATTTAGGTTGCTAACAAATAGGCTATTTGTTAGGTTCATTGAATGTAGCTTGGTTGTTGATTTCCTGGATTTTCTCTAAGCTGTTGACTTCCTAAAGAATAGCCTGAGAAAGCTGTAACAGAAAACTGAACAACCTACAATTTAGCATATGCTGTCAGGCATGAATGTCACGACATTCAGCTCGACATCAAGGTCCATATGCTGAGTCTGTTTTCCCAGAAACCAGACTGTACAAAACTGCTGACCTGTACATGATCAATATGACCATACTACAGTACCAGCTTACATTAGTAAATGTCAAAGTGTCCAACTTAACATTTACATAGTTGGCCTTAAGTTAGTTCTGTAATTCTCTTGAAGAACAAACTAACTAAAATGCTGAAGTATAGCAGAACACCACTCTGCCCAATCTTCAGTAGCTGCTGTCAATGATGAATGTCACAACATCCAGTTTGACATTCAGTCAGTAGGCCTTATGCCAGGTCTGGTTCTTCCTTGATAACCAGACTGCAAATGAATACTAAGTTCTAACAGAGCTTCTGTTCCTTAGTATCTGTTGACAGGTATGAATGTCACAGCATTCAATAATCCTGTGTTAGCTAGTCCTGCAGTAACTACAATGTAGTTACATATACATGTCATGACATCAGTCAAGACATTAGTGTTTTACCATACAATGCAGCCAATTAAACACCTACAAACTCCCCCTTTGGCAAATTTTTGGCTAAAACACTTTGATCCCCATAACAGAGTTCATGGCAGCGGAATAAAACTAGCTAATACACTCAGAGTGGCAGCACACTCACACACATGGAAGTTAAATAAAAACTTCACATAGCAGCACACATATATTCGAAGTTGCACCTAAACTTCAACATCAGCTGCAAGGGGGGAATCTTCAGATCTGTCATGAGAGTCTGTTGTAGAGACCCACTCTGTTTGTCAGGGGTATTGGTGGTTATTACTCCCCCTTTTTGTCACAAATGTTGCCAAAGCCAACAACATAGTCAGAGCACAATGACAGAGTTCCAGACTTGGTTTTACTTCACAGTTTCAACCAAGTTCACATCCACTTGATCTTGCTTCACAGCTTCGATCAAGTGATCACCCACTTTTGCTTTACAGTAGGTACCACCATATCAGATGCCATGATGTTGTTTCTGACATCCAGAACCACTCCTGCATGAACAGCATCCTTGAACTCCTGCAGATACAGTGGCCTTCTCTCTGTAGGGTGCCTCCTTACCCTCTTGTATCCACCCTTGTTGCAAGCAGCATAGCTATGATCTGTTGACCAATCATAGCCTAGTACAAATTGTTTAATAGGCAGAGATATTAAACAGTTTATCCCAAACATCAGTGATTGCTATAATGTCTCAGAGAGACATATTCCCAGTTTGCTCCTTAAGTTTTCAAACTGAGTAGCATCCAGAGCCTTTGTAAATATGTCAGCCAGTTGAAGATCCGTGGCTACATGTTCCAAAGTGATCACCTTGTCTTCCACCAGATCTCTGATGAAGTGGTACCTAATGTCAATATGTTTGGTCCTGCTGTGTTGGATGGGATTCTTGGAGATGTTGATGGCACTGAGATTATCACAGAACAATGTCATGACATTTTGAGTGACATTGTACTCAGTGAGCATTTGTTTCATCCAAACCAGTTGGGAGCAACTGCTTCCAGCCGCTATGTATTCAGCCTCTGCAGTGGACAGAGAGACACAGTTCTGCTTCTTGCTGAACCACGATATGAGGTTTTCTCCTAAGAAGAAACATCCACCTGATGTGCTTTTTCTGTCATCAGCACTTCCAGCCCAATCAGCATCACAGTACCCAGATAGGACAGGCTCAGACCCATGTGAGTACAGCATCCCATAGTCACATGTCCCATTGATGTACTTGAGGATCCTTTTGACTTGATTCAAGTGACTCACCTTGGGCTCTGCTTGATATCTGGCACACACTCCAACTGCATAGGAAATGTCAGGTCTACTTGCAGTTAGATACAGCAGACTACCTATCATGCTTCTGTACAGGCATTGATCAACACTGGGTCCTCCATCATCTTTGGTTAACTTCAGATGAGTAGGAGCTGGAGTCCTCTTGTGCCTGGCATGATCCATACCAAACTTCTTAACTATGTTCTTGGCATACTTGCTTTGGGAGAGAAACATGGAGTCCTCCATTTGGTTTACTTGCATTCCAAGGAAATAGGTCAGTTCTCCCACTAGACTCATTTCAAACTCAGATTGCATCTGGTGAACAAATTTTTTAACCATTTGTTCTGACATTCCACCAAAGACTATATCATCCACATAGATTTGAGCTATCATGATTTTGCCTTCCTCATCCTTCACAAACAAGGTTTTATCTATGCCACCCTTTCTGTATCCATTTGTGGTCAGAAATTCGGTTAACCTTTCATACCAAGCTCTGGGTGCTTGCTTCAACCCATACAAGGCTTTCTTCAGCTTGTATACATGCTCAGGTTGGTTAGGATCACAAAACCCTTTGGGTTGTTCCACATAGACTTCTTCATTCAGGTAGCCATTCAAGAATGCACTCTTCACATCCATTTGAAATAGCTTAAACTTCAGGATGCATGCTACCCCCAACAGCAATCTGATGGACTCAAGTCTAGCCACAGGAGCAAATGTCTCATCAAAGTCTACTCCTTCAACTTGAGTGTATCCTTGAGCTACTAGTCTTGCTTTATTTCTAGTAATTACTCCTTTCTCATCAGATTTGTTTTTGTAGATCCACTTGGTACCAATGATGTTGGACCCTTCAGGTCTTGGAACCAGCTCCCATACTTCATGCCTTGTGAACTGCTCGAGTTCCTCTTGCATGGCAATGATCCAGTATTCATCAGTCAGGGCTTCTTTCACATTCTTTGGTTCAACCTTGGAAACAAAGCAGGAATTTGAGTTTATTCCTCTTGACCTGGTAGTTACACCACTGGTGGGATCCCCTATGATAAGATCCTTAGGGTGGTCTTTCTGAATTCTGATAGATGGCACTTTGGTAGGTGCTTCTACTTCACATTCAGGAGGAGGTTCCTGTACTTCTTCAGGCTTGACTGGACTGTCAGTTGGACTATCAAGGAATGTTTCAACATCCTCCATGACATCGGTTCCTTCCTCTTTATCATCCACAATGACATTTATGGATTCCATCAGGACATTGGTCCTGTAGTTGAACACTCTATAGGCTCTGCTGTTCGTGGAGTATCCCAGAAATACGCCTTCATCACTTTTGGGATCTAGCTTCCTTCTCTGTTCACGATCTGTGAGAATGTAGCATTTACTTCCAAAAATATGAAAGTACTTCACAGTGGGTTTTCTACCCTTCCATATTTCATACAGAGTGGAGGAGGTTCCTTTTCTCAAGGTGACTCTGTTGTGAACATAGCACGCCGTATTCATTGCTTCAGCCCAAAAGTGCATAGGGAGCTTCTTTGCATGAATCATTGCTCTGGCAGATTCTTGAATAGTTCTATTTTTTCTTTCAACTATTCCATTCTGCTGAGGAGTTATAGGGGAGGAGAACTCATGGCTTATTCCTTCAGATGAGCAGAACTCATCAAACTTGGAATTCTTGAATTCAGTGCCATGATCACTTCTAATCCGGACCACACAACTGTCCTTTTCTCTTTGAAGTCTTATGCACAGATCCTTGAAGACATCAAATGTATCTGACTTCTCTCTGATGAAGTTTATCCACGTGTATCTGGAATGGTCATCAACCACCACGTAGGCATACTTCTTCCCACCAAGACTCTCAACCTGCATAGGTCCCATTAGGTCCATGTGCAGCAGTTCCAGAACTCTGGAGGTTGTGGAATGTCCCAGCTTTGGGTGTGACATCTTGGTTTGCTTGCCCACTTGGCATTCTCCACAGACTCTTCCTTCATCAATCAGAAGCTTTGGCATTCCTCTGACTGCTTCCTTGGATATGATCTTCTTCATTCCACGTAAGTGGAGATGGCCAAGTCTTCTATGCCACAGCTTTACCTCCTGTTCTTCCTTGGCTGAGGAGCAAGTTGTGGAAAAGTTAGAGAGGTCAGGTTCCCACAGATAGCAGTTGTCTTTGGACCTGGTTCCTCTCATAACTTCCTGATTGTCACCATTTGTCACAATGCACTGCTCCTTAGTAAACTGAACCTGAAAACCTTGATCACACAGCTGACTTATACTGATGAGGTTTGCAGTTAGTCCTCTTACTAACAGCACATTGTTCAGTTTTGGCACTCCAGAACAGTCCAGTTTGCCCACACCTCTGATTTTTCCTTTGGCACCATCACCAAAAGTCACATAGCTGGTGGTGTGAGGTTGAATGTCTACCAGTAGATTTTCCATACCAGTCATATGTCTTGAGCATCCACTGTCAAAGTACCAGTCTTCTCTGGAAGAAGCCCTTAGGGCAGTGTGTGCTATCCTAGCATACCATTGTTGTTTCTTAATGGGAACACATCGCTTGCGTGTGTTATGCTTAGGTCTGACAGGTGAGGCTCTGTTAGGGAAGCCATGAATCCAGTAGCAGAAGGCTTTTATATGTCCAAGCCTGCCACAGTGGTGACACCTCCAATTCTGGAATATTCTCTTCTGATGATCATTCATCCTAGCTCCTCGATGTTGAGACATCGGTTTTGACATCTGCTTGAGCTTCTGAACTTTAGCCTTTGGGCGTTTGTGTTCAGCTCTTTTTCCAAATCCTAGCCCAGATTTGGTTCCAGACTGCTGTCCCACCTTTAGGATTTCTTCCAAGGTGTCAGTTCCCTTATTCATCATTCTGATGGATTTGGTCATCTGGTTCAGCTTGGAGGTCAGCAGGGCTATCTCATCATTCAGCCCTTCTATGGCAGACAGTTGTTTCTGTCTCTCATCTTCCAGTTCCTTGATGAGTTTCTTCTGCTTTTCACCTTGTGCACGCACTTCTGCACTGGTGGTACACAGCTTCTTATATGCTGCAGCAAGTTCATCAAAGGTCAGCTCATCTGCACTTGTGTCATCTTCAGAGACACACACACTAGTTAGTGCAGTGACATGTTTGGCAGATTCTCCTTCAGATTCACTTTCAGAATCTCCTTCAGACCATGTGATAGCTAGCCCCTTATTTTGCAATTTGAGGTAAGTAGGACATTCAGCTCTGACGTGTCCATACCCTTCACAACCATGACACTGGATTCCCTTCCCATGGTTAAACTTTTCTTCAGAAGTTGATCTTTTCTTAATGTCAGACGGGATGTTCTTGACATTGGGTCTACCTCTTTGATCAATCTTCTTCATGAACTTGTTGAATTGCCTTCCAAGCATGGCTAAGGCTTCTGATATACTTTCATCACCTCCAGTATATCCTTCTTCTGCCTCCTCTTCAGCATTAGATACAAAGGCTATGCTTTTCTTCTTCTCAGCATACTCACCTAAGCCCATTTCAAAGGTTTGGAGAGAACCAATGAGCTCATCTACCTTCATATTGCTGATGTCCTGAGCCTCCTCTATGGCAGTGACCTTCATAGCAAACCTCTTAGGCAAGGACCTGAGAATCTTTCTTACAAGTTTCTCTTCAGTCATTTTCTCACCTAGTCCACCAGAGGTGTTTGCAATTTCAAGAATATTCATGTGAAAGTCATGAATAATCTCATCCTCTTTCATCCTCAGATTTTCAAACTTGGTTGTCAACATCTGAAGTTTTGACATCTTCACCTTGGAGGTACCTTCATGAGTTACCTTGAGGGTATCCCAAACTTCCTTAGCTAGTTCACAATGGTGCACCAGCCTGAAGATGTTCTTAGTGATTCCATTGAACAGTGCATTCAAGGCTTTGGAATTTCCAAGAGCTAGTGCCTCTTGTTCCTTGTCCCAATCTTCTTCAGGAATTTGCACACTGACTCCATCTTCATCAGTCCTCGTTGGATGTTCCCATCCCTTGTTGACAGCTCTCCAGACTTTGCTGTCTAGAGACCTTAAGAAGGCTATCATGCGAGGCTTCCAGTCATCATAATTAGATCCATCCAACATGGGTGGTCTGTTTGAGTGTCCTAAATCCTTGTCCATGGTACTAGAAAGTAACTTCCCTAGATCTCACCCAGAACTTCACAGGCAGGGTGCCTGCTCTGATGCCAATTGAAATTCTAGTTATCAGACTTTGGATGTCACACTGGTTGTTATGACATCCAATTCTGCACAGACAGGGATTATGCAGAACTTAACTGTAAGTGCAATAAATAACACAAGTAATTGTTCACCCAGTTCAGTCCAACATGACCTACATCTGGGGGCTACCAAGCCAGGGAGGAAATCCACTATTAGTAGTATCAATTCAAAGCTAAACTCACCCGTTTACAACTTATCACTTAATCCCTACCCAATGCAATTTCAATCTTAACCTAAGATCAGAGTTCCTACTCACTCCCCCTCAATCACCTCAGTGATATTAAAAACACTTTGAAGTCACACTTCAAAAACAACTCTTGGTTATGCTTCACAGCTTAAACCAAGATACACAGCACTCACGCTTAAAAGCTTTGAGTGACACAACACGTACAACTCAATGAACACCCTATGCCAAAGCAATCATCTATTTGATAATGACTTGGCTTACAAGATACGTCTAATTCTAGACTCACAAAAATACAGCAGTGAAGTATGATGGACACACTAAATCTTCACGCCTCAAAATCCCTGAAACTGAATGGAGGAATGCCTTCCTTTTTATATTGCAGCACCTGGGCTTTTGCACCTGTATTTTCCTGAATTTTAGGTCACATACGTTCCCTCAAATTCAATATTTAGGTTGCTAACAAATAGGCTATTTGTTAGGTTCATTGAATGTAGCTTGGTTGTTGATTTCCTGGATTTTCTCTAAGCTGTTGACTTCCTAAAGAATAGCCTGAGAAAGCTGTAACAAAAAACTGAACAACCTACAATTTAGCATATGCTGTCAGGCATGAATGTCACGACATTCAGCTCGACATCAAGGTCCATATGCTGAGTCTGTTTTCCCAGAAACCAGACTGTACAAAACTGCTGACCTGTACATGATCAATATGACCATACTACAGTACCAGCTTACATTAGTAAATGTCAAAGTGTCCAACTTAACATTTACATAGTTGGCCTTAAGTTAGTTCTGTAATTCTCTTGAAGAACAAACTAACTAAAATGCTGAAGTATAGCAGAACACCACTCTGCCCAATCTTCAGTAGCTGCTGTCAATGATGAATGTCACAACATCCAGTTTGACATTCAGTCAGTAGGCCTTATGCCAGGTCTGGTTCTTCCTTGATAACCAGACTGCAAATGAATACTAAGTTCTAACAGAGCTTCTGTTCCTTAGTATCTGTTGACAGGTATGAATGTCACAGCATTCAATAATCCTGTGTTAGCTAGTCCTGCAGTAACTACAATGTAGTTACATATACATGTCATGACATCAGTCAAGACATTAGTGTTTTACCATACAATGCAGCCAATTAAACACCTACAAAACATGGTACTTTTGCTGGGTATTGGGCAAGAAGTAACAAATTGCAAACTAAGAAGAATATTACCAGTTACTGGGTAATAGACTCTTAGGGGACCAGAACATCTATCTAGGTAAGAGCTAGAAAGAAAACGGTCAATCAAGACTCAACCCAATGAGGATATAACTCAAGGGGAGTAATTCCACCAAGAAAATTCACTGGAGAGGAAACTGAAAAAACAACCATCCACGAGGAAACAAACTCAGTGGGGAAACAGAGAAAGGTTAAAGTCTTTCTGCTTAAAGGGCTGACACTCTACAATTTGAGGGAGGACAGACACTAGATTTGGTATGGGGATAAAGTACCGCCATAACAAAGAATGAGAATCTCAAACAAATCAAACATGAAGATGCAGGATATGCAAATCATGAAATTATATGAATGTATATGTATATGTATATGTATGTATATGATGATTATGCTGAAAAAACGACCACGAAGGATACATAGGTGTCGCAAAGAAATTTGAACCACCGGTATAATCCTCGACCAATCCACAAAATATGGAGACAACTGCCGGAGAATAGAGAGATCAACATCCCAAGGGCTTAATCTTAACTGGGGAAAGAGGAGATCTGTTGAGGGTAGAACAAAACCAACTCTGAGGGAATTTTAGATCAACACCATAAAAATGGGAGACAACCCTACAGAGAAAATAAATCAACAAAAGCTGCTCAAAAACCAGGAGGAAACTCTGACTGGAAGCAAATGCAATTTGTTGGGGAAAATCAACCAATCTCTGAAGATCAACCCTGCTAAGGAGATACGAACTTTGCTGGAGATATGCAAACTCCGCTGGGAAAGCCGAAACTTTGTTGAGGATGGAGAAAGAAACTCCACTGGGGTGTACAAACTCCGCTGGGGATGTACAAACATTCTGGCGACTTCACTGGGGAAAACAATATGTCACAGAGTATCTGAATCAACCAAATTCGGCTGGGGGGTAAAGAAGTTCCGCTGGGGATCAAACACTCCACCGGGGAACTGAATCTATCAATTGAGGATAACAATATTCCACTGAGGAAATGAATCAACATTGATGTCTAGGGATACCCGAAGAGTTACTGCTTGGGGAACCACAAATGCTTCACACTTAAGGACTTACTATCCATTGAAATACTGTTGATATTACTGTTACTTGCTTTGGAAAAGTTCTTGCTTTTATATTTTTAAAGAAAAATTGATTTTGATTTAAAAAATTTAATTTCAAAATGATCATAATAAAATTTAAAACTATTGGCTGAAGTAAATAAGAGTAGAAACAATTGGATAAAGGCTCAACTTTATTTAATAGGATGGTAGTCTATAAATGACAATACTCCATAGATTTTACAAAGTTGAAAATGGTAATTTACATGGAAAAGGGGTATATTGAATACAAATGATCCTTAATCCTTCTACCAACTCTTGATATCCATTGTGCTCTTGACCGCTGTTGGGATGATGAACTGATGTTAACCCTTGTGCTCAAACAAGTCTTCAAAAATCATTGAAGATCAGCAGAATGCAGTTACTTGCCATAATCCCTAACTTTTTCATAAGTTGCCCCAAGGTGGGGTACTCAACTTATCGGGAGATTTCTTTCTGTTTTTATGTCTCTAATTTTTGCCTGGATCTCCCTTTCGGGTTTTCAATCCACCGAGACGCTCATTTTTGCCTAATCCCCCCTTTCGGGTTTTCAACTTAGCGAGCTGTTCTTTTATTTTTATTTTTATTTATTTTTATTTTTTTAGGCGAAGTATTTCTTGACTGCATCTGCGTTCACTGTACGAGTGAACTCTTCACCATCCATAGTTGTAAGAATCAGGGCACCGCCTGAAAAAACTCTCTTAACAACATATGGGCCTTCGTAATTGGGAGTCCATTTTCCTCTGGAATCTGGCTTGAACGATAAAATCTTCTTGAGCACAAGGTCTCCTTCTCTGAACACTCGATGTTTGACCTTCTTATCAAAAGCCTTCTTCATTCTCTGCTGATATAACTGACCATGACACATGGCAGTCAATCTCTTCTCTTCAATTAAATTCAACTGGTCGAACCTGGTCTGACACCATTCAGCTTCAGTCAACTTGGCTTCCATGAGCACACGCAACGAAGGAATCTCAACCTCTACGGGGAGCACTGCTTCCATTCCATACACAAGAGAGAAAGGGGTTGCCCTGTTGAAGTGCGGACGAATGTACGATACCCATGCAAAGCAAACGGGAGCATCTCATGCCAATCCTTATACGTGACAACCATCTTCTGGATGATCTTCTTGATGTTCTTATTTGCAGCTTCAACGGCCCCATTCATCTTGGGTCTGTAGGGAGAAGAATTATGATGTGCAATCTTGAAGTCTTTGCAAAGAGCTTCCACCATATTGTTATTCAAGTTCGATCCATTATCAGTAATGATCTTACTTGGCACACCATAACGACATATAATATGATTCTTGATAAACCTTACAACGACTTGCTTAGTTACATTTGCATACAATGTCGCTTCAACCCATTTTGTGAAATAGTCAATTGCCACTAGAATGAAACGATGTCCATTCGAAGCTTTGGGCTCAATCATCCCAATCATATCAATTCCCCACATGGAGAAAGGCCATGGCGAAGAGATAACATTCAATAGTATCGGAGGAACATGAATTTTATCAGCATAAATTTGACACTTGTGACACTTGTTCACAAATTTGCAATAGTCAGATTCCATTGTCATCCAATAGTAACCTGCTCGCAACATCTTCTTTGCCATTGCATGTCCATTGGAATGAGTACCAAAGGAACCTTCATGCACTTCAGTCATCAACAAGTCTGCTTCGTGTCTATCCACGCATCTGAGTAAAACCATGTTGAAGTTTCTCTTGTATAGTATATCACCATTCAGGTAGAAATTACCGGCTAATCTTCTCAAAGTCTTCTTATCTTTCAAAGATGCCCCAGGCGGGTAAATTTGACTTTGGAGGAAACATTTTATGTCGTAATACCACAACTTCTTGTCTTTGATCTCTTCAACAGCAAACACATGAGTTGGCCTATCAAGACGCATCACTGATAAATTTGGAACTTCATTCCAATATTTCACTACAATCATTGATGCCAACGTTGCAAGATCGTCTGCCATCCAGTTCTTATCTCGAGGGATATGATGAAATTCAACCTTTGTAAAGAAAGTTGAAATCCTCCTCGCATAATCTCTGTATGGTATCAAACCGAGTTGATTCGTCTCCCATTCTCCTTTGATCTGATTCATAACCAAAGCTGAATCACCGAAGACATCCAAATACTTGATTCTGAGATTCATGGCGTCTTCAAGCCCCATAATTCAAGCTTCATATTCTGCCATGTTATTTGTACACTTGAAAGTCAATCTAGCTGTAAATGGTAGATGCGTGCCTTGAGGAGTAATAATCACAACCCCAATGTCATTTCCATATTGATTAAAAGCTCCATCAAATACCATGCCCCAACGGGAACCAGGTTCTGGCCCTTCTTCAAGCAATGGTTCATCATAATTTTTCATTTTCAAGTACAAAATCTCTTCATCAGGAAAATCATACTGCACTGACTGATAATCTTCAATTGGTTGGTGAGCCAAATGGTCAGCCAAGATACTACCTTTGATCTCTTTCTAAGATCGGTATTCGATATCATACTCTGATAACAACATCTGCCAAAGGGCTATCCTCCTAGTTAAAGCAGGCTTCTCAAATATATACTTGATTGGATCCATTTTGGATATCAACCAAGTGGTATGATTCAACATATACTGACGCAGACGCTTAGCAGCCTATCGCATCCGCGAAAAACAACCGGTGGGAAAACGAAACAACAGAGCCGCCACCGTGCATTATTTATCCCAAAAGAGGGAAAGGAAACACTCGAAGTAAACCTGGAAAAGACATGGTCTCGCGACCAAAGAGAGATGGGATCGGGAGTCGGTTATGCGAAGGGAAGGTATTAGCACCCCTACGCATCCGTCGTACTCGACGGGATCCACGCACAAAAGAATAGAAGAAAGGTTGCTAAAGACTGCTCAGACACTGCACACACACACTGGAAGGAAACACAGATGGAAGAAGAGGGGAACGGGCTCGCTAGGATATCGCATCCTATGCCTACGTATCTTATCTGGAATGAGAATCAGAGCTACCGTAGTTCGGCTAACGCACGTCAAACAAAACCACACAGGAAACCGAATGCCAATCACTGGACTTACATCAGACTCCGAACCAACAAACACACACTGGAAACCAAATGCCAATAGCTGGACTTACATCAGACTCCAACAAGCAAACAAGGCACGGGAAACCAACTGCCAATCGCTGGACTTACGTCAGACTCCAAACACACACAAAGGGGTTAACCGAACGCTGAGTCGTCAAAAGCAACAAAAAAGTTGAACAAACAAGCTAACAGGGAGTCTGGTACTCGAGCCTGCTAGCTGTCAAGCAAACACACACAAAAAAGGAAAAGGGTGCCCGGAGAGATCTCGCACGATCTCCTGCCTACGTACCTCATCTGGTATGAGGATCAGGGCGACGTAGTTCCCCTGAACAGGGAAAGAACTTCTAACCTAACCAGAGACTGGGAAATGACAAACTAGAAGGGAGACTGACTCGAGCCTAATAGTTATCATGTAAATCCACCATGGTCCTAGGTTAAGGTTTCTATCTAACTTGCACAGGGAGCAAGCTATCCTAAACAGCACAGGCAAACACATACAAGCACAAAAAGCAAGCACACACACTATATGCAAACAAAAAGGCTCATACAAGGTTAGGCTGTGAAACACAAGCCAACTGAAATCGGGTGTAGTTAGCTCTTAACCCTAACATTGAGAGTTAGGGTGAAGCAGGTGAAATGGGAAGTGAGGATAAGACCTCACAGATCTTATCCCTGGCCTGGGAGAGCTTGACTCAAAATAGAAAATGTGGGAGTTCAGAATGTAGGAACTCTTCTCCACAGATGACTGACACAACATAGATCTTGGGCTATTATCCACAATGCATCAACACAAGGTGTGTGAGCAAAGTGAATGACACACTGAGTAGCAGGAGATGGATTACACATCTCTTTTATCTGCCAATTGCCTCTTAAGAGGTCTTTACCTGCTTGGCACAAAAAGTAAACAATCACAAGCATTGCCTCTTAAGGAGGACTTCAGGTAGGTGCCTGCCCACATAACAGGACAGGTCTTCCAGACTACATGAAGAAGAGATATATACCTCAATGATTAAGCAACCAAGTAAAGCAAAGTTCACAATGAACTTAAAGCAACTTATGTACCTGTGGAAACATCAAGCAAATCAGTACAATACTCAGACAATCAAACAACAGTCAATAAGCAACAAACAATCCCAATGTACAAAAATGTGTAAGCCAAAGGTCAAACTCAAATGAGTTGACATCAACCTACAAAACACACAAAGATTAGTAATCAAAGGCAAACATCAATGCTCAAATGATGGAGCACCATTAACCATGAAACTCGGATGTTCAACCTGAAATCAAAGCTCAAAGATAAGCAACAAACCACTAGGTCAAAGCCTAGGGTCAAAGATGGAGAAAAAATTCAAAACAGAAGCTGAAAATTAACATGAATCAACTTCAAACACATCTTGAAACAATCCAAAAGGTCTCACATCAATATCATATACCAAAAGCATTTCATGATCAATTGAAATTCAAAGCAATTTTAAAGCTCAAATGTGATCAACCAGAATGAAAAATCTCAATTAAATCAGAAATGATTCAAATAATTCCAACAAAATTCATGCTCATTCACAACATTCATAACATGCATCACACACAAAAATTAGGACAATTGGAGATCATTCGGCATGGCAAACTCATCATTCAAGTTGAACATCAAAAGGTGTGACACAAATTGTCACACCAACTTAACATGATCATAAAACAGAAATGATAAATGGTAAAAATACCAAATCAACACCAAAATGTCAAGCAACATGTCTAGTTTCATCATGCAAATTTTCAGAATCATTAGATTAAAGACCAGCATTTCACAAATGTATAAGCATGGCAAGGTATCTATAGGACACATGATCAAATACCCCAGCACCAAACAAAATCCAGCCGAGCACAGTTTTGGAAAAAATGATAAAAAAATAATAGACAGAGCAAGGAGCAAGTAGGAAAAAATTTGGATCAAATTGATGCATTTTTCTATTTTTTATGATTTTATGAAGTTGGAGAAAAAATAAAAAACATGTGAAGCAAGCATATGAAATAAGGAGGGAAAGTGGAAAATATGTGAAAGCATTTGAAATATTTCATCTGCTGGGAATCGAACCAAGTGCCAATTCAAAAGTAGCGCTCAACCTAAACGACTGCGTTTCGTACTCAAACCATAGCGCGTGCATGCATGGCATTTAAAAAAATCCGCAGGAAACCACATGAACTCGTAGCTAAATCCACAGGAAAACCTATGCGTTTCCTAGCTAAATTCGCAGGAAAACTGGAGAATGTATGAACACGATGAAGATCATGAAGATCTTCATCTGGAAATTTCCAGAAAAATTCAAAGTGTCCAGAAATCAAAACTGAGCATAGCATTGTGTAGGTCTTTCATCATACATCAATAATCCACAAACATTTCATCAAGAAACAGTCAAACATGCACGGATCGAAGCAAATAAGATTCATCATCCAAAATTTAATCAGTCATATCTCACTCAAAACAGCATGGAATTTCATGATTCAAAGCTCAAAATCATCAGCATAACAAGATCTATAATATCATGACAAGGAAAATCAAAAATAAGAGAGTTGATTTGTAACCTCTTGAAGAGCAGATCTGGAATTGGATGGATTCAAGGCTTGTGATAGCTTCAATGTTCCTCTAGGATGCTTGTATAAGTGATTGGAAGAGAAAATGGAGCTTAATTATGCACGAATCCACCAAAACTTTGAATCACCATTGTTGCTTCAAGTTTGGTGTATGCTTCAATCTTGCACTGCTTGCTTCAATTCCACGTGCAAATCTTCTTAATAATGCCTTAGGAACAAGAATCAAGCAAGAGAATTGGCTTGGATGTGAAGAATTTGCAAGAAATTTTGAGAGGAAATTTTGAGAACTTTGATCTAGATCTGAAAAAATGAATGCTAATCTGAAAAACAGTTAGGGTTTATGCTTATATAGGTCATGCTAATCACTCTTTAATCATGTTTAAGCCAATTGGTAAGTGAGTTTAGCAAAAATGTGGTGTAAGTGCAAATTGCCTTTTTCACCTTATGCATGAAATGCATGTGAACAGTGCACGAAATCTGATTTATTTTCACTTAAAATCTGATTTGGAGCCAATGGCAATAACACAATGTTCAAATAATGCACCAAATTTAAATTTCATGTTTTCCCTCCAAAAATTAATGAATTAGCAAGTGCTCATGTGATGATAATTTGTGCAATGCAATGCATGGTTTGGAAACTAGAGGTTAAAAGAAGAAGAATGCAAAAAGAGCCATCCATTTTGGAGCTTTGGTTGAGAAGTTATGTCCATTTGAAGTTCCATGCATGCTTTGCCATGATTTGATCATATCTCCTTAACCACACATGAGAAATTGATGATCTTGGACTTTTTGGAAATGGGAGAGAAAGATCTACAACTTTCATGTTCAACAAAATTTCATTTGAAGCTTTCTTGATGATGTAATATGAAGTTGAAGTTGGACTAAAACCTTTCCATTTTTGGCAAGTTTGAATTATAGGTCACTTTCTATTTTTGGTAAGTTTTGACCTGACTTCAAATTCTTCAAAGTTGATGTTTGAAATGTAAAATGAGACTTGTTTGAACATGAATGAAGTATTTCTAATCCCTTCCCACCTTCAAATCCATAGTTGACTTTGCAGTTGACTTCTGTTGACTTTTATGATTGACAGATGACTTGAACATGCATAGATGATTTTGAGCCTTAACCACTTGATGAAATAACTCCAAAATGAAACCCTAGCTTATACAAGCTCAATAAAATCATATGATGATCTCTATCTCAATAAAGACCTCGTCTCCTTGAAAAACCCTGACTGGTATAATGCAACTGATTAGGGTTGACCAGAGGTCAAAACCCTAATCCCAAGGAACCTGATCAGAAATAATGAACCATGAAGAGGAAGATGTACCACTTCAACCAAGATAATACTCAATCTCCTTGAGGAATCAAGAAACCCTAATTGAAGAGCAACCCTCAGATGATTAGTGACCAATTTATGAGACCCTCAGGCTTGCATCTCTTAACCTCTCCATCTTCTGAGAAAGACTTAGGAGGATGACTTGCTTATTTCACATGATATGCAAAGATGTAATGCCTAAAGTCCTACAAAATGAAATGCAATATGCTAAGCTAGTCCCAAGAGAGGAGGGCAAATTTTGAGGTGTTACACAGCCCAAGCCAATGCGCAATAAGTCTTCTCAAGCATAGAATACCGAGTCTCATAGTCGGTGAACTTCTTACTGAGGTAGTAAATTGCGAATTCTTTCTTCCCAGTCTCAACTTTCTGACCTAGAACACAACCCATACTATCTTTAAGCACAGTCAACTACATGATCAACGGTCTTCCTTCAACAGGTGGAGACAAAATTGGAGGCTTAAGTAAATATTCTTTGATACTGTCAAATGATTTCTGGAAATCTTCGGTCCAATCACAAGATTGATCTTTCCGAAGAAGCTTGAATACAGATGCAGATGTGGCAGTCATGTGGGAAATGAATTTGGAAATATAATTCAAGCGGCCGAGAAATCCTCTAACTTGCTTCTCAGTTTTGGGCGCAGGCATCTCTTATATTGCTTTGACCTTGGCAGCATCAACTTCAATACCCTTCTCGCTGATAATAAAGCCCAACAACCTACCAGAACGAACAACAAAAGTACACTTATTGGGATTCAAGTGGAGTTTATATTTCCTCAAACGCTGGAATAAATTCAACAAATGCTCAACATGTTCCTCTTCATCAATTGATTTAGCAATCATGTCATCGACATATACTTCAATCTCTTTATGCATCATATCATGAAAAAGAGTAGTCATTGCTCTCTGGTAAGTTGCACCAGCATTCTTTAGACCGAAAGGCATCACTTTATAACAAAATGTTCCCCAGGGTGTAATGAATGTGGTCTTCTCCATATCTTCGGGTTCCATTTTGATCTGATTATATTTGGAAAATCCATTCATAAACGAAAAGACTTTGAATTTAGCAGTATTGTCTGCCAACATATCAATGTGTGGCAGAGGGAAATCATCTTTCAGACTGCTTTATTCAAATCTCTATAGTCAATGCACATGCGGACTTTTCCATCTTTCTTTGGCACAGGCACAATATTGGCCATCCATTGGGGGTACTCAGCAGTTACAAGGAAATCGACATCAATCTGCTTCTACACTTCCTCTTTGATCTTCACAGCCATATCAGGATGCGTTCTTCTCAACTTCTGCTTGACTGGAGGGCATTCTGGCTTCAACGACAATCTATACTCCACAATCTCAGAATCCAACCCAGGCATGTCTTGATAGGACCAAGCAAACACATCTGAATACTTTCGAAGAAGATCAATCAATCCCTTCTTAGCATCTGGACACAATCGAGACCCAATCTTGACTTCCTTCACATCATCTTCGGAACCCAAGTTGACTAGCTCAATTTGTTCTTCAAACGGCTGAATAATCTTTTCATCTTGCTCAAGAAGATGAGACAATTCATCACTCACCTCTACATCACTTTCCTCCTGGACTTCAAACACATGGAATTCAAAATTTGGAGAAGGAGAAGGATCATTGTATTCAATGGGGTTAGGAACCAACCTACATAATGATTTGATATTTTGATTTTAGAGAAGTGAATTTGTGACCAAATATTATGCAGATGGATAATTATATTGTTTATTTATGTTTTTTGGTGATTACCATTTTCAGAATAAAGCAAAAAGTAAAAATAAACATCAAAGACGTGGATGAATAGAATTAATTTTATTGATGATCAATTTAAAATGCCAAAACAATGTTCACTTCTCCCTTAGGCATAAGAGAACGATTTTTAAAATATAAAGCAATTACTTAGATCGATGCAAAATAACAGGAATATCAACGGCAGTCCAATTGTTGCATGTCCCTCCATGCGTTACAAAGTTGGTGCAGTCTTCCTCTTCATTATCCTCTAGCACAATAGCTGAGTGTTGTTCATTGCCATGAATGAACCCTCCGCTACAGAAGCTAAGTTGCATCGCCTCAGATCTAACAGGTGACGAGCCCTTCTGGAACCCCAAACCAGTTCTACCTCTGTTGTCGGAGACCTTTACCATGCGCCCCCACTGATCAACAGGACCTTCTTCAACAATCTTTTAAGCATCTTTCAGAGAGGACATAGGTGTCCGAACTCTCTTCTCAGCAACAATAGATAAGGCTTGGAACGAAGTTCCAACCTCATCCTCAGTTTCCACATATGAGAAAGATGACAAATGGCTAACCAGCAGTGCCTTCTCTCCTCCCATAATCACTAGCTTGCCATTCTTGACAAATTTGAGCTTCTGGTGCAGAGTGGAGGTAACAGCCCCTGCCTCGTGAATCCATGGCCTTCCCAATAAGCCACTGTAGGCCGGGTGGATATCCATTACTTGGAAAGTAATCTGAAAATCACTCAGACCTATCTTGGCTAGAAGGTCCACTTCACCAATTACAATTTTGCGCGAGCCATCAAAGGCTTTGACAATCACCCCACTGTATCTCATGGGAGCTCCTTGGTAAGATAACTTTGACAATGTTGACTTCGGAAGCACATTGAGTGACGAACCAGTGTCAACTAACACATTTGACAAAGAATCTTCCTTACAATTCATCGAAATATGCAAAGCCAGGTTATGATTTCTTCCCTCCTCAGGGAGTTCTTCATCGCAAAAGCTCAAATTATTGCATGAAGTGATGTTAGCCACAATGTGATCAAATTGATCCACAGTAACATCTTGCTCCACATACGCTTGTTCAAGAACTCTCTGTAGTGCTTCTCTGTGCGCTTTATAATTCAAAAGCAGAGACAACACTGAAATATTCGAGGGAGTCTGGAGCAACTGCTCAACCACATTGAATTCACTCCTTTTGATCAGTCGGAGTACCTCATCATCATTATTGGCTTTCAAGTTGCTGGATTCACCAGACTTATCCTTTGAACAACCAACTAGATCTAAATTAGGTATCTCCACCTTCTTACCAACCACTGTTTCCTCTTTACTTTCCGGGAACACCGGTCCAAATACTCGACCACTGCGGGTCACCTTCGTAACATCAACAATGCTCACCACTGAACTAGTCGTAGGTAACGGGACCTCTTGACCATCCTTCAACATCATAGCATTATACTGGTATGGTATAGCCTTATCAGATGCGTCTGGGACTGGGCCCACTAACCGTATTACCAACGGCGATACTGATCTTTGACTATCACTCTTGCTATTGCTTCTATCATACTGCATTACCAACCGCTCTTGCTGTTTGAAAACGGGCACTATGACATTGACGTCGTCATCTACATGACGCGATTGAACAATCTGAATCATGCCTTCATCCATCAGATGTTGGATGTCCCTTTTCACCAAATCACACCCTCTTGGGTTCACGCTACAAACACCACAACCATCATGGTCATGTTCACAGTCACTCACCATATAGATATCCTTGTGCATCTGCATCAAAGATCTTTGGATAAACTGGACATCAAAAACCTTGAATTCACCGGGACAACCATCCATCATATTCATTGAAGAGTTCCCATGAGCGGGCAAAGGGTTATCTTTCACATTAGGCGCACGGTCCTCGAAGGACACCATACCACTCTTCATAAGCTTTTTCACCTCATACTTCAATGGATAACCGTTTTCAATATCATGCCCAGGTGCACCCTGATGAAAAGCACAACGAAGTTCAGGTTTATACCACCAGGGAAGTGGTTCTGGGATCTGCGGTGGGTTCCTTGGTTGAATCAAGTTTTTGAGGACCAAGGATGGATATAACTCTGCGTATGACATTGGAATCGGGTCGAAAGAGACCTTCTTTCTCTCAAAATTCTGCTGATGCTGGTTGTTGATATTGTTGTTGTTGTAGGTGTTTGTTCTTTGTTGCGGTTATTGTTGTTGACGTTGATGTTGATGTTGATGTTGTTGAATTGGAGTTGTTTGCTGATTAGAAAATACCGGGATAACGGAAGACACTTGATGATGATGATGATGTTGATGGGGTGGTGGATTTCTTTTTTGCTTAAGGCCTCCTCTGCCTCCCACTGATTATTGCATTGGTTTCATTGTCTTTCATCTTGCTAAAACTGTTGCCATACTTTTTGCTAGTTGATGCCTCATCTCTTGACAAACGTCCTTCGCGGACCCCCTCTTCAAGTCTCATCCCCATGTTTACTATCTTGGTAAAATCACTGGGGGCACTGACGATCACGCGTTCGTAGTAAAATGAACTCAGGGTTTTCAAAAAGATCTTCATCATCTCGTTCTCCTCCAAAGGAGGAGAGATCTGGGCAGCCAACTCCCTCCATCTCTGCGCGTACTCTTTGAAAGTCTCCTTGTCTTTCTGAGACATAGACCTCAATTGGTCTCTGTATGGCGCCATATCCACATTATATTTGTATTGCTTCACGAAAGCCTCACCTAGGTCATTGAAAGTGAGGATGCTTGCACTGTCTAACCCCATATACCAACAGGGGGAAGCACCAGTCAAGCTATCCTGGAAGTAGTGAATCAGCAATTGGTCATTATCTATTTGAGTTAACATCTTGCGAGCATACATCACAAGATGACTGAGTGGACAAGAGTTCCCCTTGTATTTTTCAAAGTCAGGCACTTTGAATTTCACTAGGATTTTCACATTGGGTACCAAGCACAATTCAGCAGCACTTTTCCCAAATAGATCTTTGCCTCTCAGCGTCTTCAATTCCTTGCGTAACTCAAGAAATTGATCTTTCATTTCATCCATCTTTTCATAAACATCTGGACCCTTAAACGAATCGGAGTGGTAGATGGTATCCTCTACGCGAGGTAAAGTGTGCACAACTGGAGGTGGCACGGACATGACCGGGCTAGATGCCGGCATAGAAGCGAAGGTATGCGCGAAGCCTTCTGGAACAAGTTAGGCGACATTCCCTACAGGAATCCGGCATGCAGGTTTGGCGTGAAGTGGGCGATGGCAGCATGCACAATATAGGTAATCACTTCAGAAATAACTGTCCTTGCGGGAGGAGTTGCAGGCGTTAGAGAAGCTTAGCTTTGAGCGGCAAGAACTGACTCCATCATGGCAGTTAGCCAGGCGATCTCCTCTTTCAAATCTCTGTTCTCTTGCTCAAGGTGCTCCATAATTTTTGGATGATTAGCTCTGGTGTTGTACCGGTGAGTCAGCTTGGCTAAAGTACAGAAGAAACACCAATCAGACACCTGGAAAAAACCTGCTTATGCAAATGATGCATGAAATGCAATGCTTGATTATTTTTATTTTTCAAGGAACTTACTATATCATTTGCAAATATATATATTAACTGGCAATTGCAACAATTTGATATGACAAAAAATCTCTTTTTATTTATATAAATTGGAAGGATTACACTGAGTACAATTTCAGAAACCAAAATAAAAGGATACAAGAGAAAAGGAGACTAGTCATCCTAAGGATCCCTAACAACAATGTCAGAAGATCTGGCTGAAGGCACGTACTTCCTTCGAATGCGACGGATCTCGGTCTCAAAAGAAGCCTTCATCTGAGTCTTCTCGAGGACAAGTTGGTCAACAATCTTCTTCCAAGCAACAGAAGGCTGAGGCATGCTAGAAGATGAAACCTCTGGCTCTCTCTGTCTCTTCGTCACTCGGTCTTCAAGTAGCTCAATCAGTGCATCTTTGTCCTTAAACTCCAACTGCAACTCTTCATGCTTCTTGCTCAAAGCATGGAAACGCTCTTCCCACATATCCTTCTCTTGCTTCATCTTGACGAGCGCATCTTTCAACTCCTCTATGTCTTGGTTAGGGAGAGTTAATGGCTCAGCCATAACCATAGACATAGGTCTTTCAAAGGGATAAGGCATCTTCAACTCCATATCTCTCTTCTTCACCCAAAGAGTGTAAGCTTCCAAAGCTACACAATTGCGCACCAAGCTCGGATCCTTCTTTGCTATGCACATTATGCCAAGCATGCACAATCTTCTACTTCAAATGTGGGGGATCTTTACCCTCCAAATAGAAAAGACCTTCTAACAACATGTTATTAGGGTTGTCTCTCAAGGGGAACCCAAGTTGACGACGGGCCAAAGCAGGGTTGTAGTTAATTCCTTCTTATGTACCAATGAGAGGCACATTAGAGAATTCACAACAACTATCAATAATATCCAAACTGCTTAAAGATGGGTCATACCAAACTATATCATCATTAGTGAGAGACATAAGTCTCTGAGACCACCTTAGACATTGTTTGTTCTCCACAAAAATTAGTGTCTGAGGCAAGTGCGAAATAAACCATTTGTGCAGAAGAGGAATGCAACAGACAATCGTCCCACCACCTTTAGAATTCCTTAGATGCAAAGAGAAATACATATCACCCAACAAAGTAGGCACATGATTCCCAATCAAGAAAAGTCTAATGGCGTTAACATCAACAAAACCGTCAATGTTGGGGAACAAAGCTAACCTATAGATGAGCAACACAAAGATAGCTTCAAAAGCATCCATACTACCAGCTTGAACAAAAGTAGTAGCTTCCTTGATGAGGAAATCAGACGACAATCCAAATAACCCACATTTCTTCTCCCAATGAGCCTCTATCTCAGACTTCTTCAAGTGAAGAGCTTCATCAATAATACTAGACTGGGGAATCTCCTCCAATCCACTAAAAGGCACTCTACTAGAAATAGGTATCCCCAAAAGGTGAGAATACTCCTCCAAGGTAGACACAAGCTGAAAATCCGGGAAAGTGAAACAATGGTTGAGAGGATCATAGAACTGCACCAATACACTCAACAATTCTTCAACTACATCAGTAAACAAGATGGATAGAAGCTTCCCATGACGTTGTTTGAAGTCCAAGGGATCTAATACAAAAGATGCTAGCTTATTTAACTCTTTCAAGTCGGGACATCTCAAACTGTACTTCTTAGTGTTCCTTCGTCCACAATCCATGGTCTGAAAATATTTTCAAATGACACCTTAGTTCCTTGAAATTTCGTGTGATGAATGTTATGATGCGCATGAATGCATGAGTGCAACAATCACAAGTAAGGGATCACACACAAGGCAAACAAAGGTCAAGGGGTGAATCAAGTCTTTGTCAAGATCAATCATCCATTTTGGTGGATTATGGTTTACACCTTATCAACACCCAAGTTCCATTGATATTGACAAGACTTGATTGGATGAACTGAGAATCAAGGGTTTGTTGCAAGTCACGAGCATGGAGTCTGGGTAAGAACCATCCCAAAGGAGTGACCTAAGGATAAAAACCTGTAGATCATGTTCTAAAAAGTTCCCAGAGTCTCAATTCCATCTATCGGATATTATAGGTTAAGATGATTGACTCATCGATCCATAATATTCTCAAGAGAAACTCGTCTAAGTGTAGTATCGCGTAACAACTATGATCAAGTCTACACTTGAACAGTTTCCGCACTACGTCCTTGTCGCAACCTGAAAAATACAGTGCGAAAAAAAACAACCGGCGAAAGAAAATGACAGAAGAGTCGCCACCGTGCGTTATTTATCCCAAGGGAGGAAAAGGAAACGCTCGAAGTAAACCTGAAAAAGGAAAGGACAAGACGGGGTCTCGCAACCAAATCTTGGGTTCGGGAGTCGGTTATGCGAAGGAAAGGTATTAGCACCCCTACGCATCCGTAGTATTCTACGGGATCCACTTTTGTAGTTCTTGTCTAAAGGGTGTGGGTTTATCTTGTGCTGTTTACCAAAAAAAAAGGGTTAAATGAAAATGACTCGCGCGGATGTCGCATCCACTGCATACGTATCTCATCTGAATATGAGAATCAGAGTCTTCGTAGCTCGGCTGACCTATGGGTTGGGATGTGTGCTCGCTAAGACATCGCGTCTTATGCCTACGTATCTCATCTGGCCTGAGAATCAGAGCAAAACGTAGTTCGGCTAACTACGGGGTTATGGATTGGGTTTTGGACGAACGACGTCACTACGCAATCTACCGGATGCTCGACCTTTGGAGACTTACTCGCCTGTAGTAGAAGGAGTTAACGTGTTGCTTTGGGTTTTAGGGTTTGGGATGCTCGAGGGCAAAAAGGCAGTCCTTGACGAAAGAACCGCGCTACCTGCAGGGATATGAATACAAAACACAAAACATGTATCTCAAAGTAAAATGCCACCAAGGGGCTCAAACGTTGCCTTCTATCGAGGTCTTCCAGCTAGGAAAGCAGTAAAATGCGGGAAAAATGTAAAAGTACCACGCGGATAAAGATCCGAAGTAACAGCAATTAGAGGAATGGGAAACCCTGAGATCCTTCCAAGCTAACATCATCAAAGAAAGTGGGTCAGTACAGGTAATCGGAATGAACCTCCAGGGGTTATCCCACAAATAAAGTGGGAAACCACGCAAGTTATCCCTGCAAAAGTCATGTGAGCCCTCACAAAAACTCAACAAAAGGGTTAGTGAAACACCATAAGCATTTTTTTCATGAATAACAGTATGGTTTCAGAAAAACTCAAACCCTGTGGCATACACTCAAAAATTAAACGGTTAAACATTCAAGGCATTGTTTATACATTCATATACATATTAAACCCATGGGCGAAAAACCTAATGAAATTCATCCATCATGCCTCATACATTCAGAGTATTCAACTTCAAAGCAAAAGGTAATGGGAATAAAGGCAAACCTGATTGGAGAGCTTGATTGAAATTGAGTTGCACCCGTGAGGTTTACAAAACAATCTTCAGGGTTTATGTGAGGCAGAGGCGATTCTGTGTAGCTGAGTTCCCTTCGGGGTTTGGAGGCTGCTCTGAACTCCGTTAGGTCTTCTCTCACTATCTTTTTCCTCAGGGTTTTGTTCCAAGGAAACCTCAGAGTATTTTGCTTCTCTTCCTTCTTCTCCTCTTCTGTTCTGTGTGGCTTTTGTTTCAATGAAACTCTAGTATTTATAGACTAATATTGGTAGCTTAGTGGGCTTTTGAGAAAGGTCCAAGTCCAAAATTTTTTATTATATTTTATTTATTTAATTATTTATTTAATTAATTAATTAATTAATTATTATTATTATTTTTTTTCGGATCTAATTCTGATTGACATGATGAAATGCAATATGAAATGCTAAATGAATGCATGAATGAGGAGGGCAAATTTTGGGGTGTTACAGCTGCCCCTATTCAATCATCAGCTAACCCGAGTAGGATGAAAGCGAACAACTTATCAGACAAACGGGGTGAGC
This sequence comes from Lathyrus oleraceus, assembly GCF_024323335.1. Classification (NCBI taxonomy): domain Eukaryota; kingdom Viridiplantae; phylum Streptophyta; class Magnoliopsida; order Fabales; family Fabaceae; genus Lathyrus; species Lathyrus oleraceus. Next base: position 269,246,582 of record NC_066583.1, on the reverse strand, counting down.
TGTGATTGAATACCAAAGATAGACCGAAAATTTGCGCTCCGAGAACACCACAAAAACGCGGAAATACACCGCGCTGTTTATTTTCCTTCCGATCCTCTGGCTTAATCTGGAGTTTCGATCCTCTGGCTGAACCTATACTCAATTTAGTCCTCTGGTTGGATATTAATTTTGATCCTCGGGCTGGATACGATTTTGATCTTCTGGCTAGATCTTCTTCGATCTTCTGGCTAGATCTCCTTCGTTTCGATTCTCTGGCTAAATCTATTTCCTTTGATTCTCTGGCTGAATCTACTTCGATCTTCTGGCTAGATCTGAATTGTTGCGATTTTCGATCTTCTGGCTAGATCTTCTTTGTTTCGATTCTCTGGCTGAATCTATTTCCTTTGATTCTCTGGCTGAATCTACTTCGATCTTCTGGCTAGACCTGAATTGCTTCGATTCTCTGGCTGAATCTATTTCCGGTCTTCGGGCTAGACCTGACTTCGATCTTCTGGCTAGATCTGGATTGTTTTGATGATAAATTCCCATCATTAGGATCCCGCATCTGAGGCATGCGCTGGTTGACCCTCTTTTGAAATCTACACCCAACCTTCATATTAGATATGCAACTTCGAGAATATTCCACTTTTGGGCTTCGTACATATTCTTCGGGCTAGAACATGTTGTAACGACTCCTCAATTAGACTTGCTGGGGAAATAAAGCTTGTAGGCGACTTCACTGGGGAATCTTCAAATTGAGCCTCAGGCTGACTCTTGGGAAAACGATTCTCAGGCTGAATCTTCAAAAATGACCCTCATGCTGGATCACGGGAAAACGATTCTCAGGCTGAATCTTCAAAAAGTGACCCTCATGCTGGATCACGGGAAAACGATTCTCAGGCTGAATCTTCAAAATGACCCTCAGGCTGGATCACTCACGCTTGATCCTCTGGCTGGATCTCATGACCTTGGTTGTAAAGTAATTCTTCAGTCTGCTTGGAAGAACCTGTTTATCAGCTTATGTGTATGCTTGATATGATATGCATGCAAATGCAAATGTTATGCATGGTGTAAAAAGAAATCTGCTTGGGGAAGCAAACTCCGGTAGGGAACAGATCGCTGTATCAATCCTTGAATGCTCTGTGGGGAATGATCCGTCTGCCGGGACCAATGAGCCACCAAAAATAAATTGGCTGCTTGAAAAGTTGACCTTGCGGGGGGAGTATCAACTATGGAAACTTTTCTCGGCGAGGCTCTGTGAGGAGAGTCTGTGGGGAAAACACTTCCTGGGGAAATATCGTAGGAAACGACCTTTGCTGGGGATATGAACTTGCTAATCGCCCTCAAGCTGGGGATTAACAAATCTGTTAAAAATAATCTGCTGGGGATGAGATGAACACTGGGAACACCACCCTCTTGTCCGTTGGGTATGCAACCACTCCGGTGTTGCTAGGAAGATACAGTCTGACGCTGTCAACTCCGCTGGGGCTAGACAGTCTGGAACACCACCCTCTTGTCCGTTGGGTATGCAACCACTCCGCTGTTGCTAGGAAGATACAGTCTGACGCTGTCAACTCCGCTGGGGCTAGACAGTCTGGATACTATCAACTCTACTGGGGCTAGACAGTCTGGATACTGTCAACTCTACTAGGGATAGACAGTCTGGATACTGTCAACTCTGTTGGGAAACATGCTCTGCTGAGGAGAGACTTTGTCAACCGCTTGGGGATGAGGATTCATGACTTGGCATCCGGTTCCTGTGACCTGCAACCAAAAATACACGTATGCCTCGGGGGAATTACTCGGTTTGAATTCACCGTTCGGGATTAAGCACATTCAAAGCAATTTTAAATGTTTTCCTGTGCAAATCATCTGCAAAAGCCACCATTATGTTCATATGCAATATGTTTTATCAAAAATTCAGACATTTTTGCAAACAAACTGATAAATGAAAAATAAAAAGGCTCTTTAACTGAATTATTCGACTCTTAATGGGGAGAAAATTTGTGCCAGGAATAGGCGAGGGTATCAGGAAGCTGATCCCTGAAAAGAGGTGATCGCTATAAAAAGAGAACTATCCTAATGACAATGTGGAAACGGGGTCCCATCGAGTTTCGACTCTGCTATGGTTCATATGTCCTCAAGACGTTCTGCTCATCTTGCTTTCTGAAGTGGATGATTAGTTGATCTTTAACCTTTGAAGATTGCCGGATTGAATGAAACGGTGATATAACACTGATGTACTCAGATCACAGTCATTCGCTTATTCCCTAACTTTTGCCTGGATCGCCCCCTTTTTCGGGTTTTCAATCCACCGGGATACCCATTTTTGCCTGAGCCGCCCTTTTGGGTTTTCGACTCACCGGGTGTACTCTTTTTTTATATCCCTAATTTTTGCCCGAACCTCTTTATTCTTTTTTTTGGTTCGTCGGGATGCCCCTTTTTTGCCTGGACTATTCTTTTTACTGACCAGCGATTCTATTTTATGCGAAGTATTTTTTAACTGCGTCTGAGTTGACAGGGGACGGGAATCCTTCGCCATCCATGGTTGTTAGCATCAAAGCTCCGTCAGATAAAACTCTTTTAACCACGTATGGACCCTCATAGTTCGGTGTCCATTTGCCCCTGTGATCTGTGTTGGGAGGAAGAAATCTTTTGAGTACCATTTCACCGACTTGATACCCCCGAGGGCGCACTTTTTAACCAAATTCTTTCTTCATTCGTCTTTGACCGAGATACGTCAATTCTGGGTACGTAGCTCCAGCATAGCACCATTTCCCGTTGGTTTGATTGATGACCAAAGCTGAATCCCCGTATACATCCAGGGTTTTAATCTGTATATTGACGGCTTCCTCAAGTCTTAGGATACAAGCTTCGTATTCGGCTTCATTGTTGGTGCAGGGAAAAGTTATTCTGGCACCAAATGGCATATGAACCCCCTTCCGGTGTGATCAACACTATACCAACTCCGCGACCATTGACGTGGACCGCCCCATCAAACATTATAACCCATTTGGATTCAGGGTCAGGCCCCTCCTCCGGGAGTGGTTCCTCTCAATCTTTCGATTTGAGAAACATGATGTCCTCATCAGGAAAGTCAAACCTCATAGGTTGGTAATCATCAATCGGTTGCTCTGCAAGATAGTCTGACAAGACACTTCCCTTGATGGCTTTTTGTGAAGTGTATTGGATGTCATACTCTGTCAGTATCATTTGTCACCTAGTAACCTTTTCGGTAAGTGATGGCTTTTCAAAAATATACTTGATTGGATCCCTTTTTGATATCAATAGAGTCGTGTGAGTCAACATATACTGTCTTAGTCGGCGAGCAGCCCATGCCAAAGCGCGGCAAGTTTTCTCGAGCAATGAGTATCTTTGTTCACAGTCGGTAAACTTTTGCTAAGGTAGTATATTGCATGCTCTTTTCGACCTGACTCGTCATGCTGACCGAGCACACAACCCATCGACCTTTCTAACACAGTCAAGTACATGATCAACGGTCTTTTCTCTCTGCTTGTAGACTGACCCCGATCTTGATCTCTTTCTTGTCGTCTTCGGTACCAACGTTGATGGTCTCAACCACCTCCTAATAAGGTGTAATAGCTCGGTCCTCCTGTTTCAACAATCTGGCTAACCCTTCAGGCAATTCACAATCTCCCTCAGCCCCTTCTTCGGCTTGATAGATAGGATTGTCGAAGTCATACTTGGCCATAACAGTGTCGTTAGCAGTGAGATCCGAGTGGTCGGCTCTGCATGATGGAGGATCATGCTTTACCTTAGAATGAGAGATTTTTTTTTTGAAAGAAAGGAAAAACGAAAAAAGAAACATTGCCATTTTTTGGTAAAAAGTAAAAAAACTGAAAGAAAGAGAACACAAAATTGTTTGCAAAAGCCGTCCTTTATTGATGATAAAAATAATTGCGAAACGTAACTAAATGGATGGCCCTACAAATGAGTCATTACACCTTGGGCAAAGTGTAAGACTTTATTATGCATGTAATAAAAGGAAAACAATAAAAATCACTCTTTCAGCAGAATAACCCAGACGGTTTTTTCAGACGACCAATTGTCGAGCTTTTCTCCTGGGACACACGGGCGAATCCAGCTATCTAAGTCATAGTTGCTGTCAGCCTTGTCTTCATCTGCAGCATTGACGATGTGGGGAGAAACCAAACCCCCGCTGGAGAGAGTACCGGTTTCATTCTTCTGAGATCCCGGAGCATACCCCAATCCAAACTTGTCTTCTTTGATGACTGGCTCCACAAATTTGCCCTAGCCTTGGGCATTACCAGCTTTAACCACTTCGACAGCTTTCTTGTATGAAGAGATAGAAGTCCCGACCTTCTCAAACTCAGGTGAAAAGACAGCTTCGAGCGCGACCTCATTGATGTTTGTAGTTTCGAAGCCCTGACACAGCATCTCATGCATCTCGCCATCCATCTCTACATACTTAAATGTAGACAGGTGGCTAACAAAAATATCTTCTTCACCACATACAGTGACGATCTGACCTTCTAGTTCATATTTGAGCTTCTGGTGGAGGGTAGAAGTAACAGCACCGGCAGCATGAATCCAAGGCCGACCTAGCAGACAATTGTAGGCAGGCTGGACATCCATCACATAAAAGGTGCTCTTGAACACCTGTGGTCCAATCTTAACTGGCAACTCAACTTCGCCAAAGACAGCTCTCTTAGAGCCATCAAAAGCCCTCACAACTAAGTTACTTGGCCTCAGGATGATGCCATCGCAATCCAACTTCATTAAGGCTTTCTTTGGAAGAACATTCAGAGAAGAGCATGTATCAACCAAAACATGGGAAAGCACCACCCCTTTGCACTCCATTGTGAAATGCAAGGCTTTGTTGTGATTCCTGCCCTCAGGTGTCAGGTCATTATCGGTGAAACCTAGCCCCCGGCTAGCGTTTACATTGGAAACTACCGACTCCAGCTGGTTAACAGTTATCTCCGGTGGAACATAGGCCATATTCAGTACTTTCAACAAGGCTGCTCTGTGCGCCTCAGAGCACAGCAATAGTGAGAGAATGGAGATCTTTGAGGGTGTCTGATTTAGCTGGTCGACTACCTTGTAGTCACTTTTCTTGATAATCCTCATAAACTCATCCACTCCCTTCTCGAATGCGGTCTTAGGAGGATCTTCCTCAGTAGTAACCTCTTCGGTGGATACCTGTTTCCCTTTAGCCTTGGCAGCTGCCTCGGCTTCAGTATTCGCGCGTAATGTTGATGGTGCAAATAGGCGTCCACTGCGAGTGAAGCCACCAACCCCTCCAACATTGTCTACAGCGGAGCTACCAATGTCAATGTCTTCTTCGTTAACTTTCTGCCCCTGGCAGTAGATATCAGCCCCATAGTGCCACGGGATAGCACTGTCTTTCTCATACGGAACAGGTCCTGGTACCGTGATGGTGATTGGACCAACCAAAGTCGGTTGAGGGCTGTTAGAGTAAATTGCGACTGGTGCTGAACTTTCGATGTTCACCGCTGCTGGTTCTGTACTTTCTGGGAAATATATTGTTGTTGGAGCGAGTCTCTCGGGAACATATATTTCTTCAGGAGTGAAATAAAACGTCATCGTTGATACATCATTCTTCACCGGACGGGCCTGATCGAACTGAAGACAACCTTCATCTATTAGCTGCTGAATACCCCTTCTCAAACTGTCACATCCGTTTTCGGCATCTTGACAATTTCTGCATTCTTCCCCACAGCCCGGGAAAATCTGTCCTTTCAGAAGTCGGTCTTTAACCACCGATAGCGAAGTCTTCACCTTAGTCACATCAGAAACCAAATTCAAAGTTTCCCCACTATCAATAGCATTAATCCTCTGCCCGCCGTGAGCCGGCATCGGGTTCTGGATAACATTAGGCACCGGAGAAAAATTGATAGCCTGGGCATCTCTCAAATCTTGTACCTTTAACTGGAGAGCCTTACGATTATCTGTAGTATGGCCAGGTGCGTTGGAGTGAAAAACACATCTGGCGTTGACATCATAACCTCTAGGCAAATTATTGGGATCGATTGGTGGGGTCAGAGTTCTCAATGTAACCAGATTCATGTCAATCAGCTTGGGAAGTAATACTGAATAAGGCATTGGGATTGGCTCGATGACCCGGTCCGTCTGCCTTGGACGTTGTTGATAGTGTCTCTGCTGACCCGGATTACCTCCTTGTTGTTGATTGTTGTACCTGGGTTGTTGTTGCGGATGATATTGCGGTTGAGGAACAGGTGTTGGAATAGTGACTGCGGCCACTTGATCTTGGTAATAATTAGGGCGTCCTCTATCCCTGCCTCTGCCGGCATACACAACGCTTGTCTCGCCTTCTTTTCTTCGCTGACCGTTACCAGCAAACGGTCTCTTGGGACCTGATGAGTTGGAAGCACTATTGTCTTAAATTCGGCCCATCTTCAACAGACTCTCGATTCTTTCTCCAGCAATTACTATCTCTGCAAAGCTGATTGACAGGCAAGCAGCCAATCTCTCAATATAATTGCCTTGAAGAGTGTTCATGAACATGTCCGCCATCTCCCTTTCAGACATAGGGGGTTGGACGGACGCAGCAATCTGTCTCCAACGTTGAGCATACTCTCTAAAGGTTTCCTTGGCAGTCTGAGACATACCTTGCAACAAGGTCCGATTTGGAGCCATGTCCAAGTTGTATTGATATTGCTTGATAAAAGCCTCTGCCAAGTCTTTCCAGCTCTTGATGGTAGTACGAGACAAATGAGAATACCATTCACGAGAAGCTCCAGTTAGACTGTCTTCAAAATAGTACATCCACAGCTTTTCATCTTCCGTGTGAGCTTTCAACCTTCCCAGATAAGATTGGAGATGAGTGCGTGGGCAAGAAGCCCCGTTGTATTTCTCAAAAGTAGGGGGTTTGAACTTGTGAGGAATCCTTACTCCCTGAACCAGACCAAGATTTGTGACATCAAAGCCTAAGGAATTTTGAGACTCCAAAGATTTGAGCTTCTCAGCAAGCTCATCCATACGGCGAGTGGTCTCGAGGGCCTCGTCGTGCAAAGAAAATTGATCACACTGATAATCTTCAGTAACGGGGTGCCCGTTAATCCGAATTCCTTGATTTACATTGTACCTTCCGCCAATACCATTTCCAACATTCCCTGTGTTGCCAACATTACCCGGGTTTCCATCAGCATTTGCGTTACCCGCGTTTCCAGTGTTCACAGGGTTATCAGCGTTCCCAGGGTTACCAGGGTTCCCAGGGTTACCAGGGTTCCCCTCAGCACTTGGTATTTCCACCTCTGGATCGGGCCTCGGTTGCTCAACCAATTCCTTCAGCTTCGCCTGGCCTTCTGCCATACCAGTCATCAATGTCATGAACTGATCCATCCTTTCACGCATATCAGCCAGCTCTTTCTGTACTTGGTCTATCGCTAGTCGTGGACGGTTTTCCTTTGTCGGGTATCTGTGAACTCGCTTAGGACCAATAACTGCCTGATACAGGGAACAAACATTAGACACTGCGGTGACACCTGCAAAACAGACAATGGTTAATATGCATGGTATGCGATGCACTGCTTGTTCAGTTTTAAGGCACCCCCGTTTTGAAAGGGAATACCCTGCAAATGAATAAGCATGAGATGTTGGATGCAAATATGCAGATGATGTTATGCAATGCAAAGGCATGTCAATCAGAATTGATGGATCCGCTTGAACATCTGTCAGGTTGCACTGTCTGGAGAGAAATTAAGAGCACACCAAACAAAGGTCATGGGATGGATCATGTTATCCTTAATATCAACCACCCATTTTGGTGGATTATGGTTTACACCTTATCAACACCCGAGTTTCATTGATATTAAGGATACCTGATCGGATTAACCATGAATCAAGGGTTTGTTGCAAGTCACGAGCATGGAGTTTAGGTTAAGAACCACCCAAAAGGAGTGTACTAAGGTTTAAACCTGCCAAACATGTTCTACAAAAGGTTCCCATAGTCATAATCCCATCTTTCGGATATTATCAGAGGAACGACTACTCGTATTCCAACAATATTCTCAAGAGAGACTCTTATGAGTGTAGTATCGCGTAACAATCGTATCAAATCTCACACTTGAACGACTTTCGCACTACGTCCTACGAATAGGCCAAGATGGGTTTGGTAAACTAAGGTCCTCGGCTTCTTAGGTCTATATTGGAACAAGTAATGTCTAACCACAACTTACTTGTGTGACATCATTGATCTCAACATGACCTCCACCAAGTGAATGGGCTTGCAAGTCGACTCGCTAAGGAATAACTCCACACAAGTCGACAGGACTATGCCATTCTCCTATCCTAAGTGCACTCGAGCTCGGGTATGGAACTCATCTCACAAAGATCACCAAGCAGCCAGCCAACAGAAACAGCAATGATATATACACAATGCAATAAGGTAAAGCAGGTAAATAAATAACCGTACAAAAGCATGAACACCCAATAAACAAACTACAAAAGCTAGGAGGGACTCGCTTAGGGCAGATGGACCAGCAAGAGGTCAACTTCTTTCAGTCCCCAGCAGAGTCGCCAGCTGTCGCAACCTGAAAAATACAGTGCGAAAAAAAACAACCGGCGAAAGAAAATGACAGAAGAGTCGCCACCGTGCGTTATTTATCCCAAGGGAGGGAAAGGAAATGCTCGAAGTAAACCTGAAAAAGGAAAGGACAAGACGGGGTCTCGCAACCAAATCTTGGGTTCGGGAGTCGGTTATGCGAAGGGAAGGTATTAGCACCCCTACGCATCCGTAGTACTCTACGGGATCCACTTTTGTAGTTCTTGTCTAAAGGGTGTGGGTTTATCTTGTGTTGTTCACCAAAAAAAATGGTTAAATGAAAATGACTCGCGCGGATGTCGCATCCACTGCATACGTATCTCATCTGAATATGAGAATTAGAGTCTTCGTAGCTCGGCTGACCTATGGGTTGGGATGTGTGCTCGCTAAGACATCGCGTCTTATGCCTACGTATCTCATCTGGCCTGAGAATCAGAGCAAACGTAGTTCGGCTAACTACGGGGTTATGGATTGGGTTTTGGACGAACGACGTCACTACGCAATCTACCGGATGCTCGACCTTTGGAGACTTACTCGCCTGTAGTAGAAGGAATTAACGTGTTGCTTTGGGTTTTAGGGTTTGGGATGCTCGAGGGCAAAAAGGCAGTCCTTGACGAAAGAACCGCGCTACCTGCAGGGATATGAATACAAAACACAAAACATGTATCTCAAAGTAAAATGCCACCAAGGGGCTCAAACGTTGCCTCCTATCGAGGTCTTCCAGCTAGAAAAGCAGTAAAATGCGGGAAAAATGTAAAAGTACCACGCGGATAAAGATCCGAAGTAACAACAATTAGAGGAATGGGAAACCCTGAGATCCTTCCAAGCTAACATCATCAAAGAAAGTGGGTCAGTACAGGTAATCGGAATGAACCTCCAGGGGTTATCCCACAAATAAAGTGGGAAACCACGCAAGTTATCCCTGCAAAAGTCATGTGAGCCCTCACAAAAACTCAACAAAAGGGTTAGTGAAACACCATAAGCATTTTTTTCATGAATAACAGTATGATTTCAGAAAAACTCAAACCCTGTGGCATACACTCAAAAATTAAACGGTTAAACATTCAAGGCATTGTTTATACATTCATATACATATTAAACCCATGGGCAAAAAACCTAATGAAATTCATCCATCATGCCTCATACATTCAGAGTATTCAACTTCAAAGCAAAAGGTAATGGGAATAAAGGCAAACCTGATTGGAGAGCTTGATTGAAATTGAGTTGCACCCGTGAGGTTTACAAAACAATCTTCAGGGTTTATGTGAGGCAGAGGCGATTCTGTGTAGCTGAGTTCCCTTCGGGGTTTGGAGGCTGCTCTGAACTCCGTTAGGTCTTCTCTCACTATCTTTTTCCTCAGGGTTTTGTTCCAAGGAAACCTCAGAGTATTTTGCTTCTCTTCCTTCTTCTCCTCTTCTGTTCTGTGTGGCTTTTGTTTCAATGAAACTCTAGTATTTATAGGCTAATATTGGTAGCTTAGTGGGCTTTTGAGAAAGGTCCAAGTCCAAATTTTTTTATTATATTTTATTTATTTAATTATTTATTTAATTAATTAATTAATTAATTAATTAATTTTTTTTTTCGGATCTAATTCTGATTGACATGATGAAATGCAATATGAAATGCTAAATGAATGCATGAATGAGGAGGGCAAATTTTGGGGTGTTACAGTCCTAAATAGGCCAAGATAGGTTAGGTGTTCTAAGGTCCTCAGCTTCTCGGACTCAATTAGAAATAGTAATCCCTAACCAAAAATACTTGTGTGACATTCCCAAATCCAAAGGAGTCTCCACTGAGCAGATGGATCTCAAGCCAACTTGTTAAGGACTACTCCACACAAGTCGAACATGACTATACCATCCTCCTATCTTAATTGCACTCAAGTTCAGGTTAGAACATATCTCACCACTCAGAGATCACCAAGCACAACAAACAAATTATATCACCCATACATATATACAAACATCACATATGTACAAATATATTCACACAAAAAGTAGGCTAAACCCACTAGAGACTACTCTCCAGCAGAGTCGCCACTTAATTTCTGTAGCGGGAAATTCATGATCATCAAGCTATTGACAAGCTAGAGATCAATTAACAAGAGTCGCCACCGCGCTTTTATTGTTTCCAAGGGAAAAGGGAAAAGTACGAACAAAACCCAAATAGTAAGAAGTTTTCAACTAAAAACTAATAAAAATCAGAGATCACAGGTAAGGGGGTTGGTTACACAGAGGGAAGGTGTTAGCACCCAAAGTTTCCTAGGTACTCCTAGGGATCCCTTTTTGTATGCATATGTATTTTGCACAAAGTGATGTTTACAAACAAATAGAATGGGGGGATGAGAAAAGAATTCATTAATTATATTTTTGTGTTTGACAAGACCTACGTACCAACATAAAATGAGGGATCAAAACCTCGTAGTTCGTGCTACAAATTTCAAAATGAGCGCATTGCTTTTAAACAAAATTTAAGTTTGAAAGGCACAAAGGCCTGAAATAATTTGAATGAGTTAGTTTTTTTGGCTTTTTGAAAGCTTAAGTCAAATATAGTTAAGTTTATTCACAAGTTTGATTTAAGAAAATAAGTTTGAAAATGCAATGGCAGAAGGCCAAAGTTTCAATCTTTCGCAAAAGTGGTCAAAGTTTAGAATAAAAAATAGTTCACACAAAGAAGATTTTGAAAATGGAGGGAGAGATTTTGAAATTAAAGAAATGGGGAGAAGATGAAGAGACTACCTTATGCACAAAATTTAAAAGTTTAGAGTTGAAAAGATCTAACCAAATGGGTAGCAATCCAATAGACAAAAATGTCAATAGAAACCCAGAATTCCCTTGGACTTTTAGAATTAAGCAAAACACAAATGCACAATTATATTATCTTGAAGAGCAGGGGCATCAAATAAAGATGGCCTCATCCGAGCTTATCCATTCCATGATCTTCTTCAAAAATAGCCCATGTAACAGATGAATTCCACATGCCACAGAATCAAAATAACAGCTTCACAATGATCATGTTGCAGATGAACTAAGAGAGATCTTGAATGATGTATCAGATAAATTTCAAATTGCAAGCACTTGGTTCTTCACAAATTGGCATTGGCCAAGTCCTTTAGCTTAGGGAGGTGGCCTAGATTCTAAGTCCGTTTGTCCAAGATCAAGCCAACAGTCCACTCAAAAGTTTTTTATGGTTTTTGTGATTATTATGTACATTAATGGTCAAAGACCAAACAAACAAGCAAAGTACATACAAACAAAATATATCACACAATATGGTCCAAATGGACAAAGTGAAAATTGCATTAACATAAACAATTAGAATGATATGTATAATGGCAAATGAAATAAAGTGCAAAAAAGTAAATTACATCTAAGTAAAAGCTTGAAAATAAAAGTCAATAGTTAGTAGGTTAGAGGTTAGTTTTGATTTTCTTTCTTAAGACATTCTTTGGAGAACATTCAAACCACTTATCACAAGCATGGATCCTTGAACCAAAAAATCTTTCAAAGGAAGGAAAGAAGGCCAAGTTTCCACACAATACCATGAAAGAGGGGAGACTTACAATCTCACTAACTAGAATGCTTTTGCCTTTTGTGTCAAAAATTTAACACTATGTTAAGCAATCGTAATTGGACTTATGTAGAAGTCACAACTATTTGAGGTCGGGCAATAGACTTTTGGTGTTAATGCATGTTGGAGACATAGTATTATGAACTATGCGCATGAAACATACCATACAAAAAAAATATGTAAAAGGTGTGGCCTAATCTCATCCATACTCATGTCAATTTTCAATCAACTAGCATTAGGACTTTGAGATGTCATAGGCCAAATGGAAATGAATGAATGAAGAAGAGGAATTAGATGAAGAGGGAAAGGGATGAATGAAATCACAAATTGGTCAAAGGAGGACTTTTACCAAATTAATATCATTCATTCATTTTGGAAGATGGAATGTACATTCCATCAATCCCCTAAATCCAATGATATTAATTTGACAAAGTCAACAAATGGTCAACAAAATTAAAATGGCATTTATTCAATTAAAAATAATAAAATAGTGCATTAAATTCAAATATGTTTTGTCCAAATCCTAAAATCTCATCAAAACACCAAAGAAATGGCCATGAGATTTATCATAGGTCAAACAAGGTCAAAGGACCTTGGACAAAAAAATTCATAATTTTTGGACATTTAAAAATATTTTTAAACAATTAAAAACAAATGCAAAATCAATTAATTCATGAAAAATATTAACAATGATCCAAAAAATAATTTTAATTTAGAATATGAAAGAGAAAAATATTTGAATTTTTTTGGTGAAAGTCCCATATTTTTTGGATCAATATTGAATTTAATATGAATTATTGAAGAAAATGCAATTAAAACAAAATATCAGAAATTCAAAAATACGTGGACCATCAGATCTCCCTCATTAATTGAGGTGGCAGATCTGATGATCCAAAATGCGCGTTCCACATGTTCTTGAGTCAACCGCGCGGCACAAATGGTAATTACAAAAGGATGGTCTATATTAGAACGTGGAAGATGGATCCTATGGTTCAGATGCAAGACACCTCATCGCCGGAGCCAGAGCTCCGGTCATCTTCTCCGGTGGCACTCACCGGACTGGTCAAGCTAAACCATCACCAAAAAATGAAACAAGGACATGATCTTAAAGAGGAAATGGCGTTGAGCTCGAATCTAACCTCCAATTGCTCCAATTCCAAATATATTAAGAGATATGTGGAATTGAAATTTGAGGTACATGAACTGAGTTGCTTCGATTTGACCTCAAAGCAACTCAATCTTCTTTCCTACATTGGTAGGACTTCAGACAACCAAATAATCAATGGAATTGAGCAATAAATTGAGAGAATCGAAGAGTTTAAAATTTCTTCAAATTACCTTCAATGGAGGTCTGAACACGATGGATCTTGAGCTTGCTTGCACTTGGACTCACTTCAATTGCTTGCAGGAGAGGAATGGAAAGGTTTAGAAGCAATGGGTTCCTGGAGAATTGAATTCCAAAACTGTGGAGATTCAAGCTCAAATTCAAATGAATTTATCAGGTTTATCCTATGAGAGTGAAGGGTTTTCAATGGGGGATCAAAGCTGGCGCAATGTTGTTGTGATTTCTGAGCAAATGGAGCTTCATTTATAGGGGAATCAAGTGATATTTGCACACTCACTTCCACTTTCCAAAATTGGCAAAATGATGATGGAATGGTGCATGGGCGCGCATAGGCCCATGGAATGATAGCTGAAAGTCCAAATTTAAAGTTCAGATGCTTTGAAGTTAGCTTAGATTGCAAGGCACATGTGCGTTGTTGCTTGAAGTTGGATCCATGCCAAATGATATCAACCTGTTTAACCCATGCGCAGCCTATGCATTTCTCATCCAAAATGAATGAATTTGAGCTCTTTGAAAAGGTGAGATCAAGTGGAACAAGTTTTATGTTGAACACTTTTTCATTTGGAGCTTGGAACTTGGAATATTTTGAGGTGGAAGTTTGGAAAAGTTTGACATATCCAAAATTTTCTAAGTGTCAAGCCATATGTCTCAATATTCCACCTTGCTTAACTTTTTATGGGAGCTTCAAATGAGAAACGTGTATTCATCAAAGTTGTAGATATCTCAAATACCTTCAAAATGGTAACCATATTCATGTCATTTGGATTTGAAATGATAGAGTTATGCATTTTTGAAGTTTGGAAAAATCACTTTATCAATGGTATAGGTCAAAAGTGACCTATAATGTAGCCTCATATCACATGCTCAAAAAAGTTGAATTAGCTCCCAATCCAAACATAAAAGTTGAAGTAGACACATTGAATTTGATTTTACAACTTGGAAATCTTTCATCTCATAAAAATTGAGCAAATTATGGCCTTGGGAAGTTAACTTTCAAATTAGGGTTTGGACAAAATGACCTATAATGTTTCAAGATAGAAAATAATTTTCCAAGCAAAACTAGCTCTAGGTATCAACATGAAAGTTGTTTATAATATAATTTAGAGTAATGTTTCTCTTAGAATCATTTTCATATGGTGAAAATTGTAGGAGATAGGGTCTAGGGAGACCCAATTTTGATCAGATGAATTCATCTAGCTAACCACCATCAACCAACTTGCTAATTTACAAATCTCTTGACTTTCTTGGCTCATAATAGATCATATATGCATAAGATGATGAAATTTGAAGTTTCCCTTTAGAAATTTGATCAATTGGTGAGATAGCTTGTTGGAGAAGTTACTTAAGATACCCAGTCAAACTAGGGTTTCCAAGGCAAATCACCCTCAAACTCTTGAAGCAAACTTGATCAATATAACATGTAGGAATCAATGGGAATCATATATGATGTTCATAACCATTCTTGAATCAATTCTTGGTTGTGATCTTTGTTCATGAGGGTCTCAAACCCTAGATGTGATCAATGAGATCATGCCCTTCCTATAAAAGAGTTAGTCAAATGAAAAGACATATTTTTGGTATTTTAGTTAGTAAAACTAATAATATTCAAGTATGATGTAATCACAAAGTGCTTGGTGATCTCTCCCAAAACAAACCCAATGAAAGAGGGGTAAGGAGGATGCCAAGACATGATCCCAATGCTAATGCTTATGATCAAATTGCATGAGGGATCTTAGGGTCAAAATTGGGGTCTTACAGGTTACTTCGACGAAAGGATTGTTCGACATATATTTGAATTTTGAATGGCAAAGGAGTAACCGTATTTCATTCTTATCCACTTTTGATAAGAAAGTATACGTGGAACGTTCTAATGAGTCGAAGGCATGCCGAGTGTAACATGTCAGCGCCTGGAAAAAGATTCGTTGGAGACAGTTATTTTAATTTAGTATAAATATGCATCACAATGTTAGGATTGGGATGTTCAAATTACTGTATAATCAATCATATTTACTCAAAGTATCCAGTGTGTAGAGAAAAGAGTACAATTGAGAATGTATGTTTGATAACACTATTATACTTATATCAATTAAAGCTTATTTACATATTCTTGTTTAACAATTATCTTTTACTATCAGTCATTTATCAAACATTGTTTTATACTTCACTTGCATTTTTGCCATTTATCTTCTTAAGAACACTTTCATAAAATATTTTTATTCAAGGATACTATCGAAGTGTCCATATTCTCATATAAGATTTTTAGAACAATAACACATGTCCTAGGATCAATCTGGTCGATCCCGTGAGCAACCAAAGTTTCTGTAATTTGGAAGACCAACAGTTGTTTACCAATTTTCACGATAAACAAATTGACACGCTCAGTGGTACTAGTGCTAGTATTTTCTAGAAAAAAAATGCAGTCTTCATTTTTCAATATCTCTTTGTATAACTCTGTTGCATGTTATTGAGAAATGGTAAAGTTGTCACACCAACGAGGATAAATCAAGAAGAGGGTACACGAGGAGAATGGTGAATCCATCAGATAGTCAAAATCCTCCAGATGATAATGGAGAACCACCCCCTATGTCAGCACTAGGGGAAGTATGGTGGCGAAGTCTGCTGCCGAATTGGTACTATCCACGGAAAATTTGACACCCGTGTGTTCGAGGGCTCATAGTGGGCCTATTTTGTCTTACGTGGGGCCATAAGCCCCACCAACGAATCCTTTAGGAACACATGGGCCACCAGGGACCTCCCTTCCAAGGGGAAATCAAGTTTTTAGGCCTTATGTGAGCGGTTTTTTGATGCCAGTGAATGGTTGTGAACAGCCCCATGGCATGCCAACTACGATGATGACGAATTTGCATAATTCGACGTCGACATATGCGGACCCCCTGACGAATGTATCTTCACCATTGCAGGGATCTGGGTCGGGTGTAAACAATCTGGGTCGAAACCAACCTTTAGGGGTGGGTCTTCATACCCAGATGTCGAATATGATGAATAATTCCGCAGCGGTGTTGAGGCAACAAATGGAAGAAAGTAACCATGAAATGGTCCAGATGTTGACCCAAATAATGGGTACGATATTCAACCCATTAATCCAAGATACTGCCCAAACGAACCAACAAATGGAAGTGCAAGTGGCGCGCATTGCTGATTTCTTTGGTGTCCCATAACCCCCTCGACATCTTCAGAGGGGATGTACAAGAGAGAATCAAGGGATAGCCATCAAAGATGATCTTACCATTAACCAGGTCCTATGAAATGCACCACAATGAACATGGTGAATCAAGGGATAAGAGTAGAACCACCTAGGGTTGAAGCCCATAGGGCTGAACAACGAATCCCAAGGGAAAGGGAGCCACAGGTAGTGTTGAAAAATAGGCACGAATATGCTGATGAACTTATACAGCAAATTCGACGCGGTGATATGGCAGCAAATAATAATCTGACAGCCATGGTCGAAAGAATCATGGTGAGAAATGGGGTAGACGTTGTCCTCCTTAGGCCAAACTATACGTCCTCTTTGTCTAAATACGTTCTGCAGGCGGAATTTCCCATAGGTGAAAAGTCCCCAAATTCACCAAGTTTTCTGGGGATACGAGTGAATCCATTGTAGAACATGTGGCCGAATACTTCACAGAGGCGAGAGAAATTTCAAATAATGAGAGTCTTAGGATAAAATATTTCCCAAGCTCTCTTACGAAGAACGCCTTCACGTGGTTTACCACATTACCAGCGAATTCCATTGACACTTGGACTCATTTGGAAAGACTATTCCATGAGCAATTTTACATGGGACAATCGAAGATAAGTCTGAAAGAATTGACCAGTATTAAACGAAAGTTTACTAGGTCAATAGATGATTACCTAAACAGGTTTTGTCTGCTTAAGGAAATATGTTTTACGCAAGTGCTTGAACATGAGTTGATCGAAATGACGGCTGGGGGCCTTGACTATTCTATTGGGAAAAAGTTGGATACCCAATACCTGAGAGACATGGCCCAATTGGTTGATAGAGTTCGATAGGTGGAACGTTTGAAGGCTGAGAAAGGCAAAGCAAACAAAAATAATAGGAAGGATAAAGTAGCCTATGTCGAACTAGGAACTGACGAACCTGAAATGTTCAAGGAACAGGTAGATTTTGACAAGGGTGAGGTCGACCTTGCTGAACTGAAGCAAGGACCACCTTATTCCTACAAAGTTCTAACTCTTTCAAGCGGGAAAAATCCAGTCGAACTAGACAAGGACCCTAGGTCCCCTAAGAAGACTTATACCTTTGATGTCACTAAATATGACAAAATATTCTATTTACTTGTTAAAGATGGCCAGATGATAGTGCCTCATGGCACTAAAATCCCCCCTCTAGAACAAAGAAAAAAGAGGGATTTTTGTAAATATCATAATTTTTTAGGCCACAAAACCTCACAATGTTTTCTTTTCAGGGACCTTGTACAAAGCCCCATAAGAGACAAAAGACTCCAGTTTGGAGACAAATCGAAGATTCCAATGAGGATCGACGCTGACCCTCTTCAGATAGATGATGCCCATTATACTGAGCCTCCCATGATTAACATGGTAGAAAATTTTGAAGAATCTGGGCAGACGGCTGGTATGGTCGAAGTGGATGACGACTTTAAACAGGAAGTTGCGGAAGGGGTCACTGAGGATCCCCATCAAATGGTCCCAACAGAAACTGCTGATGGTTTCGCTAGAGAATTCACTAAGGATCTAACTAAGGGAACCATTGTTAGTTTCACAACAAATGAGACCACTGAAGGTTTCATACACGTAGACATGATTGAGGCCACTGAGGGCCTTAGAGTTAAGCTGCAAGAGTTAGACATTATTGAAGATGTCAACATGGGAATCAACATGGTTGATTTAACCTCGAAAACCTCAGAAATGGAGGTAGACGAAGGAAGCCTCCAACAGGAGGAGTACAAAAAAACGGCATACCCTAAACAGGAGGAAGGTCTAGTTGAATTCCTTCATAGATGGCATAGGAAAAGGTCGGAAGTTATGTTGTGCCCAAGGTGCAGTTTAATTTTCGAAGAAAAGCTGCAGAAAACCTCGAGGGGGTTCGTTTGGCCAAAAAAGGGAGAAATTGGAGGGATCCAAGAAATATCCAAACATCTGATGGCATATGGGATCCCAGATGGGGAAACCAGAAGGGCTTACTCCTTCAGGCGAACAGGCCTTCGACTTATAGGCCTACTACTGAATCCCTAAGGGACACTTGGACAAAACCAACTGGGGGAAAAGGCAAGGCCACCAAAAATGGAAAAAATTCGATGTTAAAAGAGGGTTCTCAGTGGCCTATTGAAAAGAGTTTCAGGCGTCAAAACAAGTGGCCTATCATTCCGAGAATTATAAAGGAAAAAACCCAATGTCCCGATCCCAGTGGAGAAGGAAACAACGATAGAGGAAAGCCGAAAGAGAAGCTTCAGAACAGGCGAAGCATAAATCCAGTAGCAACATGGTGCCCAAGCAGGAAAAGAAGACGGTCGAAAGCAAGTTATTCTCTCCTCGAGAGAAGGTGCTTGCGGTGAAGTCTGATCATGACGAAGACATGGTGACAGACGACTTCAACTCTGATTCGGACGCCTCTCTGGACATTGTATGCAATGTGGTGTCTGTCCTTCCTAGAGAATATGATCAAGTCATGGAGGTCAGGGAGCTAGAAGAAATGGCTGAAATGGAGATGGTGAAACACAAACCTGTGTGTTATTACATCATGAACAATGGTTGTGTGGAGGAGCAAAACGCCTTCTTCGAAGGGCCAGATGAGTCGATGAGGGGCCATCTAAAACCTCTATTTATCAGAGGCAAAGTTGAAAATGTGGGGGTAAATAAGATCCTCGTTGATGGTGGAGCGGAAGTGAACTTGATGCCACATTTCATGCTAAAAAGGTTCAGTAAAGATGTACTGACACGAAGCCCCACAACATGGTTCTCTTGAACTATGAGGGGAAAGTTGGAACAACATTAGGGGCGATACAAGTTGACCTCACTGTCGGTAAATAAAAAGGCCGACAATGTTCATGGTAATAACATCAAGAGCCAACTATAATTTGTTGCTGGGTAGGGAATGAATTCATGGCATAGGCGCAATCCCCTCTTTGATGCACCAGAGGGTAACCATCTGGAGAAGCGATGGGATTGGGGAGAATATAGAGGCGGACCAAAGCTATTTTATGTCTGAGGTTAACCATGTGGACATGAGCAGTTTCAACAGGAACCTGGCCCACATAGCACCTTGCAAACCAGCAGGTTTCGACTTTTCACCTGAGGACAACGCATTTTGCTCACTCTATTTGCACCCAACTTACAGGTTCCAGTGGGATAAAGAAGTAGTTGGCAAAGAGGACTTTGACTATGGAAGTGTCGAAGGTATCCAACCTACGGTTTGGGGAAGTAAATTCGATGATGATGTCTGATTTATAGACATTAAAAAGGATTTAAGCTTATATAGCCAAAAATAAATTAAAAGCGGCCTTGGAGGCCGAAGTTAAATACATGGATATCGAAGCAAAAAAGACAGAAACACACTCGGATGATCCTGAAAAGGACTTTGATCCAGAACCACCTGATAAGGTTCCAAACGAAGTGCAGGGCTAGAGGCTCGATGCCATCTATGATGACGAGCCTTTGGGTTTCGAAAAGGATCCGATGGAAAGTAACACGAAGATGCTAGTGCAGGATCCCTAGGAAGAAATCGACTTGGGGACAAGGGATCAAAAGGCCCATGTATGTAAGTGCCAACATCAGCCCAGAACTCAAGATCAAAGTGATCTAGCTGCTGAAGGAGTATAAAGACTGCTTCGCATGGCATTGCAATGAGATGCTTGGTTTGAGCAGAGATCTGGTCGAACTAAAGGTGCCAATAAAGCCTGGGAAGAAGCCTATCAAGCAAACCTCGAGGTGATTTGCACCCAAAGTTCTGTCGAAGATCAAAGAGGAGGTCGAAAGGCTTCTCAGATGCAATTTCATCCGCACCACCAGATATGTCAAATGGATTACTAATGTAGTATTAGTTATTAAAAAGAACAGTACTCTAAGGGTTTGCATTGAGTTCAGAGATTTGAATGCTGCAACCCCCAAAAGGTGATTATCCAATGACTGTGGCGGAAATGCTAGTAGCTTCTGCCGTGAGACATGAGTATCTTAGTATGCTCGATAGATATGCTGGATATAATCAGATTTTTATCATGACGAAGATGTGCCAAAAACGGCATTTCGATACCCTGGAGCATTAGGTACCTACGAATGGGCAGTAATGCCTTTTGGCCTAAAAAAACATCGGGGAAATGTATCAGTGGGCAATGAATTCCATTTTTCATGATTTTATCGAAACGTTTTTGAAAATATACATAGATGATATTGTAGTTACGTCCGTTTCAGCTAAGAATCATGTAGACCATCGTCGACAATCATTCGATAGAATAAGGAAACATGGTCTAAAAATGAATCCTCTAAAGTGTGATTTTTATGTGGAGGAAGGGGATTTCTTAGGTTTTGTGGTCCACAAGAAAGGGAACAAAATTAATCAGAACAAAACCAAGGTCATTAGGGAAGCGAAAGTGTCATCAACAAAGAAGGAATTACAGTTTTTTCTAGGAAAGATTAACTTCTTAAGGAGGTTTATATCAAACTTAAGTGGCAAGACTCAAGCCTTCACACCTCTTCTTCGACTAAAGCAAGAAGGCTTTGAATGGGGGAACGTGCAACAAGAGGCTTTCAACAAGATCAAAGACTACCTTGTGCAACCTCCAAATTTGTCACCTCCCTGTAGGAATAGATTTATGAGATTGTACATAGTTGCTCTTGTAAGACCCCTATTTTGACCCTAAGATCCCTCATGCCATCTCATCATATGCATTGGCATTGGGACCATACTTTGGCATTGGGACCATACTTTGGCATTCTCCTTATCCTTCATTCATTGGGTTTGCATTGGGAGAGGTCACCAAGAAATTTAGATTGTATCATAATTTGTTTTTATTTATTTACTAAAAAATATCAAAAATATGTCAATGTATAGTTTGTTGCTTTTGTAGGAAGTGTGTATGCTCACCTATGCTCTATCAAGATCATATCTAGGGTTTAAGACCCTCAATGCAAGGATTTCAATCAAGAAATGGTTGACATTGGCTCTAAGCATCATATATGGATCCCCATGATCTTCACATGTTATTTTGATCAAGAAATCATCAAGAGTTTGGAGTTTGTTTGCCTTGGAAACCCTAATTTATTTGGGTATCTTGTGTAATTTCTTCAACAAGTTTCTTTAACAATTGATCAAATATATTAAGGTATACTTCATATTACACCATCTTATGCATATATTATCCTCCATGATCCCCAAAAGTCAAGAGAATATCAAGCCAACAAGTTGGTTCATGGTGGTTGACCAGAGAAAGTCAACTAGTCAAAACTGGGGTTCCCTAAACCCTATCTCCTACAATATTTGTCATATGAAAATGCTTCCAAGAGAAACGTTACTCTAAATGACATTAAAAACAACTTTCATGTTGAGGTCAAGATCTAGTTTTGCTTGGAAAGTCATTTTTTATGATGAAATATTATGGATCATTTTGTCTGAACCCTAGTTTGGAGGTCAACTTCCCAAGACCATAACTTGCTCATATTTTATGAGATGAAATCCATTAAAATTTAATGATAAAATTAAATATGTCTACTTCAACTTTTATTTTTGGAGGAAGTGCAAATTCAACTTGAAAATGCATGTGCCAAGAGGAAACATTATAGGTCATTTTGGGCCATTACCATTGAGCAAGTGATTTTCCTCAACTTCTAAAATGCATAACTCCTTCATGAAAAATCCAAATGAGGCCAAATTTATGACTACATTGAATAGGTTTGAAATAGCTACAACTTTGATGAAGGAATGTTTCTCATTTGACGTCCATAGAAAAAGTTATTCAAGGTGGAAGAAGTGAACATTTGACTTGGGACTTAGAAAATTTTCAAATATGTTTGATTTCCCAAATTTACACCTCAAAATTCATCATGATCCAAGCTTTAAATCAAAACTTGTTCAACATGAAAGTTTTTCCCCTTGATCTCACCTTTCCAAAAAGTCCAAAGTCATCCCATTTGGCCAAAGTATGAGGGACTTGTGCATGGGTGTAAGTTAAAGCACCTTTTGGATAATTTCAAGTTCCAATTTTCACACACATTTGCATGAGCTTCTAACATGGTTTCAGCATGAAGTACATTAAACTTTGGATCAAATTACATAATCTCACGGGCCTAGTGCAAGCCTATGTATCCATGCAAGAGAGGAATTCAATTTTTTTCCAAAATTTGAAGTGCGTGAAAAGAACTTGGTAGCCTATAAATACATGACCCTGGTGATCATAAATGGGATCGTCTTGCCCAAGCTTCGAGCCCCTCCTTCCCCAAACACCATTGAAAGGATATTCTTGAATATTTCTTGAGAAATCGAGTTTCAATTCTCATTCTGTTTTAGAATTGAAACTCCAAGAGTCCAAGCTTTTTAACCATCCAAATCATCTCCTACAAGCTTCTAGAGTCAAGTCAAGCCAAATTGGAAGCAAGATCAAGCTAATTTGAAGCTCCTTGAAGGTGAGATTTTAGAAACTTTTCTTCTTCGATTCTCCCTCATTTCTCATCCATTTTGATTGATTATTGGTTTGGTAAAGTCCTACCAATGTAGGCAACAAGATTGAGTTGCTTTGAGGTTAAACCAAAGCAACTCAGTTCATGATCCTCAAAATTCAAATCCCTGTATCTTTTTATATACTTGCAATTGGACAAAATTGAGGCCAGATTCGAGCTCCTGAGAATTTTTTGTTTAAATCCATATCTTGCTTTTTCATTTTGGTGGTGGTTGGTGGTGGACCAGTCCGGTGAGGTCCACCGGAGAAGACAACCGGAGCCCTAACTCCGGTGGTGTGGTGGCATGCTCCTATCCATCGGATCTTCTCTCCATCTTCTAATCTCATGCGTTGCTCTTAATTACCAAGCATATGCCACGTTGACTGCAGTGCATCATGGAACGCACGCTTATCACCATCTGATCTGACACCCCAATTAATGAGGGAGATCAGATGACTCTAATTTTTTTTTGAATTTTTGAATATTTTATTTTATCCATTATTTTTAATTAATTCATATTAATTTTATTATTAATCCAAAAAATATGGGACTTTCAACAAAAAATTCAAATATTTTTCTCTTTCACTTTCTGAATTAAAATTATTTTTTGGATTAATATTGATATTTTTCATGATTTAATTGTTTTTGTGCTTATTTTTAATTATTTAAAAATACTTCTGACTTTTCAAAAATTATGAATTTTTTTGTCTAAGGTCCTTTGACCTTCATTGACCTAGGATAAATATCTTGGCCATTTATTTGGTGTTTTGAGGAGGTTTTAGGTTTTTGATCAAACATAATTTGATTTAAATGCATTTTAATTTAATTTTTTATTGATTAATTGTGAATAAATTGTGTTGAGCCATTTTTATTGACTTGTGAAGTTTGACTATGTGTTTGGGCCTTGGTCAAGGTTGATTTGACTTTTATTGGATTAAAATCATTGGATTTAGGGGATTGATGAAATGTACATTTCATCTCCTAAAATGAATGAATGATTTTAATTTGATAAAATCCCACCCATGACCAATTTGTGTTTGTCTCCTCCCCCCACCCCCCCCCCCCCCTCTTCATCTTCAATCCCATTTTATCCCATCCTTTCCATGTGCCAAAGATATATCAATATCCTAAGGCTAATTGGTTCATCAATAACTTATGTTAGATGAATCAATACAAGTATGAATGAGATTAGGTCCATCCTTTGATCATTTTCTTTTTGAGTGTGGTGTGTTTTAGGAGTATGGTTCATTATACCATATCTCTAACATGTATTGGCACCTAAATTTCTATTGCCCGACCTCAGATAGTTGTGACTTCTGCATAAGTTCAATTACGATTGCTTAACATAGCGTTAAATTTTGACCCAAAAGGCATAACATTCTAGTAAGTGGGATTGTAAGTCTCCCCCTTTCATGGTATTGTCTGGAAACTTGGTCTTTTTTCCTTTCTTTGGAGATGTCTTGGTTAAAGGATCCATGCTTGTGAAAGAGGGTTGAGTGTTCTCCAAAGAATGGCTTAATCAATTGAAAAGCAAAACAATACTAACATCTAATTAACTAACATTTGACTAACTTTTTTCTTGTTACTTTTAATTTCAGGTCATTTAGTTTATGTCATTTACCATTTTCCATTTACATATCATTTAACTTGTTTATGTTTATATTTTTCCCTTTGCTCATTTGAGCCATATATTGTGATTGTATATATTTGTCTGTGTATCCTGTTTGTGTTTGTGGTCTTAGGACCTTAAAATACTTAATAAACAAACAAAAAACCCTAAAAAATGTTTGTGTGGACTGTTGGATGTGATATGAGCTTTGGAGTTAGAATTAGGCAACATTCCCTATGCAAAAGGACTTGGTCAATGCCAACATTTCTAAAACCAAGTTATTGTGATTTGAGCTTTCATCTGATGCAAGTATTGAGATCCATATGAGTTCATATGCTACATGGTCTTGATGCAAATATTACTTTGAATCTGTGTCTGACGACTTATTTTAAGCCATTCAAGGAGTATGTCATCTGATACATGGGAAGATTAAGAAGAAGACTATGAAGTTGCTAGCTTAGATGTGGCTATCTTTATTTGATGCCTTGCTCTTCACTTTGCTACTTGCTTATTGATTTTTCTTGATTCCAAAGTCAAAAGGAAAAATGGGTTTCTATATGACACTCTTGTCTATTGGATTGCATCCCACTAGTCAGATATTTCCAACCCTTAACGTTTAATTTTTGCTTAGGATTAGTCTCTTAATCTCCTCCCATTTTCTTAAATTTCAAATCTCTCCCCCCTTTCAAAATATTCTTTGCTTGTGATTTCTAAACTTAGACTTTATTGCAAATTAGAAACTTTGGCCTTAGGCCATTGCATTTTCAAACTCTTTTCTTAAATCAAACTTGTAAATGAATTTAACCATACTTGACTTAAAATTTCAAAAAGACAAAAGGAACTAACACTCATTCAAACTCTTTTAGGCCCTTTGTGCCTCTTTTAAATTTAAATTTTTATTAAAAGCAATCCACTCATTTTGAAATTGTTACCACGAACTACGAGGTTTTGATCCCTCATTTTTATGTTGGTACGTAGGCACAAGTCCGAAGGTCTTGTCAAACACAAAAATATAATCAATGAATTCTTTTCTCATCCCCACACTTTATTTTTTATCAAACATCATTTTATACCAAAAACACATAGACACATAAAAAATGGCTCCCTAGGAGTACCTAGGACACTTTGGGTGCTAACACCTTCCCTATGTGTAACTAACCCCCTTACCTGTAATCTCTGGAATTTTATTAGTTTTCATTTGAAAACTTCTTAACTTTGGGTTTTGTTCATACTTTTCCCCCTTCCTTTGGAAACAATAAAAGTGTGATGGCGACTCTGGTTTTATTGATGATGAGTGTATCCATAACTTAATGATCCTGAATTTGCCGCTACATAAATTATGTGGCGACTCTGCTAGGGAGTAGTCCTCAGTGGGTTTAGCCTACTTTTTTATGTGTATATAATTGTATATTTGATGTTTGTATACTTGCTTGTGTGATATAATTTGCTTGTTGTGCTTGGTGATCTCTAAGTGGTGAGATAAGTTCTAACTCGAACTTGAGTGCAATTAAGATAAGAGGATGGTATAGTCATGTTCGACTTGTGTGGAGTAGTCCTTAACAAGTTGGCTTGAGACCCATCTACTCAGTGGAGACCCTTTTGGATCTATTGATGTCACACAAGTTATTTGTGGTTAGGCATTACTTTCTCTGATTTGGGGTCTGAGAAGCTAAGGACTATAGAACATTTAACCCAACTTGGCCTATTTAGGACGTATTGAGGAGACTATTCAAGTGTAGACTTGATAACAGTTGTTACACGATACTACACTCAGACGAGTTTCTCTTGAGAATATTATGGGTTGATGAGTCAATCATCCTAACCTGTAATATCCGATAGATGGAACTAAGACTCTGGAAACTTTTTAGAACATGATCTACAAGTTTTTATCCTTAGTACACTCCTTTGGGATGGTTCTTAACTTGACTCCATGCTCGTGACTCATAACAAACCCTTGATTCTTGGTTGATCCAATCAAGTCTTGTCAATATCAATGGAACTTGGGTGTTGATAAAGGTGAAAACCATAATCCACCAAAATGGATGATTGATCTTGACAATGACTTGATTCATCCCTTGAACTTTATTTATTTTACTTGTGTGTGATCCCTTATTTGTGATTGTTGCATTCATGCATTCATGCACATCATAACATTCATCACATGAAAAATAACTTCAAGGAACTGAGGTTTTATTTGCAAATATTTTCAGACCATGGATTATGGATGAAGGAACACTAAGAAGTATAATTTCAGATGTCCCGATTTGAAAGAGCTAAGGAAGCTATCATCTTTTATATTAGATCCATTTGATTTCATGCAACGTCATGGGAGGCTTCTATCTGTGTTATCTGCTGATATGGTTGAAGGGCTCTTGAGTGTGTTAGTTCAGTTTTATAACCCTTTCTACCGTTGCTTCACTTTTCCTGATTATCAGCTTATGCCTACGTTATAAGAGTATGCCCATCTCTTGGGAATACCTATTTCTAGAAAAGTGCCCTTTAGTGGATTGGAAGAGATTTCCAGATCTCATATTATAGCTGAAGCTCTTCACTTGAAGAAGTCTGAGATTGAGGCTCATTGGATGAAGAAAGGAGGATGGTTTGGATTGACTTCTGAGTTCCTTATCAAGGAAGCTACTTCCTTTGCTCAAGCCGGTAGTGTGGATGTTTTTGAAGCTATCTTTGTATTGCTCATCTATGGGTTGGCTTTGTTCCCTAACATTAATGGTTTTGTTGATGTTAACGCCATTAGAATATTCTTGATTGGGAATCCTGTGCCTACTTTGTTGGGTGATATGTATTTCTCTTTGCATCTAAGGAATTCTAAAGGTGGTGGAATGATTGTGTGATGTGTTCCTCTTCTGTACAAGTGGTTTATTTTACACTTGCCTCAGACGCCTACTTTTGTGGAGAACAAACAATGTCTAAGGTGGTCTCAGAGACTTATGTCTCTCACTAATGATGATATAGTTTGGTATGATTATTCATTGAGTATCTTGGAGATTATTGATTGTTGTGGTGAATTATCTAATGTGCCTCTCATTGGTACGCAAGGAGGAATCAACTACAACCCTGCTTTGGCTCGTCGTCAACTTGGGTTCCCCTTGAGAGACAAACATAATAACACTCAGTTATATGGTATTTTCTATCAAGAGGGTAAAGATCCCCCACTTTTGAAGCAAAGGATGATACGTGCTTGGCATAATATGCATAGGAAAGGAAGATTCGAGCTTGGTCCGCACAACTGTGTAGCTTTGGAAGCTTACACTACTTGGATGAAGAAGAGAGCTTTAGAGTTGAAGATGCCTTATGCCTGTGAGAGATCTATGTCTATGGTTGTGGCTGAGCCATTAACTCTCCCTACCAAGATGTAGAGGAGTTGGAAGATGCACTCACTAATATGAAGCAAGAGAAGGACATGTGGGAAGAGAGGTTCCATGCTTTGAGCCGAAAGCATGAAGAGTTGCAGCTTGAGTCTAAGGACAAGGATACACTTATCGAACTTCTTGAAACCCGAGCAGTGAATAGATAGAGAGAACCAGAGGGTCCATCTTCCTCTAGTATGCCTCAGCCTTCCGGTGCTTGGAAGAAGATTGTTGATCAGCTTGTCCTTGAGAAGGCTCAGATGAAGACTTCTTTTGAATACGAGATTCAATGCATCCGAAGGTAGTACGCGCCAGCAGCCAAATCATCTGACACTATTGTTAGGCGATCCTTAGGATGATTAGTTTTCCTTTTATCTTGTATTTTTGTATTTTGGTTTCTGAAATTGTACTCAGTGTAATCCTTCCAAATTTTATGAATAAAAGAGATTTTTATGGTCATACAATTTGTTATTATTATATATTTGCAAATAAGATAGCAAGTTCCTTGGAAATAAAAATAAACAAAACATTGCATTTCATGCATTATTTGCATAACAGGTTTCTTCTGCCATATGTCTTATTGGTTATTCTTCTATGCTTCAGCCAAGCTGACTCACCGATACAATACTCGCGCCAATCAACCCAGAATCATGGAGCACTTAGAGCAACAGAACCGAGAATTGAAAGATGAGATTGCTCGCCTGACCTCTATGATGGAGTCTGTCCTAGCTGCTCAGAATCAACCTTCTCCAACTCCTGCAACTCTTCCTCCTTAGAGGACTGTCATCTCAGAGGTTGCTACCTCAACTGTGCCTGCTACTCAACCTGGTCCAACTATGCCTGCCGGATTCCTGTGAGGGATGCCGCCAAATTTTATGCGCGAAGGGTTTGCACCTGCTTTTGCTTCCATGTCGGCATCTAGCCCGGTCATGTCTGTGCCGCCTCCAGTTGTTCACACTCTGCCTCGTGTTGAGGATACCATCTACCATTCCGAGTCGTCTGAGGGTCCGGATGTTTATGAGAAGATGGACGAGATGAAAGATCAGTTCCTTGAGTTGCGAAAGGAATTGAAGACTCTAAGAGGTAAGGATTTGTTCGGTAAGAGTGATGTTGAACTTTACTTAGTGCCAAACGTTAAGATTATGATGAAGTTCAAAGTCCATGACTTTGAAAAGTATAAGGGAAATACTTGTTCACTTAGCCATCTCGTCATGTATGCCAGGAAAATGTCAACATAAATTTAAAATGATTAGTTACTGATTCACTACTTCCAAGACAGTCTGACCGGTGCCGCTTTGAGGTGGTACATGGGGCTAGATAGTGCAAGTGTTCGCACGTTCAACGATTTGGGTGAAGCTTTCGTGAAATAGTACAAGCACAATGTGGACATGGCGCCTGACAGAGACCAGCTGGGGTCTATGTCTCAGAAGGACAAATAGACATTTAAAGAGTATGCCCAGAGGTGGAGAGAGCTTTCTCCTTAGATCAATCGTCCGTTGGAAGAGAAGGAGATGACCAAGATTTTCCTTAAGACCCTGAGTTCGTTTTATTATGAACAAATGATTGCTAGTGTCCCCAGTGATTTTATCGAAATGGTAAACATGGGGATGAGGTTAGAAGAAGGAGTCCGAGAGGGACGTCTATCTAAGGAAGAGGTGTCATCAAGCAAGAAGTATGGAAGTGGTTTCCTCAGAAAGAAGGAAGGTGAAACCAATGCAGTGTTAGTAGGGAGGCAAATGAGGCCTCGTGTCAAAAGAAATCTGCAACCGTGTCAGCATCATCACCAAGTTTCATCAGTTATTCTAGTATTTTCTAACAATCAATCAATGTCATTTCAACAACAACGTCAACAACAACCACAACAAATAATAAACAACTACAAAAACAACACCAATAATCAACAACAACAACAACAACAACAAAATTTCAAGAGGAAGAAGGTCTCTTTTGACCCTATTCCTATGTCATACGCCAAACTCTACCCATATTTGGTTCTCAAGAACCTACTTCAACCAAGAAATCCTCCTCAAATTCCAGAACCATTTTCGTGGTGGTACAAGCCCGAACTCCGTTGTGCCTTTCATCAAGGAGCTCTTGGCCATGATATCGAAAATTGCTACCCGTTGAAGTATGAGGTCCAGAAACTTGTGAAGAGTGGGATGGTGTCCTTTGAGGATCATGCACCGAATGTGAAATCCAATCCTTTGCTCGCTCCTGGTAATTCCTCTATTAATATGGTAGATGGTTATCCAAGAAGTTTCCGAGTGTTCGATGTGCAACATATTCGTCGGTCCTTGGTAGAAATGCATAGGACTTTGTGTACAATAAGTGATTGTGAGCACGACCATGACGGTTGTGCGATTTGCAGCGTAAACCCCCGTGGATGTTCGATTGTCAAGAGAGATATCCAGAAGTTGATGGATGATCTCAATGTTATAGTACCAGTGTTTAAGACCCCGGAGCGGGTGGTGATTCAGTTTGATAGCAGCAGCGGTAACAACGTCAACATATCGGTATCACCGTTAGTCATACGGTTAACGGGCCCTGTCCCGTATGCATTCGATAAAGCTGTGCCTTATCAGTATAATGCCACCATGGTGGAGAATGGTCAAGAAATTTCGTTACCTACGACGAATTATGTTGTGAACATAGTTGATATTGCGAAGGTGACCCGTAGCGGTCGTGTTTTTGGTCCAGTTCTTTCAAAAGAGGTGGTAGAAGATGTTTCAGTCGGTAAGAAAGTTGAGGTACCCGCAGTGAATCCGGTTAGTGCTCCAATGTGTCAGTCTGGCGAGTCCAGCAAATTGAAGCCTAACGATGATGATGAGGTGCTCAGATTGATAAAGAAAAGTGAATTTAATATGGTGGAGCAACTGCCCCAGACTCCTTCGAAGATTTCAGTGTTGTCTCTGCTTATGAATTCTAAAGCGCACAGAGAAGCATTCCAAAGAGTGTTGGATCAAGCTTACATAGAGCATGATGTAACTATGGGTCAGTTTGACCACATTGTGGCTAATATCACTTCCTACAATAACTTGAGATTTTGTGATGAAGAACTTCCTAAGGAGGGTAGAAATCACAATTTGGCGCTACACATTTCAATGAATTGTAAGGAGGACGCTCTGTCCAATGTGTTGGTCGATATTGGTTCATCTTTGAATGTACTCCCCAAATAAACTTTGTCTAGGTTATCATATCAAGGCGCCCCGATGAGGTATAGCGGCGTGATTGTCAAGGAATTTGATGGTTCTCGCAAGACTGTTATAGGAGAAGTGAACCTTCTAGTGAAGAAAGGTCCGAGTGATTTCCATATTACTTTTCAAGTAATGGATATCCACCCGGCCTATAGTTGCTTGTTGGGAAGGTCATGGATCCATGAGGCTGGAGCTGTGACGTCCACTCTGCACCAGAAATTGAAATTTGTGAAGAATGGCAAGCTTGTCATTGTGGATGGAGAGAAAGCACTTCTGGTGAGCCATCTGTCATCTTTTACGTATATGGAAGCTAAGGAGGAGGTAGGAACTCTGTTCCAGGCCTTATCTATTGTTGAAGTTAAGAAAGCAGGGGCGCCCATGTCCTCTTTCAAAGACGCGCAAAAAGTTATTGAAGATGGAAACACAGATAATGGGGCCGTAAGGTAGAGGTCGCCGAGAACAAGAGTAGAGTTGGATTGGGATTTCAAGAAGGGTCGTCTCATGCTAGAATTGAAGATGTGAAACTCAGTTTTCGTAGCAGAGGGTTCATTCATGGTAATGAAGAACACTTAGCTGCTGTGATCGAGGGTGATGAAATGGAAGACTACGCCAATTTTGTGACGCATGGAAAGGCTTGCAACAATTGGGTTGTTGTTGATGTTCCCGTTATTGTCCATCGCTCTAAGTAATTTTTTTCTCCATTATTTTAAGAAAAATCCTTCTCCTATGCCTAAGAGGGAAGTGAGCATTGTTGGGCATTTCTGAATTATCATTAATAAAATGTAATTATATTCATCCACATCTATGATGTTTTTATTTTACTTTTTGCTTTTCTGAAAATGGTAATCACAAAAAACAAATAAATAAATAATAATTGTCCATCTGCATAATGTTTGGTCACAATTCACTTCTCTAAAATCAGAATATCAAATCATTATGCAGGTTGGTTTATAAACCCATTGAATACAATGATCCCACTCCTTCTCCAAACTTTGAATTCCCTGTGTTTGAGGCTGAGGAAGAAAGTGATGAAGAAGTGTCTGATGAATTGTCTCGTCTACTTGAGCACGAGGAAAAATCCATTCAGCCATTCGAATAACAGATTGAGTTAGTCAACTTGGGTTCCGAAGATGATGTGAAGGAAGTCAAGATTGGGTCTCAACTGTGCCCAGAGGTTAAGAAGGGGTTGATCGATCTTCTTCGAGAGTATCCATATGTGTTTGCCTGATCCTATCAAGACATGCATGGTTTGGATTCTGAGATTGTGAAGCATAGATTGCCATTGAAGCCAGAATGCCCGTCAGTCAAGCAGAAGTTGAGAAGGACTCACCCTGATATGGCAGTAAAGATCAAAGAAAAAGTGCAAAAGCAGATTGATGTCGGTTTCCTTGTTACCGCTGAGTATCCGTAATGGGTGGCCAATATTGTGCTTGTTCCAAAGAAGGATGGAAAAGTACGCATGTGTGTCGATTACAGATATTTGAACAAGGCTAGTCCGAAAGATGATTTTCCTCTGCCACACATTGATATGTTGGTAGACAATACAGCTAAACTCAAAGTCTTTTCATTTATGGGCGGATTTTCCGGTTATAACCAAATTAAGATGGCACCCAATGATATGAAGAAGACCATATTCATTACACCCCGGGGAACATTCTGTTATAGAGTGATGCCTTTCAATCTAAAGAATGCTGGTGCAACTTACCAGAGAGCTATGACCACTCTTTTTCATGATATGATGCATAAAGAGATCGAAGTCTATGTTGATGATATGATTGTTAAATCAAGTGATAAAGAAGAACATGTTGAGCATTTGTTGAAGCTATTCCAGCGTTTGAGGAAGTACAAACTCCGCTTGAATCCCAATAAGTGTACTTTTGGTGTTCATTTTAGTAAGTTGTTGGACTTTATTGTCAGTGAGAAAGGTATTGAATTTGATCCTACCAAGGTCAAAGCAATACAAGGGATTCCTGCGCCTAAAGTTGAGAAGCAAGTCAAAGGTTTTCTTCGCCGCTTGAACTATATTTCAAGATTTATATCGCATATGACTGCCACATGTGCGCCTATATTCAAGCTTCTTCGGAAAGATCAGTCTTATGATTGGACCGAAGACTGCCAGAAAGCTTTTGATAGTATCAAAGAGTATTTGCTTGAGCCTCCGATTCTGTCTCCACTTGTTGAAAGAATACCATTGATCATGTATCTGACTGTGCTTGAAGAAAGTATGGGTCGTGTTCTTGGTCAGTAAGATGAAACTGGAAAGAAGGAATATGCTATTTACTAACTCAGTAAGAAGTTCACCAACTATGAGATTCGGTATTCTATGCTAGAAAAGACTTGTTGCGCATTGGCTTGGGATGCTAAGCGTTTGAGTCAGTATATGTTGAATCATACCACTTGGTTGATATCCAAAATGGATCCAATCTAGTATATTTTTGAGAAGCATGTTTTAACCGGGTGGATTGTCCGTTGGCAGATGTTGTTATCAGAGTATGATATTGAATACCGATCTAAGAAAACGATCAAAGGTAGTATCTTGGCTGACCATTTGGCTCACAAACCGATTGAAGATTATCAGTCAGTGCAGTATGATTTTCCTGATGAAGATATATTGTACTTGAAAATGAAAGATTGTGATGAACCATTGCTTGAAGAAGAGCCAGAACCTGGTTCCCGTTGGGGCATGGTATTTGATGGAGTTGTTAATCAGTATGGTAATGGCATTGGGGCAGTGATTATTACTCCTCAAGGCACTCATTTTCCGTTTACAGCTAGATTGACTTTCAAGTGTATGAATAACATGGCTGAGTATGAAGCTTGCATTATGGGGCTTGAAGAGGCCATTGATCTCAGAATCAAGTATCTTGACGTCTATGGAGATTCAACTTTGGTTATGAATCATATCAAAGGTGAATGGGAGACGAATCAACCCGGTTTGATACCATATATAGATTATGCGAGGAGGATTTGAACTTTCTTTACAAAGGTTGAGTTTCATCATATCCCTCGAGATGAAAACCGGATGGCAGATGCTCTTGCAACATTGACTTCTATGATTGTGGTGAAATTTTGGAATGAAGTTCCTAATTTGACTATGATGCGTCTTGATAGGACAGCTCATGTGTTTGTTGTTGAAGAGATCAAAGATGAAAAGCCGTGGTATTTTGATATCAAGTGTTTTCTCCAAGGTCAGATTTACCCGTCTAGGGCATCTTTGAAATATAAGAAGACTTTGAGGAGATTAGCTGGAAACTTCTACCTGAATGGTGATGTGCTTTACAAGAGAAACTTCGACATGGTTCTGCTCAGATGCGTGGATAGACATGAAGCAAACACGTTGATGACTGAAGTCCATGAAGGTTCCTTTGGTACTCATTCCAATGGACATGCTATGGAAAAAAAGATGTTGAGAGCAGGTTACTATTGGCTGACAATGGGATCCGATTGTTGCAAGTTTGTGAAGAAATTCCACAAGTGTCAAATTTATGCAGATAAGATTCATGTTCCTCCGACACTGTTGAACATCACTTCCTCTCCACGGCCCTTCTCCATGTGGGGGATTGATATGATTGGCATGATTGAGCCCAAAGCTTCAAATGGACATCATTTCATTCTTGTGGCTATTGATTACTTCACAAAGTGGGTTGAAGCGATATCGTATGCGAATGTAACCAAGCAAGTTATTGTAAGGTTTATCAAGAATCAGATTATATGTCGTTATGGTGTGCCAAGTAATATCATTACTGATAATGGATATAACTTGAATAATAATATGGTGGAAGCTCTTTGCAAAGACTTCAAAATTGTACATCATAATTCTTCTCCCTACAGACCCAAGATGAACGGGGTTGTTGAAGCTACGAACAAGAACATCAAGAAGATCATCTAGAAGATGGTTGCGACGTAGAAAGATTGGCATGAGATGCTCCCATTTTCTTTGCACGGGTACCGAACATCCATCCGCACTTCAACAGGGGCAACCCCTTTCTCACTTGTCTATGGCATGGAAGTTGTGCTCCAAGTGGAGGTTGAGATCCCATCATTGTGTGTTTTGATGGAAGCCAAGTTGATAGAAGTTGAATGGTGTCAAACCAGATATGACCAACTGAATTTTATTAAAGAGAAGAGATTAACTACCATGTGTCATGGTCAGCCATATCAGTAGAGAATGAAGAAGACATTTGATAAGAAGGTCAGGCCTCGAGTATTCAGAGAAGGTGACCTCGTGCTCAAGAAGATTCTATCTTTCAAACCAGATGCTAGGGGAAAATGGACTCCTAATTATGAAGGCTCATATGTTGTTAAGAGAGCCTTTTCATGTGGTGCTTTGACTCTTACGACTATGGATGGTGAAGAGTTCGTGCGTCCTATGAACGCCGATGAAGTCAAGAAATACTTCGCCTAAGAAGAAAAGAATAACTCGCTAAGTTGAAAACCTGAAAGGGCGGCTTAGGCAAAAAAATGAGCGTCTCAGTGGATTGAAAACCTGAAAGGGCGATCCAGGAAAAAATTAGAGACATAAAACAGAAAAATTTATCCCGATAAATTGAGTAGCCCACCTTGGGGAAATTTATGCAAAAATTAGGGATCATAGCAAGTAACTGCATTCGGTTGACCTTCAATTTTGAAGATATTCTTGAGCACGTCATTGAGTTCTGATTTGTCATTCTCAACCGAAGCTAAGGAGCACAGTGGATATCAAAATTGGTAGAGGATTAGTGATCATTGTATTCAATGTAGCCCTTTTCCATGTAAATTACCATTTTTCAACTTTTGTAAAGATCTGTGGAGTCTTGTCATTTACAGACTACCCTTCTATTAAATAAAGTTGAGCTTTGTATCCAATTGTTTCGACTCTTACTTATTTAGCTAAATAGAATTAAACTTTGTTATGATCATTTTGAAATTAAATTTAAAAATCAAAATCATGTTTTACTTAAAATAATAAAAGCAATTACTTTTAAGAGCAACCGATTCCATTAAAGGAACATCAATAGCAGTCTGAGAAAAGGTAAGTCCTAAAATGCGAAGCATTGTTGGTTTTCCCCAAGCAGTTGGTTCGGTCATCTTTTCTGAATGACAACCCTACATCTCCAGCCGAGTTTTATTGGTTTCCCCAACTGAGTTTGTAATCGCCTCCATCGGGTTGAAGGCGCATTATCTCAACGATTTGCATAGATTCAGTACAGATTGTATTTCCCCTC
This sequence comes from Lathyrus oleraceus, assembly GCF_024323335.1. NCBI lineage: Eukaryota > Viridiplantae > Streptophyta > Magnoliopsida > Fabales > Fabaceae > Lathyrus > Lathyrus oleraceus. The sequence goes on along the minus strand of NC_066583.1, from coordinate 269,210,099 downwards.
AGGTCGCCAGCGAAGTTATCTCTGATCCCCATCAGCACTGATTTTTGAGCAATGTTTCTGGTCCTCTGCAAGGTTGTCTCCCATTTGATATGGTGTTGGCCTAAAATTCCTCGCAGAGTTGATGATGCAGATCCTCATCAATTTTTCCTCTTTCCCCAACCAGGATCAAACCCTCGGGACAGATGATTCCTATTCATCCTTAGCAACTCTTTTTCTCCAGCAGATGCCTCCATCCCGTTGAGATTGGATGAGTGTTGTAACAATGATTCAAATCATTGGCATTTGTATCCATGTGATTGTTTTGTCAGCATAATCATCATATATACATATAAATATACATTCATAGATTTCATTATTGCATTACTATTGCACTTTGTGATTCATTCTTTTCCGATCCTCTGCTATGGTGGTATCCTTTCCCCCATGCAGATTTGGTGTGTCTGTCCTCCCTCAATTGTAGAGTGTCAGCCCCTTAAGTAGAAAGAATTTAACCTTTCTCATTCCCCACTGAGTTATTTCCTCGTGGATGATCATTATTTCAGCTTCCTCCCCATTTGATTATCTGGAAGGAACCACTCCCCCTGAGTTATATCCTCATTGGGCTAAGCCCTTGATTGACCTTTTCTTTCTAGATCTTGCCTAGATAGATACCTTGGTCCCCCGAGAGTCTGTTACCCAGTAAATGGTAATATTCTTCTTGATTTGTGAGTACTTTACTTTTGCCCAATACCCGGTAAAAGTAATCTACTTCCTTTATTTCTCCCCAGCGGATTCGTTTTCACGTTTCCCAGGAAGTAATCCTTGATATGTTCATCCTAACTGATGACAAATATTCTTTCTCTTATGAGTCTATCCTTGATATGTTCATCTTGACCGATGACAGATATTCTCGTTTTGGTATTCTACCCAGTAAAAGTTAGTTGTAATCCCTATTTCATTCCCCATAGGGTTAATCCTTGATATGTTCATCCTGACCGATGACATATTTCCTCCTCTTTGTGGTCTTCTGCTTAGTAACCGATAGTTGTAAATCCTGTTTCCCCTTTTGTGGAGTCTATCCTTGATATGTTCATTCTAACCAGTGACGGATATTCTCTTTTCGGTATTCTATCTAGTATCTGATAGATGTAATTCCTATTCTCCCCTCGGAGTCTATCCTTGATATGTTCATCCTAACCGGTGACAAATATTCTCTTTTCGGTATTCTATCCAGTATCCGATAGATGTAATTCCTACTTTTTCCCGATGGTCTATCCTTGATATGTTCATCTTAAATGATGACGTATATTCTTCCCTTTGAGTCTATCCTTGATATGTTCACTTTAATCAGTGACAAATATTCTCTTTCTTTGCGGTCTTCTGCCCAGCAACCAGTAGTTGTAAGTCCTATTTGGCTTCTCCCCAGCAGGTTATTCTTACCCAGTAACTGGTAATGAATACACCTTCTATTTCCCTCAGTGAGTCATCCTTGATATGTTTACCCTGACCAGTAACGGATGTCCCCTCTGTCAGATTATGTTATCTCCTTACCCAGTGACCAGTAGTGGATAATATACTTCTGTTACTCCTGCGTCAAAGATATTTTCTTCCCCAGTTGAGTTCGAGTGCGTATTTCCTCAGTGAAATCGCCATTTCCTGTTTGGTTCAGGCATTTCAGCTTTGTTCAGATTTACCTGTTTCCCCTGCATATTTTCCCTTTTATCCTCGGCTGAGTCTTTCCATTGATTTATTTTCATGGAATCCCTCGTGTCCCCCAGCAGTTTTAAGTCGTAGCTTGGCCTACGCGCAACCTTTTCCCCCTAGAGTCTTTGTCTCCCCAGTGAATTTTCCTTATGGAATGCATTATACTCCTGCGGACGTTCAGTTTCTCTAGATTTCTTCTTTTCTGGCAACAATTTTGCCACATAGATTATTTTAACATTCATATCATATGCATCATGAGGTCTCTTAGGGACCAAAATTTGTTTCTAGATGTTGTTATTTAAGTCCATTCTACTGAGCCGATATGAAGATTTTAACCTTCACCTCCTCAGCTAGAACGTCCTTAAATAGGGGCAGTTGTAAGACCCTAATTTTGACCCTAAGATCCCTCATGCCATCTCATCATATGCATTGGCATTGGGACTACACTTTGGCATTCTCCTTATCATTCATTCATTGGGTTTTCATTGTGAGAGGTCACCAAGAACTTTAGATTGTATCATACTTTGTTTTTCTTTATTTACTAACCAAAATACCAAAAATATGTCAATGTAGAGTTTGTTGCTTTTGTAGGAAGTGTGTATGCTCATCTATGCTCTATCAAGCTCATATCTAGGGTTGAAGACCCTTAATGCAAGGAGTTCAATCAAGAAATGGTTCACATTGGCTCTAAGCATTATATATGGATCCCCATGATCTTCATATGTTATTTTGATCAATAAATCATCAAGAGTTTGGAGTTTGTTTGCCTTGGAAACCCTAATTCATCTGGGTATCTTATGTAATTTCTTCAACAAGTTTCTTTAACAATTGATAAAATATATCAAGGGATACTTAATATTACACCATATTTTGCATATATGATCCTCCATGAGACCCAAAAGTCAAGAGAATATGAAGCTAGCAAGTTGGTTCATGGTGGTTGACCAGAGAAAGTCAACTAGTCAAAACTGGGGTTCCCTAGACCCTATCTCCTACAATATTTGTCATATGAAAATGATTCTAAGAGTAAAGTTACTCTAAATTAAATTCCAAATAACTTTCATGTTGAGGTCAAGAGCTATGTTTTCTTGGAAAGTCATGTTTTATGATGAAAGATTATTGGTCATTTTGTTTGAACCCTAGTTTGGAGGTCAACTCCCCAAGACCATAACTTGCTCAATCTTTATGATATGAAATCCATTAAAATTTAATGATCAAATTAAATATGTCTAATTCAACTTTTATGTTTGGAGTAAGTGCAAATTCAACTTTCAAATGCATGTGCCAAGAGGAAACATTATAGGTCATTTTGGGCCATTACCATTGTGCAAGTGATTTTCCTCAACTTCTGAAATGCATAACTCCTTCATGACAAATCCAAATGAGGTCAAATTTGTGACCTAATTGAATATATTTGAAAGATATACAACTTTTATGAAGGAACTTTTCTCATTTGAAGTCCATAGAAAAATTATTCAAGGTAGCAGAAATGAACATTTGACTTGGGACTTAGAAAATTTTCAAATATGTTTGATTTCCCAAACTTCCACCTCAAAATTCATCATGATCCAAGCATTAAATGAAAAAGTGTCAAACATGAAAATTTTCCCCCTTGATCTCACCTTTCCAAAAAGTCCAAATTTATCTCATTTGGCCAAAGTATGAGGGACTTGTGCATGGGTGTAAGTTAAAGCACCATTTGGATAATTTCAAGTTCCAATTTTCACACACATTTGCATGAGATTCTAACATGGTTTCATCATGAAGTACATTAAACTTTGGATCAGATTACATCATCTCATGGGCCTAGTGCACGCCCATGCATCCATGCAAGAGAGGAATTCAAATTTTTGCCAAAATTGGAAGTGTGTGAAAAGTACTTGGTAGCCTATAAATACATGACCCTGGTGATCAGAAATGGGATCATGTTGCCAAAGCTTTGACCCCCTCATTCCTCAAACACCATTGAAAGGATAATCTTGAAGAGTTCTTGAGAAATCGAGTTTCAATTCTCATTTTGTTTTAGAATTGAAACTCCAAAAGTACAAGTTTTTTAACCATCCAAATCATATCCTGCAAGCTTCTAGAGTCAAGCCAAGCCAAATTGGAAGTAAGATCAAGCTAATTTGAAGCTCCTCGAAGGTGAGATTTCATAAACTTTTCTTCTTCGATTCTCCCTCATTTCTTATCCATTTTGATTGATTGTTGGTTTGCTGAAGTCCTACCAATGTAGGCAACAAGATTGAGTTGCTTTGAGGTCAAATCGAAGCAACTCAGTTCATGATCCTCAAAATTCAAATCCCTGTATCTTTTTATATACTTGGAATTGGACAAAATTGAGGCCAGATTCGAGCTCTTGAGCATTTTTTCTTTAAATCCATGTCTTGCTTTTTCATTTTGGTGGTGGTTGGTGGTGGACCAGTCCGGTGGGTCCACCGGAAAAGACAACCGGAGCCCTAGCTCCGGTGGTGTGGTCGCATGCTCCTATCCATCAGATCTTCTCTCCATCTTCTAATCTCATGCATTGCTTTTAATTACCAAGCTTATGTTGCATTGATTGTAGTGCATCATGGAACACACGCTTATTACCATCTTATCTGCTACCTCAATTAATGAGAGAGATCATATGACTCTCATTTTTTTTGAATTTCTGAATATTTCATTTAATCCATTATTTTTAATTAATTCATATTAATTTCATTATTAATCCAAAAAATATGGGACTTTCACCAAAAAAATTCAAATATTTTTCTCTTTCATTTTCTGAATTAAAATCATTTTTTGGATTAATATTGATATTTTTCATGATTTAATTGTTTTTGTGCTTATTTTTAATTGTTTAAAAATACTTCCGACTTTTCAAAAATTATGATTTTTTTTGTCTAAGGTCCTTTGACCTTCATTGGACTAGGATTAATCTCTTGACCATTTATTTGGTATTTTGAGGAGGTTTTAGGTTTTTGATCAAACATAATTTAATTTAAATGCATTTTAATTGATTATTTGTGAATAAATTGTGTTGAGCCATTTTTATTGACTTGTGAAGTTTCACTATGTGTTTGGGTTTTGGTCAAGGTTGATTTGACTTTGGTTGGATTAAAATCATTGGATTTAGGGGATTGATGAAATGTACATTTCATCTCCCAATATGAATGAATGATTCTAATTTGATAAAATCCCTCCCATGACCAATTTGTGTTTGTCTCATCTCCCCTTCCTCTTCATCTTCAATCCCATTCTATCCCATCTTTTCCATTAGCAAATGACATCTCAATATCTTAAGGCTAATTGGTTCATCAATAACTTATGTTAGATGAACCAATACAAGTATGGATGACATTAGGTCCATCCTTTGATCATTTTCTTTTTGAGTGTGGTATATTTTAGGAGTATGGTTCATTATATCTCTAACATGCATTAGCACCTAAATTTCTATTGCCCGACCTCAGATAGTTGTGACTTCTAGATAAGTGATCAGTGCATTTTGATACACGTTCTTCCATGTTTGTACTTAAACATTTCTTCGGGTTGCTTTGATTATTTTTATATTTTAATGTGTTTTCATAATTTATTTTATTTTTTGCACTTATTTAGTTTTCGTATTTAATTTTCATCATTAGCAGCTTTCGCGAGAAAAATCATATCTTGATCTAGGAGTATCAGATTGAGACGTGTTACCAGTTGATGGAAAGCTAAGAAAAAGATCTACAACTTTTGTTTAGAAGTCGAGATCTGAATCAGACTGTAGTAGGCCCAGAAAATTCGTTGAAGTTGCAGCATTAGTTTTATTTAAATTTTGGGTCATTAGTTTTGGGCTTGAGTTATGTTTTCGATCCAGTTGGGTTGTAAACCAAATTTCTTGTTTTCCATATACCTAGCAGCCGCATAACATTAGGGGATGACTATTCATGAAAGACTTGAAAGCTTTGGCAAGAATTCTCATGAAGAACTAATCGATCTAAACAATTTGCTGTATTCGGGTTCCGGTACCTTGAGATTTTAGTAATTCTTATTCAGGTTTTTTATTCCTTTCAATATTAATATATGTATTTTGTTTGCTTAATCCGACTTACATATGCTATATTGATTTAATCCGATTGATTGTGTGATCCTAACTATAGTCACGATTTCGTTTGCTTAATTCATTATCGAGTCCGTTTAATTCATGTTTGCTTAATTCATGAAACTTAATCCCGTTTGCTTAATTCGGATAATAGGAACATATAACTTATACTATCAATTGCACTTGTCAGTTGATATTATAATCGAATAGGAATAGTTAATCTGTGGTTGGAATTACGATAGTCGATGATAGGCAAAGACCGAATCAGTAAATTGTTGCTACAACTTATTTCAATAATCACTTATTTTAATCTATTTTTTTTAATTGAATCCTAAACCAACCAAAACCCCATTAATCGGTACTATCATTGGTTAATTCATTCAAGAATCCTTGTGAGAACGATAATCCGAGTCAATTTGTCGTTAAACTACATTTTTGAAAAATTACTCGTTTTGATCCGCGCGCGACAGCGGATCAAATTGGTGCCGTTGCCGGGGATTCTTGTCGAATTAGCCAATAGTTTAGTTTTAAGTATTGTGTGTTTTATTGTTATGCAATTTCCTGTTATTTTTCCGAATTTTTCTACAGTTTCGCGTTCGGAGTTGCATCTAGAGTAAAAAAAAACTGGTTTTTGGAAAATTTGTGTTTGATTGTATAAGTTTTTTGCCTACTGGAAGCAGAAAAATCGTGCGATCAATAGAGTAAGGGATTCTGACGTCAAATTTGCCAAATTCCTTGTTTTTCTATTTTTAATTAATTTTTTACTGTTTTCATAGTGTCGAAAAACTCCAAAAAAAATCTCGAAATTTTTATTTCACGTCATTAGATTAAGTTTGGTACTTTTGTATTTTTCTGAATTTATGTTAATCATTTTTCTTCTTTCTATTTTTTTTTGTCTATTTCAGACATAGTTGGTATTTCTGTGTTTTTTTTTATTACATGGATGATCAAAGAACATTAAGGTAGCTTGCTGCTCCTGATGTTAATTATAATGACTTTTGTATTGAATATTCTGATGTTTCGGTTCCTTTTGAATTGAAATCTGGTTTAATACACTTGTTTCCAAGGTTTAGTGGTCTTGCAGGTGAGGATCCGCATGAGCATCTGAAGGAATTTGAGGTTGTGTGCTCTGCACCTTCTGGACCTTCACTAGAAGATATTGTCAAACAAATGGCTGCAAATAATCTCCAGTTTCAACAACAAGTAGATTCTACTTTAAAGACTTTGCAAACACAGATTGGGCAGCTTGCCACTTTGGTGAATGCCATGCAGCAAGCTCAAGGATCAAACCAACAACCCTTGGAAGAACATTCTGTTTTTCAAATAGATTTGATTTCTGAAATTGTTGATGATACTTGTAGTGATTTGTTTGCATCTGATTTTCCATTATTGTCTGGTTTTGATGATGTTTATTCTTGTGATATTTGTACTGAAACTAAAATTTACTCTGTTTGTGCTGAAATTGAGGCTGCCTTGCAAGTTGATATTCTTACTGCAGATGAGGTTGCAAATAAAGTTGTTCATGTAGATAAAGCTCTTGACATCCCGGCTGCCCCAAACACTCCTTCTATTGAGCAACCACCTTCCCTCGAGCTGAAGCAACTTCCTGAAAATATGAAATATGCTTATTTAGAGATGAATGAAAAGCTACCGGCTATAATTTCTTCTAACCTTGATTTCGATCAAGAAAATAAGCTTTTGCAGGTTTTAAGGAAGCATAAAAAGGCATTTGGTTGGACATTGGCTGACATTCCAGATCAGATCACCTTCACGTGTCCATTTGACACTTTTACTTTTAGAAGATTCTTTGATCCTGGAATAAAAGGCGAAGATACTAATAAAAATTTCAAGTTCAATGGACATTACCCAAAGCTATTCCATGACAGCCCCACTTTGGAAGAAGAAAATGTAGAATATATCTCTTTGGGAAAGGCTGCTTATGTGATCACCTATCCTCCTTGACTACTCGAGTGTGTTCTTTCCTCTCTCTTATTTTATGTTTGTTTCTTTTATTGAGGACAATGCATATTTTAAGTGTGGGGGAGAGAATACTTTATTTTCTTTGTTTTTGTTCTTTGTTTTTTTTTTGTTTTTGTTTTCTTTCAACAACAAAAAAATTGCATTTTTGTTGAAAGTTTTAGGCTATAGAATAATTTGAGGTTGGTTTGTAGAGACTTGGGAAAAGTTCACAAGATCGGTATCGTTTTAACACCTTAAATCTCTTGAATATGAAAATCATTTTGAATACTTGTTATGACTTAGCCTTGAGTTCTCATTTTTCTTATAGCTCTTGAGTAGTTTATTTCAGCAGTCAACACCATCTCACACACACTCTACGCAGGGAAGCCGATGAATATAAGTGAGTGCTCCGAAAAAAAAAGAAAAACAAGGAATGCACCTTCTAAGTTTGGTGACCCTCACCCGGTCACTTAACTCAACAAATGTAGAACCTTCAATTTTTTTTTTGAAAATAAGACTAGTTGTCAGTTGGTTCAGCGGTTTCTGGTACTGAACTTGGTAGGGCGGATTACGGTCCGATCCCCCGCAACTACAACTGAATAAGCAAAGGGTTATGCCATGTAGGTACTAGAATCCCGTGTAAAAAGGATTAGAGCCACTAACCGATCACCTTGCTATGGGTGTGTGGAGATAACGGGCTTAATGTGATTGCGCCTGAATGAAAAAGAGCAAAAAGAATGAGGAGTAAGTTAGGCTTTAACATAATAACATGATTCGAGTTGATTTGTGTATTCAGGAGGTTTATGACTGCACAATTGTGGATTAGTGTTCCTACGATATCCTTAGTGTGCAATATTAGTACCTATCGATGCAAACTTAACCGAAGATGACTTGTAGCCTAGAATGAGTAACCGTTGATGTGTCTGTGTTTTGTTTTGTTTTCAATTTTGCTCGGAGTGCAAAAGTTCAAGTGTGGGGGAATTCGATCAGTGCATTTTGATGCACGTTCTTCCATGTTTGTACTTAAGTATTTCTTCGGTTTGCTTTGATTATTTTATGTTTTAATGTGTTTTCATAATTTATTTTATTTTTTGCACTTATTTAATTTTCGTATTTAATTTTCAGCATTAGCAGCTTTCGTGAGAAAAATCATATCTTGAGCTAGGAGTGTCGGATTGAGACGTACTACCAGTTGATGGAAAGCTAAGAAAAAGATCTACAACTTTTGTTCAGAAGTCGAGAGCTGAATCAGACTGTAGTAGGCCCAGAAAATTCGTTGAAGTTGCAGCATTAGTTTTATTTAAATTTTGGGTCATTAGTTTTGGGCTTGGGTTATGTTTTCGATCCAGTTGGGTTGTAAACCAAATTCCTTGTTTTCCATATACCTAGCAGCCGCATAACATTAGGGGACGACTATTCACGAAAGACTTGAAAGCTTTGGCAAGAATTCTCATGAAGAACTAATCGATCCAAACAATTTGTTGTATTCGGGTTCCGATACCTTGAGATTTTAGTAATTCTTATTCAGGTTTTTTATTCATTTCAATATTAATATATGTATTTTGTTTGCTTAATCCAATTTACATATGCTATATTGATTTAATCCAATTGATTGCGTGATCCTAACTATAGTCACGATTTCGTTTGCTTAATTTGTTATCGAGTCCGTTTAATTCATGTTTGCTTAATTCATGAAACTTAATCCCGTTTTCTTAATTCGGATAATAGGAACATACAACTTATACTATCAATTACGCTTGTCAGTTGATATTATAATCGAATAGGAATAGTTAATCTGCGGTTGGAATTACAATAGTCGATGATAGGCAAAGACCGAATCAGTAAATTGTTGCTACAACTTATTTTAATAATCACTTATTTTAATCTATTTTTTTAATTGAGTCCTAAACCAACCAAAACCCCATTAATCATTACTATCATTGGTTAATTCATTCAAGAATCCTTATGAGAACGATAATCCGAGTCAATTTGTCGTTAAACTACATTTTTGAAAAATTACTCATTTTGATCCGCGTGCGACAGCGGATCAATAAGTCCAATCACGATTGCTTAACATAACACTAAATTTTGACCCAAAAGGCATAACATTCTAGTAAGTGGGATTGTAAGTCTCCTCCCTTTCATGGTATTATATGGAAACTTGGCCTTTTTCCTTCCTTTGGAAGATGTCTTGGTTCAAGGATCCATGCTTGTGAATACAGGGTTGAGTGTTCACCAAAGAATAACTTAATCAGTTGAAAAGCAAAACAATACTAACATCTAACTAACTAACATTTGACTAACTTTTTTTCTTGTTACTTTTAATTTCAAGTCATTTACTTTATGTCATTTAAATTCAAGTCATTTACCATTTGCGATTTACATATCATTTAACTTGTTTATGTTTATGCCATTTTTCCCTTTGCTCATTTGAGCCATATATTATGATTGTTTATATTTGTTTGTGTATCCTGTTTGTGTTTGTGGTCTTAGGACCTTAAAATACTTAATAAACAAACAAAAAACCCTAAAAAATGTTTGTGTGGGCTGTTGGATGTGATATGAGCTTTAGACTTAGAATTAGGCAACATTCCCTATGCAAAAGGACTTGGCCAATGCCAACATTTCTGAAACCAAGTTATTATGATTTGAGCTTTCATCTGATGCAAGTATTGAGATCCATATGAGTTCATCCGCTACATGGTCTTGATGCAAATGTTACTTTGAATTTGTGTCTAATGCCTTATTTTGAGCCATTCAAGGAGTATGTCATCTGATACATGGGAAGATTAAGAAGAAGACTATGAAGTTGCTAGCTTAGACCTGGATATCTTTATTTGATGCCATGCTCTTCACTTTGCTACTTGCTTATTGATTTTGCTTGATTCCAAAGTCCAAAGGAAAAGTGGGTTTCTATATGACACTCTTGTCTATTGGATTGCATCCCACTGTTCAGATCTTTTCAAACCTTAACTTTTAATTTTTGCTTAGGATTAGTCTCTTAATCTCCTCCCATTTTCTTAAATTTCAAATCTCTCCCCCCTTTCAAAATATTCTTTGCTTGTGATTTCTAAACTTAGACTTTATTGCAAATTAGAAACTTTGGCCTTAGGCCATTGCATTTTTAAACTCTTTTCTTAAATCAAACTTGTAAATGAATTTAACCATACTTGACTTAAAATTTCAAAAAGACAAAAAGAACTAACACTCATTCAAACTCTTTTAGGCCCTTTGTGCCTCTTTTAAATTTAAATTTTTGTTAAAAGCAATCCTCTCATTTTGAAATTGTTACCGCGAACTACGAGGTTTTGATCGCTCATTTTTATGTTGGTACGTACGCACAAGTCCGAAGGTCTTGTCAAATACAAAAATATAATCAATGAATTATTTTCTCATCCCCACACTCTATTTTTTCTCAAACATCATTTTATAATCAATGAATTCATTTTATCCCCACACTTTGGGTGCTAACACCTTCCTTCTGTGTAACCAACCCCCTTACCTGTAATCTCTGGCATTTTATTAGTTTTAATTTGAAAACTTCTTATCTTTGAGTTTTGTTCATACTTTTCCCTTTTCCTTTGGAAACAATAAAAGCGTGATGGCGACTCTGGTTTTATTAACGTTAAGTTTATCCATAACTTAATGATTCTGAATTTACCGCTACAGCTCTGATGCAACATTAGGGAGCATGTTGGCTCAGGAGGATGAAAATGGTGTCGAAAGGTAAATTTACTACCTTAGTAGAGTCCTAAAGGATGCAGAAACCAGATATAGTATAGTCGAAAAATTATGCCTATGTCTATATTTCTCTTGTACAAAACTAAAGCATTATATAAAGCCAGTTGATGTGTATGTTTCGTCTCATTTCAAAGTTGTTACGTATATGTTATCTAAACCTATCTTACATAGTCAAATTGGTAAATTGGATTTGGCTTTGACGGAATACTCTTTAACTTATAGGCCTTTAAAGGCTGTTAAAGGATAAGTGGTAGCAGACTTTATAGTTGACCATTATATAGTACAAAACTCCTTACATTATCTAGAGTTGAAGCCTTAGAAGTTGTACTTCGATGGTTCTACTCATAAAGATGGAACAGGCGTGGGGGTAGTAATTATTTCTCCTAACAAAATTCCAACAAAGTTCAAGTATAAGATTGAAGGCCTGTGTTCAAACAATGAGGCTGAATATGAGGCTTTGATAGCCAAACTTGAGATCTTGTTGGAATTGGGGGAAACTCGAGTCGAAATAATGGGAGACTCAGAATCAGTAACAAAACAAATCACAAATGAATACCGATGTGTTAAAGAAAATCTGATTATGTACTTTGTGATAGCTAGTAAACTCTTACGTAAGTTTGAGGTGGTAAGCATTCGACATATACCTCGAGTTTAGAATCAAGAGGCCAATGACTTAGCTCAGATTGCCTCTGGTTATAAAATTTTGAAAGAGAAGTTACAAGATGTGATCGAGGTCAGAGGAAGATAAGTGTCGACTAGACTCTTCCCATCAGATTTGTACGAAACAAAGTTAGGCTATGCTAACAAAGAAATTTTCGAGATTCTGGCAATGGATTGTTTGGCAGATGTAGATTGGAGAAAACCAATAGTGGAATATTTAGAAAATCCAACAGCATCTACTGAATGAAAAGTCAGGTATCGAGCTTTAAGCTACATTCTTATGGAAACAAAATTGTTCAAAAAGACACCTCAAAGAGTCTTACTTAAATGCCTTCTCTAGTGTCCATAGTGGGGCATGTGGGGTACGTCAAGTATGTCACAAGATGAAATGGCTATTATTTCGACAAGGAATGTATAGCCTACCATGCTTAAGGATTCTATGGAATTCGCTAAAGGATGTCAAGAGTGCCAAGTGCATGCTGGCATACAACATGTCCCTGCAAGCGAACTCCATTCAATTGTCAAACCTTGGCCTTTTAGAGGTTGGGCGTTGGACCTAGTTGGAGAAATTAGACCAACGTCATCTAAGAGTCAAAGATACATTCTAGTGGGTATAGATTATTTCACCAAGTGGATTGAGGTTATTCCTTTGACGAATGTTGACCAGAGACCGTGATCGAATTCATTCAGAAGCATATTATTTATAGGTTTGGAATCCCAGAAACTATTACAACATATCAAGGATCAGTTTTTACTGGTCAAAAATTCTAGGAGTTTGCTAAAGAAATGTGGTTCAAATTACTAACATCTACACCCTATTACGCTCAGGCTAATGGTCAGGTCGAAGCAACAATTAAGGTGGTAATTTGGGCTAATTAAAATGCATGTGGGGAAGAAGCCAAGAAATTGGCATAAGACGTTAGACCAGATTTTATAGGCTTGTAGAACCTCCCCTAAAGAGGCTACAAATGCTACGCCTTTCCGATTAACATATGGTCACGATGTTGTTTTGCTAGTCGAAATCCACTTACAATCAACAAGAATTCAGATGCACCATGAAATTCCATCTGAGTCTTATTGGAATATGATGTTAGATGAATTAGTCGATTTAGCCGAAGAAAGATTAAGTTCCTTAGAATTATTAAAAAGGCATAAAAACAGAGTAAAAAAGTCTTATAACAAAAGGGTTAAAGTTAAATCATTTTCCACTGAAGATTTATTGTGGAGGTGATTTTACCCATGGATAGGAAAGATATAGTATTTAGGAAATTATCCCCTAAATTGGAAGGTCCGTTTCAAGTCACTCAAGTTTTTTCAAACGACGCATATGAAATCGAAGAATTAGTTGGAGATCGAAGACTCTTGAGAGTAAATGGTAAATATTGAAGAAATATAAGCCCGTACTTCAGGAGGTAAAAATAGCGAAAGAATAATTTATGAAAAGAGTCAGAGCCATAATGGTAAAATGAACCAGTTGCCAAAATGGCCAAGTTTTTACATCTAGAGCCATGAAGGGTTTTAAAAGTTATTACATTAAAGTTAAACTAAGACAAACATTTGAATTAATTTCGACCCATTTAAAAGGGGAGGGATTCTTTCATTTTTTGGTACTTCGATTTGTGTAGCTGTAAGCGACATTCCTTGCTAGATTTGTAAGTAGTAAGAGACAAACATGTTGCAGGCCAATTTGCACTTCTTTCGCCAGAACGTCTTAGTCCAACTTTAGAAGTTCCTCTTTGCACTTCTTAGCCCTGACAATCTTGGTTTGCAACTCTTTGATTTGTTGCTCCCAAGCTCTTATGTTCTTGTCATGGGCTTTAGTTTCCTTTTTATTCTTCTCAGAAGTCTTTTCCAGCTCAACACTTCTTGTAATGGATTCAGAGACGGCTTCCCACTCTGTTGTTTGAGTGTCTGATTTGGTCTGAATTTTGTTAGAAGTTTCCCTTATTCGACCAAGGTCAGCAACAACACAATCGATCAGCAACCCTAAATCCATGACCAAGTCAACAACTTCTGAGGAGGCATTTACAACATCAATCTGTTTTAGGAGATCTTTGATCCCGTAAGAGGCAGAGGTGTCTTTCTCTAAAAGTTATATTAAGTTAATGTCGAAGGCTTTCTCTTTAAGTTTCTGGAGCACTTCGCTACTAGAATGGCTTGTGATTGGACTTGCTGACACTATCGAAGTGCTGGGACTTTTTTCTGATAAGTTGCCTCTGACACTAATGACAACCTTCAAATATTACAATGGATTGCTTCGTTTAAGCACTTCTAGTTTTGCAAGAGATAGGGCAACGACAAAGTATGTCGGAGGCTTTGGGACATTTATGACAGCATCAACTTCGAGTTGGTTTTGGTTTGTTCCGATATTGGTTAATCTTATGGGACATTCCTTTCTTCATCACCAGCATCATTTTGATCCTCGTCTTCATCCTCAAGGAGTTCATCGTCGAAGTTAAACATAGAGTGATCATGTTCTTTTTCGTTATCAGGATCATCCACATCTTGGTTAGTATAGGAGGAACCGTTATCAGATTCATCTTCAGGGTCTTGCATCTCGACATATCTTTCCACTGGGGCATCTTCGTTGTGCTCGTCCTCGGGTTCAGAACCGCTGGTGTGGGAATGTTGGGTGATGATATTTGATGGAGAGTTTTCTTGTCTTTTTGCAGCAGGATTGTTCACTTCACCCATAGATCCTTTCCCAGAATCAAGGGGATTTGTAGGATGATAGATGGGAGTCCCACTACTTTCAGGTTGAATTATAACAACGATTGGTGTGACAGTTGGGTGTTGAAGATTTGCTGCAGCAACCTGGAAATAATACGAAGATTGGGTAAGTCGAAGGCGAAAGGAGAATATATCTAGTAAAAAATAAGGGTGAAAACTTTTACCTTAGGATCTTCAACCCCAAGACTGGAGTTATCACTCTCCATTTGTTCTAGCGTCATTTTCGACAAAGGCTCAAATTCAACACCAGTTGTTTCCTGGGCGAGAGGTCTTTTCGACGTACGAGTCTTTTTCGATTGGTCAGGAGCACCTTGGAGCTTCAGTTGTTTCTTCCTCTTTGTTTTTGTGGGTTTGGGGGCATCTAGAGATAAGTCCTCATCGTCGGAGTCAGTGGCTTCGACCTTGATTTCTTTTTACTTCCTTTTCTTGGGGGTTAACGGTGGCTTTCGGTTGGCCTAAAAAAGAAAAAGAGGAGGAACAATAAGTAAGAAGAAAGTGTTGCCCAATTCGAAGGTGTCATTATGTGGAATACACATACCTTTGTTGTTGGTGTTGTTTTACTGGTATCCTCCTCTCTTGCTTCAGTGAGTCTTTTTGTTGTGGGGGCAGTTTTCTTGGGTGGAACTCTTACAGCTGGAAAGAGAGATCAAATTATTTAAAAATAAAGAAGTAAGGACCAAAAAGAATGAGTGAGTCGAAAAACATCCCATTCCACACCTTCATAAATTTTTGATTCTACGTGAACGTCTTATATGTCAATATGAAGGTACCCTTTGAAATTGTCTAAGTTGTGCTTAGTCGAAACCACCCGTTTAACTTTTTTCTGAGATTTTTGTCGAAGAATTTTTATAAAGTCCCCACAGAAGAACTAACCTGGAAATGGAGGGTTAAAAGCCACACCAAATTCAGCACTTGGTAGTCGAGGGAATTTAGGTGGATACATATTAAAAGTGGTTCGATATCGTTACTCAGGTTTAACGTATGAAGGTAATTTTAAAAATTCCATCTTTTTCATAAATTTCCCCTTCAAAGTGACTGCTGCTTCGTGGACGGTTCGACTAAGATCATCAGGTCTGTAGGCAGTTTCGAAGTACTTTTGGAATGCTTGGATTTCTTTGATGTGAGTCGAAATACCTTTTTTAACCTTATCCTGCACTGAAGAAAAAACATTGGTAAGATGACGATGAAATGCAGGAACATTAAAAAATTCGGTTGCATAGTAATCACGCCACCACAGGGCGAATTCGTGAGTGCGGAGAAAATAAGGCTTGAAGGCGAATGGACTGAGTTTTGTTTGACCATCATATCTGGCTATTTCCCTGCTTCAAGTAGCCTTAGTGTGAATAGCATTATAAAGGAGGAGAGAATTTTTTCTTGCATAGAGAGGTTTTGGGAAAATTTGAATTAGGCCAAACTATTGAGCAACTAGATTTGGTTGGTATGCTATCAAGGTAAACCGACTCTTCGACTGATTGAGTCTTAGGGAGAATACTCTAGGAGTGAGGAATGCTTCCTAGATAGCAATCGATTCAGACTTTTTATCATTCGACAGAGAGGGAAACTTCCTTGTAAACCAGTCTGCACCATAGGTTCTAAAGGAAAAGGGGACCATGGATGGGGTGAAGTTGTAGTGCTTAGAAAATATCATCATGTGATTAGTGAAACTTTGCTGAAATTTTCAACCTTCATCGCTTGGAGTTAACATTGCTAAGTGCGTTCCTTCGACTCTCATATTTCTCACCTCTGCAGCATCCACATCAATGGGGTTGCGGTTTGGAAGGCATGCTTCAAAGCTGGCATTTAACCATAACTGCAGCAACCAGAAGGGGCCAGAGAATAAAACATTTCCCTTTGTTTGAATATTATTTAGGGCAGTGACTCCTTCGCCCATATATTCATAGAGATTGGCTAAGATCATTTTGCTGAGGCATACGTTGCGCCCAACATGAAGCTGATTTGCCAATGTAAGAAATTTCTTGGCTACTTGGAGAGACTTCGAACAAAAGACACAGTGAGACAACCACAAATCCAGGAAAGCAATACGTTAAGTGTCGGAAACTTCTTCAATATCTTTGTCATGGTAGTAAGCAATATGCATGGTGAAGGCGGCCCTGGAAGTGTCGAAACCAATATTGTCTTTAGATAAGAAGTTTGGGTCATAGGTTTCGCCCATAGGTTTGAGTCATGGTATGGAAGCAATGTCGAGCAATGTGGGTGTCATCATACCACAGGAAAGGTGAAAAATATGATGGGTATTATTCCAATAGTACAAAGAAGAAACTAGCATAGACTGCAATATCCAGGTCCTACTTTCGACAATTGTATCAGGTCAAAAATGCCCATTTCTTTCCAGACTTGGGATTTCTTTTTCTCAATTTTTTCTAGCCAACTTAAATAATCTGAGGGATCTCGAAATAGGGGACATGACCAAAATACCCTGAAACTATGGTTCATATAATTCAAGTTGATGGGTTCCTTAGTCGAAAGGTTACCTTGGTTATCTGGATGAGGGTTTTCATTAGTGTGGGTTTCCTCATTGGCCTTGGGTTTTTTGATGCAAGCTATGGGTTTATATCTATGGTAGGTGGGGGAAAATTCCTTGAGCCTATCAGGATCAATATTTGGGTTAGACAGAGGTCCTAGCATTGCATGCATTTTCCCAGAAATAGAAATAGGAATTAGTACCTGAGATTGAAAAGTCATCCTTTATTCTTCAGTTAATGGTTCTGGAACATACTGTTGGTTACCCATGGTGTTTGGGCCCAAGATCTTGTCAGCAAGTGGAAGGCTTTGAGATTTCCTGGAATCTTTGGTGTTTTTGTTGGATTATTTAGTGATTTTCGTAGATGATGCCATTTTTGAAAAGAGGAACTGAAGTAGGTATTTTTTTACTTAAGGAAGATGAAGAGTGGAAGAAGTGTGGTTCTTTGAGAAGGATCAAAATGTGAAGAGTTGAGATAGAAAAAGAAAGAAAAAATATTGAGAATGTCTATTTATAAGCAGGGAATTGGAAATCGTTTTTGTTTAGGCATTAATGGGGAAAGAGAAAGTGTGCACGTGTCAGTGTAAATGACCATGATGAGTGGTAGTAGTTAATGGCTAGGCACGATTTCCTAAGGGCTAGGAAACATGATGATTACCCAAGGATCCTCACGTGGGTTCTGAAACAACGTTTTACTAAAGTGGTCATCATGACGGTGACGTCATAGTAGAGGAAAAGTTGTGTGATATCGAAATAAGTTTGTCAAGAAACAAAATAATACTTTTTTCTTCTATAGATCGAAAAGAGGCATTGTTTGGGGGACAATTTGTTAGGTGGGAATTTCGATATTAGGTTAGACGTGATAAAATAAGGAAAAAGAATGCTCTTTGGAGTTATCTAGGATTTCGATACAAAGTATTGTTTGACAAGAATATGAAACTCAGGATGTGTCGAAGTCTGCCTTCTGTGTAAGAAGATGAATGTAAGGCTTAGAGATAATCTCAAGTTCAAAAGGTTACTTCGACGGAATGGTTGTTCGGCATATATTCGAATTTTGAATGGCAAAGGAGTAACCGTATTTCATTCTTATCCACTTTTGATAAGAAATGATACGTGGAACATTCTCATGAGTCGAAGGCATGCCGAATGTAATGTGTCAGTTCCTGGAAAAAGATTCGTTGGAGACAGTTATTTTAATTTAGTATAAATAGGCATCCTGATGTTAGGATTGGGGTGTTCAAATTACTGTATAATAAATCATATTTACTCAAAGTATCCAGTGTGTATAGAAAAGAGTACAATTGAGAATGTACGTTTGATAACACCATTATACGTATATCAATTAAAGCTTATTTACATCTTCTTGTTTAACAATTATCTTTTAGTATCAGTCATTTATCAAACATTGTTTTATACTTCACTTGCATTTTTGCCATTTATCTTCTTAATAACGCTTTCATCAAATATTTTTATTCAAGGATACTAGTCGATCCTGTGAGTAACCAAAGTTTCTGTAATTTGGAAGACTAGCGGTTGTTTACCAATTTTCACGGTAAACAGTGTGTAAATTAAATAAGTCAATATATGGACTAAAGCAAGCTTCCAGACAATGGTATCTTAAATTTAACAATATTATTTTGTCATATGGTTTTGTAGAGAACATCGTAGATATGTGTATCTATATGAAGGTTAGTGGGAGCAAACTCATAATTTTAGTCTTATATGAAGATGATATTTTACTTGCTACCAATGATTTTACTTTGTTACATGATGTAAAGAAGCTTCTCACAAATACATTTTAAATGAAGGATATGGGTGAGGCATCATATGTGATAGGAATAGAAATATTTCATAATATATCACGACTATTGGGATTGTCTCAGAAAGGCTATATAAATAAAATATTAGAGAGATTCAGAATGGATAAATGCTCTGTTGGGATAGCTCCTATTCAGAAATGGGACAAGTTTAGTCAAATGCAATGTCCCAAAAATGAATTAGAACTAAAAGAAATGAAGTATATTTCCTATGCATCAGTAGTTGGGAGCTTGATGTATGCCCAAACATGTACTCTATCGAATATCAGTTTTGCCCTCGGTATGTTAGGTTGATATCAAAGTAATCCTGAAATGGATCACTAGAAAGCTGCAAAGAAAGTTCTTAGGTACTTACAAGGTACCAAAGATTACATGCTTATATATAGAAGATCATATCAACTTGAAGTGGTTGGCTACTCAGATTCAGACTTTGCAGGATGTGTGGTCTCAAGAAAATCCATATTTGGATATGTTTTTCTTCTGGATGGAGGAGTAATACCATGGAAGAGTGGAAAGCAATTATGGAGGCAGAATTTGTGGCATGCTTTGAGGCCACAATTCAATCATTGTGGTTACGAAACTTCATCTTAGGGTTTGATATTGTCGATAGTATAGCTAGGCCGCTAAGAATTTATTATGATAATTCTGCAGCTATCTTCTTCTCTAATAATGATACCTATTCTAAAGGTGCTAAACACATGGATTTTATGTACTTATCAGTGAAAGAAGATATGTAGAAACAAAATGTGTCATTTGAATATATTGGTACATATTTAATGATAGCGGATCCGTTAACTAAAGGTTTACCGCCCAAGACATTTGTTGGCCATGTAGAAAGGATGGACATTATCAAAAAAGTCCTTGTTAACAGTATAATATGATTGGTATATATACATGTATAGTTTAATGTTCGTATTATATGACACTTGTAATTAAGGTTATGTTTCTGTTGAGGTTTGTTATTCATATTATAATTACTATTAATATGTGATGACAAGGATGTCTTTATAAAGACATGAAAGACATATTATTGTATTCCTTAAAGTTATTTGAATTAGATTGATTCGTGATGCATGAAAGGAATCAAGTTGATGAATAATTTGTGACCGCCATGATCCAATCATTTCAATTCATTAAAGATAATGACTTGGTGCTTTTAATGAATGGTGCACAATTATAGTATAATAGTAAAATATCAAGTTTTCACATGAGTCAAGTGGGAGACTATTGGATTAATTTATTAATCCAATTATTATGACTAATATAATTAAAAGTTTGGCTTAAATAAAGGATACCCTAATGTGATGATTATTTGGGTTGATGTATCATTAAGCCAATGGGGTTTTATTTTGAAATTCAAAATTAAAATCCCTCTTCTCTCTCTTCATGGATGTTGGGACATGTCTCTTGGAATGAAATGTATCTGTTGGAGTAAGATGACTATAAATAGAGACCTTTGAAAAAAAACAACAACTTTTCTCATTCCTTCTCATTTTTCTCACAAATACACAACAGTATCTTCATCATCAAATATGTACATAAAGAAGAAGGAAGAGAGGAGACAACAATTGGTAATAAGATCGAGAACCAAACAAGAATCAGCACCATGGATCCGAGTACGTTTTTACTGTTTTTCATAGAAATTGAAATAGTATGAAAATCATGATATCAAGATCCAAAATATAATTATTTTTTAACAAGTAACTGCGATTTTACAAGACTCTTTGGAAACTCTTGCTTCATTTTATTACTATAACACTGATTTCTTTTATTTTCATCACTTTTAACTTAAACCTACCTACCTTGACGGTCTTTTGAATAATTTTTTTATATAAAATAAAGTTAGTTATAGAGTGATTATTGTTGGAGGAGTTTTTTTACTATGGAGCATTGAATATTGTGAAACTTCTTCTTTTAGAGCAACACCTTTATGAGAGACAGACCGCATATTCATCCAAAAACTTAAGGTGATAGGTGTGTGGGTTCTCTCACTTATAAATATTCAAGTCTACATATTTTCAACCAAAATGAGACTATTACTCACAAACTCACACTTTCTATATTCTCAACACTCTATCTCAAGTGTAAGTCCACAATACTCCCCCTCAAGTGGAAGCTCTTCTTACTTCTACAAACTCTTGTACCACATGAAACGTTTCTTACTCACCACTCTTGTGATGCCATTGAGACTCTTGAAAATAACGTTTCTTACTAACCACCATTGTGGCACTGTTGACTTTTGATACAAGTAAGTCAGTCCCTCTCTCGAACTAAAGGCTCTTATACCATATGTTTATGGAGGTTTTCACTAGTGAACATTGAACATTGTGAAACTTCTTTTTTTTAGAGCAACACCTTTGCGAGAGACACACCACATATTCACATAAAACCTTAAGGTGATAGGTGGATGAGTTCTCTCACTTATAAATGCTCGAGTCTCCGTATATCCAACCAACAAATGTGAGATTATTACCCACATTACTCACACTTACTATATTCTCAATAATTATGAGTTATTTTATTTACAATACCTCTTACTTTTGATTTCTTCATGGGCAGGAATTTGGTAACCATTCCATAGCAAAATTTGTTTATCATTAAGATATGAACCAAATATATATTTCATTAAATCAATTGAGATATCATTGTTCAGTTCATTTATGTCACTGATTGAGTGAAGGTGAGGACCTCTCCATTGGCCAACAAGCCTCTTTCCTTCTTTGCTCAATGAACTTCACAAGATGTATTTTTCTTACCACTACAAGAAAAAATTATTTTGCGATACATAAACTGTTACGGTTAAATTAAAATCTCCCTCCTCTATGTATTATGAGGGTTGACACAACAGTTTTGGACAACCGTCTCTGATTTTTCAAAGTATATAGAGATTTTTGACACGACATGTTTACCAATAGCCTTAATAAGTGAATTGTGACGGTTAAGTAAACTCTCGTTGATATTGGAGCAAGTGTGGGCATATATTACTTATTCATTTGAAAAAGATAAAATGGAAATTAGTGGGCTGCAACGGTTAGTGATAAATCGCCCTCCCCTTTTAGGTGTTCTTTTTACCTTTTCACTAAAATTCTAAAAGAGTTAAGCTTCCCACTAAATATTTTGTTTTTCAAAATCTTTATTTTTCGATTTTCCTCATCTTCTCGATGCTATTTTGATTTTCCTAAAATCCAAATTCATATCTTAAATCTTTCTAAACATTTTCACTAATTCCTCATTGAAGCATGTTCGTCGGTTTCAAATTTTAGTTTATTGGTTTGAAATTCTACCTACCATAATTTTATTGAATAAATTGTTGGATAATAACCATAATATCATAACGAAAGTTCAATCAAATGGTTGTTACGCAGAGGTAAAATAAAAATTATAACTTCTTATTTTCTTGTCTACTTCTTTTATACATTTCTATGTTCCTAAATCAAGATTTCGATTCTCATTTCCCTTTTTCTATATTTCGTCTTTGTTGGTTATAAAAAGCATAAAAGAAGACTTTGTAGGTGAATTTTTTGACCTGTTTTATCGCCGACAAGTACCGTCTAGGTTCTAATCGGGTTTTGTTTTACTTGAACCTATTATTTTCTTGGTTTAATGATGTTTTTGTTTATTTACTTATAAAAGATGAAACCCTTGCTTGTTATGCATCATCCGACTGTATGTTTTTCATTATGGTTATTATCCCTCATGCCATATCTACACAAAAATAGTTATGGAAGAAAATGTATCATTAACATAATTATTTTCTGTGTAGATATTGTTGTTAGGTTTGAATAATAATTGTATGAAACATTAGAATATAAGAATAAAGTATTAGGGAAAGATACTCATGACATATCTACACAAAAATAGTTATGGAAGAAAATGTATCATTAACATAATTAATGGAACTTTCTACAAAGTGCACTCATATTTGTACCTAATGAGTTATGACCAAATGTGTTATCCCCAAACTTTAGAATTGGGATTCTGTGGCATGTTTTGATTTCACTAACCCTCTTTTACATTATATATAACAATAATTCAGATTTAGAAAATAAATATCTTAACAATTCATTTTACAGGTTTGAGAGAGAATGTAATTGCACGTTATGCAAAACATTGGTAAAACCGGTTAATCTACAAACCTTAATTTGGATATGGATTAACATTTTTTATCTATTTAAATAGATGTTCTTTTAATGATAATAGTTTTATTAAATTAATTATATTAATATTATTTGTGATTGTTTTTAAAAAAAGTAAAAGTAAAAGTAAAAGAAAAAAAGAAAAGAAAATGTTACCAAAAATACAAAAATAAATATTAAAAATAATAATAACAAATTGTTTATAAATAAAATATAAAAACTAAACGCTATTCTTTTAATAAAAATTTAAATTGTTGCAAACAATATGAAAATAAATATTCGGAATCACTATAAACAGTTATGAAATGTATATAAACTAACAAAAACATGGCAACTATTGTGAATTGTAACAATTTTATATTTACGACGAGCAATCAAACATTAAAAACACCATGTAAAATTGGCCATGGTTAAAGATGGACAAACATTAAATAGATTGAGAGAAGAAATAAATAAAAATGATAATAATAACAATACTATCAAAGGAATGTTATTGGATTAGTTTATCCAAATGATTAATAACTTAAAAATGGTCTTTGTAGTCCTGCTATTGGACTAAATGTTTGTCCTGTAACATAAGACATGCTATTTTATTTGCACAATGTTGTCGTAAGGCGAGGCTTGAATATACCATTTGTCATATTGTTTTGTGTTGCCTCCTAGCCCTTTATACCTTTCCAAATTGAAGATTAACCTAATTATTTGAATTATTTATCATTATTTTCTCCTAGGATTAGCCATAAGTACTAGGCTATAAATTTACAGGTGTAAAAGATACCTGTTGTATATGATATGATATGACTCAATTGAACTAGCGAAGGTTATGTCGTTGCAATACTCAAACAACTTGGCATCACAATACCAACCTGATCTTGGTATCATTGAGCTTTTGAATGACATAACTAATAGAGTTGTTACCATAACTGACGAGTTTGGCCTACAACACTTTGGCGTGTGGAACCCCTATTGTTCAACTAGTGGTTGAAATATATCATCTAGTTGTTGAGAGATATTTGATAATAGCATGTATCCCCATATGAGTCTAATATTTGATGAAGGACATGGTCATTACCACTAGTTGTTCAGGTAAATCAATTGCAAAATTGCTAAAGTCATTTGAATAAGTGTTAGATGCCCAAAAGTGCTTATTTGAACTATCAAATGTGGGCATCTTTCACTCCTTTTTGTTGCTAAAGCGTTCGAAACCGCCTTTATTTTAGATGAATCGCAATACAATGTTAAACGATCTTGGTACCTTTGATTTGTGCGTTATTGTGCAGGAATTAGGCATGCAATAATAGAAAATGAAGGCACAAGAAAATGGCAAGGGACCAAGAAAAAGAATGCATTCATCAGCTTACTCGTTAGGCGAGTGCTGTGGCGAAGTTCTCGCTAGGCGAGCACCCAGCGAGCATCCAGCGAACATCTCCAGTATTTTACAATAGCAAACATCAACAAACTCGCTAGGCGAGTAGCCAGCGAAGGTGGTAGCGAACACGCCCAGACTTGGTCAAAAGCGCAGCCAGCACTCACTCGCTAGGCGAGCCATTAGCGAGCTTCCAGCGAGCAATTCCAGTAGCAAAACCTCCTAAGCTCGCTGGAGCGAAGGTTGAAGCATGGGCTTCGCCTAGCGAAGGTTTTGTTCGCCTAGCGAACATGCAAATCTGGCAAAGGATATTTCTCTGGGCGCAGGTGCCTCTGGTGCCTATTTTAGGGGCTCGCTAGGCGAACCATTCTGCTCGCCTAGCGAGCATGACAGCTCAGTAGCAGCACTATAAGTAGCAGGGGCTACTTTTTGGAGCCATACTTTACACTTCCATACTTTGTACTTTTTTTAGATATTTTCAGCATTGCTCTAGAGATATTTTGTAACCTAGAAACCCATTTTTCTTCATCTCTTAACATTATTCTACAAAAAGAAGGTGGATTCCCATCCAATCTCGATTCTTCGACTTGGATGTTGATCAACCTTCAACCGAGACTTGTTGTGCAAGCCACCATGAAAATGAGTGGCTAAGTTCTTCATTTTGTCAAGGTTAGATGTAGATGATCATTAGCTTTGTGTGTAAATGGGATGATCTTCATTTGTAAACTCTTTAATGATGAATATATGGTGAAAACTTTGTTTTATTGAAAACTCTTTGTGTTGGTTTATGATCGAGAGATGTTTACCAACACTTTACCTAGGTTTTCATCCAATCTTGTTTGTTAGCTAGAGATAGTAATGAATGATTTTGTTCACCATAAGGTTGAACCAAAAAGTTGTCATTTTGATAGATTGTGTTAGAGATAAACAATGGATCAAAATGGGAAAACCCACAATGTGTGTTAGAGATAAACACATTGGGAGGACTTTGTGAAATAGTTTGTCATCTAAAGGAGTTTATAAGTTTTGTTGATCGAACATATACATGCAAAGTGATCGTCAAACCCTAACTTTGACAATATTTCTCAAATAGAAAAACCAAAACTTTTACCGCATTTTATTACACTTTTATGCAAGATACTGTGACTAAAACCAAAACCCCCTTGTTACTACGAGTTAAGAATTGAAACAACTGTCGAACGGCGGCGATATCTCACAATCCCTGTGGAGACGATAACAAAAACCCAACACTTAAAACTACACTCAACAAAATGGCGTCGTTGCCGAGGATTGTGAATTGATATTACGAGCATCGCAATAGTTGCTTAATTTTTAGCTTTCGAATTTTTGACTTGTGCTTGTAATTTGTTTGGTTTAGTGTGCAACTTTCATTTTATGCGAGGGCAGATTCCTGTGGACGAACTTCTTTTTGATCCCGAGATCGAAAGAACCGCCAGGAGACTGAATAGCAAAACGAGACGAAGGAGGCAACAAGCTAGACAACGACAAGAACAAGGAGAAAATTTTTCTACCACACATCCACCACCGTTCATACCTATCATGGATCAACCACCACAACCATCGCCCATTTCCACTCCATGTGTAAACAGTCCAAGGAATACTGCTCAGTTTGCCAACCACACGGGAAGGCAAGCCGAGATGAAGATTTGGGAACTCTTAATTTACTTTATGGAAGTCCATTCACCGGAATGGACCATGAAGATCCCTTTGCTTTTCTCACCAAATTTTACGAGATAGCATTGGCGGCCGGAGTTGATCAAGCTCAAGAGATACCGTTGTTCAAAAGATTATTTCCCCACGCTTTGCTCGGCAAAGCAAAAGATTGGTACTTAGATCAAACACCTGCCGTCATGACAGATTGGAACGTGTTGGAAGAGAAGTTCATCGAAAGATTTTTCTACCACAACCGGTTCATGGAATCCAAGATGGCCATCTCCGTGTTTTCACAAGGGACCAACGAATCGTTGAATGAGGCATGGGAAAGATTCAAATCCATGCTTCGAAAGTGCAAAGGGCACGGTTTCGACGAATTGACTCAAATCCACATTTTCAAAAATGGCCTTCAACCGAATTGCAAGACTTTGTTGGATGCTACCTCGGGTGGTTCTTTATTGTCTAAAAGCGTCGAAGAAGCTACAGATATTATTAACCGAATGGCTCTAAATGACCTCCAAAGTCAAAGTAGAGGCAACTCTTTGAAGAAGCCGGGAGTGCTTGAACTTGGGACGAACGATGCTATTCTTGCCCAAAACAAACTCATTTCACAACAAGTGGAACTCTTAACTCAACAAATAAAAGAGTTGGGAGAACCTTCAAAAGCTAAACAAATAGCTTGTTGTGAGTTTTGCAAAGGTGAGCATGACACCGGATTTTGTCCACCTCCCGGGTTCGAAGAAGTAAACTACATGGCGAACCAACGAGACTACCAACAACAACAACAACCTTATCAACCACATCCTCAAAATCAACAACAACACTTCCAAGGGAATCAAGGGTTCCAACCTAGGAGTAACTATTACCATAACCAAGGTTATGGGGGTGGTTCTTCTAGCCGTCAAAACCCTCCCCAAAATCCTTATCAACCTCAACAACCGCCGGTCGTGACTTCAAAGCTAGAAGAGACATTGACACAATTTATACAAATGTCAATGGCTAATCAATAAAGTAACGATGCGGCAATCAAAAACCTTGAGACTCAAGTCGGACAACTTGCTAAGCAACTAGCGGAACAACAACCTGGTCCATCTTTTTCGGCGAACACGCAAACTA
This sequence comes from Lathyrus oleraceus, assembly GCF_024323335.1. NCBI lineage: Eukaryota > Viridiplantae > Streptophyta > Magnoliopsida > Fabales > Fabaceae > Lathyrus > Lathyrus oleraceus. The sequence continues at coordinate 269,182,672 of NC_066583.1, read as the reverse complement.
ATCCTCAAGAGCATTGTAAAGCGATAATGACGAGAAGTGGAAGGGAGTTGATTAGTGAGAATAAAAAAAGAGATGAGAGTGAAAAAAGAAAGGAAGAAAAAAATGAAGAGGAGAAAATAATAGAGGATAGAATTGATGGTGAAGTGGGGGAGTGGAGTGAGGAAGAAGTTGAAAAGAACGAAAAGAATGGTGAAGTTGAAAAGAAAGAAAATATGGAAATTGAGAAAAATAAGAATGATGAAGTAATGGTGGAGGAAGTGAAAAAGAAAAGAGCGAGAAGTTCTAGAGTTGCTAAAGGAAAAGAGGTAGTGAGCGCTACTCCAATCCAAAACCTTCCTTATCCACATGCTCCATCTAAAGGGGAGAATGAACGGCATTACGCCCGATTCATGGATATTTTTAAACAACTGGAAGTCAACATTCCGTTTGCCGAAGCACTGGAGCAAATGCCCAAGTATGCCAAATTCATGAAAGACATACTTACAAAAAAGCGGAGGTATACGGAACCGGAGACGATTGTCCTCGATGCTAGTTGTAGTGCGATCATCCAACGGACACTTCCGAAAAAAGAGGTTGATCAGGGACGAGTTACTTTGCCGGTTAAAATTGGTGATATCTATGTCGGAAAGGGACTAATTGATTTGGGGTCAAGCATTAATCTCATACCATTGTCTATTGTGAAGAGGCTTGGCAACATTAAAATTAAGTCCATCCGGATGTGTCGCAACGCGAAAAACAACCGGCGGAAAAAAACACAGAGCCGCCACCGTGCATTATTTATCCCAAATGAGGGAAAGGAAACACTCGAAGTAAACCTGAAAAAGGGAAAGGAATAGTCTCACGACCAGAGATTGCAAGGTACGGGAGTCGGTTACGCAAGGGGAAGGTATTAGCACCCCTCACGTCCGCCGTACTCGACGGGATCCACGCTCAAAAGAATAGGAAAAGGTTGCTAACAAACTGCTCAAAAATTGCACACACACTGGAATAATAAAACAGGTGAAAGAAGATGGAGGAAAGGGACTCGGCAGGATGTCGCATCCTGGGCCTACGTAGTTTGTCAGAAACAAACATCAGAGTCGACGTAGTTCGGGGAAAGGGGAAACATGCTCGCTAGGATATCGCATCCTATGCCTACGTATCTTCTCTATCCAGAGTAAGAATCAGAACACTCGTAGTTCGGCTAACGCACGCCGAAACAAAACACAACACAAAGACGCTGAGACGTCAAAAGAAACACAACAAGGAAATGGAATGCCAATAGCTGGACTTATATCCGACTCCAAACAAAAGCAAACAAGGAAACTGAATGCCAATTAATGGGCTTACATCCGACTCCAAACAAATAAACAATCGCTAACCAGCGAACACCAAAGGTTCTCCAACTGACAAACTAAAAGGGAGTATGGAACTCGAGCCTAATAGTTGTCACACAAACACCAAGAAGACGCTGAGACGTCAAAAGAAACAAAGAGGTTGAACACACAGACTAAAAGGGAGTCGGGAACTCGGACCTAATAGCTGTCAAGCAAAACACACGCAAAAAAAGAAAAGGGTGCCCGGAGAGATCTCGCACGATCTCCTGCCTACGTACCTCATCTGGTATGAGGATCAGGGCGACGTAGTTCCCCTTAACAGGGGAGAAACTCTCTCCTAACCAGAGACCGGGGAGCAACAAACTAAAAGGGAGACTGACTCGAGCCTAATAGTTGTCATGAAATCCACAATGGCCCTAGGTTGAGGTATCTAAACAGAACCTAACTCGCACAGGAAGCAAGTCAAAACGAACAACCAATCAACATGTATGAAAAGCAAACACACAAGCAATCATCACACTCTATATGCAAACAAGAGGCTCAGACACGGTTGGGCTTTAGTCAAGGGGTCATATCAACCTCGACAAACAAGCCAAAACTGTAGGGGTGTGCTGAAGCTCTTAACCACTGACATTGACCATCAGGGTGAGCAGATGAAAGGTAATGAGGGTTGGACCTCATAGCTCTTAACCCTGGCCTGGGTGAGCTTGAATCAATGAAAACGTGGGGGTCCAGAATGAGGGACCCTATTCCACTTGACCGACTCTATACACATGATCTTGGGTTAGGTTCAAGAGCGTCAGCACGTAGTGCGGGCATAATGAACGACTCAACGAATAACAGGGGACTGGCTACTAGTCCCTTCTATCTGTCAATTGCCTCTTCACTTAGGAGGACTTAAGTACCATGCCTCGACAAGGAGGTCTTCAACACAAATATAAACTTACACAGTCATTGCCTCTTAAGGAGGACTTCAGCCAAACGCCTGCCAAAAAAGCGACAGGGCTTCCAGACTACATGGATTTAGAAGGCTAATACTACCTTAATGGTGTACCAACCACACTCCTAAGCAAAGCAAAGCAAGCTAAAAGCGGCTAATGTACCTGTACAAAAGCCAAACAGTCAATATTCACATTCAGAAAACCAAATAGATAACAGAGGAACATCCAACAGTTATACACAAGGTAAGTCTCAAATGCAATCACTCAAGTGAGTTCATCATATCAAGGGACCTACAACACAACAAAGGTTAGTAAACAAAGCAAATGGCATCTCAAATGATGAGGCCACGCCAATCATTAGTGCTAAATACCTGAAACACAAACACAATTGGTGAGTACAAACCACTAGTGCAAAGACTAGGGTCAAAGGCAAGGTAAACAATCAAAATAGAAGTCAATATTTGATATGAAGCATGTTCAATCAAGCAAGAAGAAGGCATCAAAAGGACCAAAGCCAAATCATTAAGCAAAGTCATCAATTAAACAAGATAAGGCAGAGGCAAACCATGTGATCATATTTGGATATCAAACATAGAAAATCCACATTAAAACAGAAATGAATCCAATGATCATGAAAATTCTTATGTGCATATAACATGTCATGAACAAGCATCATACCAAAAATTAAGTCCAGAAGACAACAAATGGTATATGAATGAAAATGCACAAGTATAAGGTCAAGAATGTGACACCAAATGTTACAACATATGTCCATGTGTGTAAAACAGTGAGATAAAATGGTAAAAATGCCAAACAAAAGCCACAAGATCATGTTACATGTCATGAATGAGCATGTCAAATTTCAAGGCAATTGGACAAACTATGAGCATTTCACAAAGCAATTAGCACAACATGTCCTATTTGCGTCATGTTCAAATAAGCTAGCTCAATTAAAATTCCAGCAAGGAACAAATCAGGAAATTGACATAAACAAATAGTAGACATTAAATGAACATGTAGCAAAAAAATTTAATTAATTTGGATTAGTTTTCTATTTTTTATGATTTTTTGAAGTAATGAACAAAAATGAAATAAATGGAAAACATATGGAAATGATAATGTGAATGGAAATTGGAAACTGCATCATTCATGGTTCGAACACAAGACATGCAGGTTACAAATGCGCTGTCAAATAAAAGGAAAATGCTAAGGCCAGGGATCGAACCAAGGCACATGAGGTCCAAGTAGGCGCTTCACAAAACAATTGGAATAAAATGAAAACAAACACATGCCAGGTTCGAACTGAGGACGGTGAGGTCACAAGCGCATTACACTAAACGCTGCGTTTGGCTATGGTACAATTAAATCAAATGGATTTTTCAGAATGTCCACAGCAAGAATCGAACTGCACACACGAAGGTTCAAGCGCGCGCCATGGAAACCCTAGCTTCTTTGAACCAGACGGCGGCGCAAGGCTTCTCAGCCTTCTTCTCCGGTGAGACCGGCAGAGGCTCCCAATTTTTTTTCCAGAATCATGCATATTTTATACCAATGGAACCGTCTCACTACCAGGAACATGGATCTAACATTTTCTAAGCCTAATTCTCAATGAATCGTGCGAATCGAACAGAAACATAATGCATATCAAAAGTTCAAGTTCACATATCTCACTCATTACTCATCCATTTCAAATTCTATTTATATCATGATCATCAGCATTGAAAGTTCTACCTAAACATGGCAATAGAATGAAGAATTATGAAATTCGAAATCCAACCTTCTTGAAGAACAGAATGATGAAACAGTGGATTCAAGCTCCCTCCAGCTCCAAATCCTCTCCTCCAACCTTGATATGAAGTTTGGTACACGAATTGACACTTGAAAAGGCTTGGATCTTGCTTAATTTGGAACTTCCATGTTCATGTTCAAGCTTGGTGTATGCAGAATTCTTCACCAAATTCTCCAATCCAATGCTTGATTTGTACTCAATGATGATCAATGAACACGATTATGCAGTAAAATCAATGAGTTATGTGGAGAAATTTGAAGTTTGAGATGAGAGCAAAAATGGAGGGAAATGAAAAATCTAGATCTAGATAGTGATTGTTATCAAAACTCTGTTACAATTAAGCTTATATACCATGTGCTAATCATGCTGAAAATGTAATTAGGCAATGGTTAATGGAAGATTAATGAAATATGAGGTGCATGGCAAAATTAGTGAATACACCTATGCATGACAAGGCACACGTGAACAGTGCCATGTGAGGACTCAAAGTCACTTAAAAACATCTCATGAGCAAGATAGAATTGGAATTTTGCATGTATGATGCACCAAATTTGAATTAGGCATTTTCCCTCCAAAATACTCATGCATGGACAAATGATCATGTGATTTAATTTCATGCAATGCAATGATGGATTTGAAAAATGTTGGTCATAAGAAGCATAATGCAAAAAGAGAGACTCAATTTGGAGCTTTGGATCAAAAGTTATGGCACTTTGAAGTTCCAAGTGAAGGTGAGAAAACACAAGAAAGGGGGGTTTGAATTGTTTTGGAAAATAAGCGCTTTTTCAAAATAAAGACCACACAAGGAATTTATACTGGTTCGCTTATAACACAAAGCTACTCCAGTCCACCCGGCCAAGGTGATTTCGCCTTCAACAAGGACTTAATTCACTAATCTTGAAAGATAGTTTACAACCAACGTCTAAGAGAAGGATCTCTTAGTCCTCTCAAGTATACAGACTGCGCAGAGTCACTTGAGGAAATAAAACAATAGATAAAAGACTATGTAATCTAGAGTGCTTCTAAGATAAGCAAATATTACAATAGTAAGAACAAAAGAGTGTTTCACGTTCTAAGCAAAAGCTTTGTGAAAATTGAGAGAGAGAGAGAATGTTTCAGTATATGCTTGCGCGCCTCTCAATGTTGATTGCTGTCCTTTATATAGGAGTGAAAGGACCGTTGAATTTGATGGCAGATAATTTATCTTGAATAGGAATTAATGCCATAACTACTGTTGTTTCTTGCCAAAACAACTTTGTCTCCCCGAATAACTTCTTTCCAAATATAGTTCCTTTCCATTTGAATTTGAAGTTAACGTTACTCTTTCTGAATTAGGAAACCCACTATCAAAGTCTGCGTGACTCTGGGAATCTTGGAATCTTGCTGTGTTGATTCGGAGCTTCTGATGTTTATCTTAAGGAGTTCTGATGATGTCTTCAGATGACGCTGAGAGCTTCTGGAATGATATACCGTTGTTCAGAGTCAGAACTTCTAGAGTGCACTTCTTCTTTAGATGCTTCTGATATTTTGCTGATTTGCTCAGAGTTAGAACTTCTTGAGCGTGTTTCTACTTCAGATGCTTCTGATCTTCTGATAATTTGTATCTGATATGATTCTGTATCTGATGACGTCATCAGATCTCTTCCTTCTTTCCTTAGAACCCTGCACACTTAGAGACTTTTCGTTAGGGTGCCATTTTTGGTTTCATCCTTTGTTATCATCAAAATCATGGAATCTGTTGTAGAACAATTTTTGTTCTTACAATCTCCCCCTTTTTGATGATGACAAAACAAACTTAAATAGCAGATGAAACAAGCAAAATTATCAGATCAGGAGCTCCCCCTGAGACGGGCTAGGGAGTTCAGAAATTCTTACCAGAGCTTCCAAGCCATGAAGTTTCGATACTTTCTGCAGTTTCTTAAGTCCAAAGTTAGATGAATTTATTTTTAAGAAAAAATATGTTGCAAAGTGCTTAAGGTATTAGGCAATATTTCATCAAAGCTATATTTGATTTCTCCCCCTTTTTGTCAGAATCAAAAAGACTTAGAAAAAGATAATGAAAGCAAACCATATTTAGAGAGATAGCAGAACAACAGATATATTGGCAATAGTGAGAAAACATCAGAACACAGAGAAAACAAAGCAACAAACAAACATCAGAAACAAGATAAAACAGAGCAACAAGCAAAAAAATCCTAAGTGCCTAAGGGTTGGGAGGCGGAGGCATTCTCTGAAGCAGTTGAGCCAGCATGTTCTGAATATTGTCGTTGACGGTGTCTTGTTTATCCATTCTGGCACGGAGTTCCTTCTGGTCTTTCTTGAGTTCTTCAAGCGTCTGGAGAACCATAGGGATAACTGTAGAGGACTCCCCCTGAGTCAGAGCACTCTGTGCTTCAGCAGCGGCCCTTGCTTCAGCTTCAGCAACAGCTTGTGCTTCAGCTTCAGTAGCGGCAGCAGCATCAGCCAGAGCTTTGGCTTCAGCTTCCTTTGCCCTTTGGATTTCTTCTTGTCTGGCTCTCTCTTCTTCTTTTCTCCTTGCTTCTTCTTCAGCTTCTCTGGCAAGTCTCTCCTGTAGTCTTGCCTCAGCATCTCTGATGAAGTCGTTTCTGACTTGCTCAGAGATGTGCTTCAGCTTGAAAGCCTCAGAAGTCATCCAGCCAATGACTCTGTTCCAGTGTGTCCTTACAGAGTCAGGATCATCACTGATGCCAGAGTTAATGGTCAGAGACTTGACCTTCTGTACTGAAGCCCCTGCGAACAACATTATGGCTTCCTCGAGGGTAGGCAGGGAATGTTCAGGTTCAGATGTTTGGGGTGGAGAGTTTGGAGGGCTTAAGTTTAGTGTTAGAGGTTCAGGTTCATCGGAAGTGTTTTGGGGGGTGATATAAGAGGGTTGAGCTTCAGAAGGGTTGTTGGTTGTTTGTTCTGGGGGTGGTGAAGTGACTTCAGGTTCAGGTGGAGGTTGTTGTGGTTGTTGTGAGTTTTGGTTTAGAGAATAAAGGTGGGCTAAAGTGGGAGAAGCGGGGTCAGAAGGTTCTGGGTCAGAGGAGAGGATAAGGTAGGGGGTGATTCTGGGTTTGAAGATGAAGAGGTGGTTTGATTGAGTTCTTCAGCTTCGGATAGAGGTAGTGATGTATGGGCAAGATTAAATTTAGGTCGAGGTTGTGAGGTTCTGGTTGTAGAAGGTGGGGTTTCAGAGGATGTGTATATAGGTGTTGGGAGAGGATTAGAGGAAGCCACAGGAGGTTCAGAGGGAATAGAGGGAGCAGACTTACCAGTAGTTACTTGCAGAGGCGCTGGAGATCTTGTTTCAGAAGTTTCTCCTAGCCTTGCTTTCTTTGCCTTTGAAGACTTCTTTTCAGAGGGACCTCTTTTGAACTTGACGAAGTCTTCTTCTGAATCAAGACAATCGTCCAGTCTAAAGTCAGAGATGTCAACTCCTTCATCCTTCAGACGCTGCATATAGTGAAGGATTGCTTCTCTGGGTTCATTCTTGTAGAACCTTGCAAGACCATGTGGCAGCTTCTTCTGATCTTTCAAGGCGTCCCAGGATGTGTCCAGCGTGGGTTTGAATTGAATCTTCTTCAGAATCCCCATACTCTTCAGGTTTCTGGAGTTCAGAGGCCTTCCAGTATCTATCGCCAGATCTTCCATAAGCTTGTTCTTCTCCAGATGATCTACAAGCTCATTTTCGATGAAAACATCAGACAGAAGTCTTCCCAGAGGGATGTAGGTTCTGGGTTTCATGTTGTTTCTGGTCTCCCGTACAGAGTCTCTGAGATATCTGAAGAGTAGTGCTGGGAGGCAGAGCTTCAAACCCTTGTGAATGCAATACAGAATACACTTCTGATCTGTATTGATGTAGTCAGAGGAGTTTGATGTTGGGCGGTGATGAATGGTTCCCAGAATGATCTTGAGCCATACTCTGAGGTTCTGATGAAGTTCTTTGTTCTTTGATGGATTTCCTTTAGTGTTGAGTTTGAAGATGGTGGGATTGATTACCTGGGCAATGTACCTTGATCTAGGGTTGATATCATAGATCCTTCTTCCTCCAGTTTTCTCCATATTCAGTAATGAAGCAATTGATTTTTCAGTGATCACTATCTTGACCCCCAACACGTAGGAGACGATGAAATGGTCATCAGCGTCAGCAAATCTCCAGAATTCTTTGATGAGGTTTGGGTAAACAGGGCCATAGAGCCGTTGAAAGTAGTTTTCCCAACCTTGTTGACGAAGTTCTTCAGTAAGATCTACTCCGTTTCTCTTCATGTTGTTGAAGTCTACCAGTGATTCACATAAAACTTCCAGTCCCTCAAAGGGAGTTGCCAGGTTGATATGAGGCTCACGATCAAGAACATGGGGTTCCTTGTACACTGGAGTAATGGATACGCCTGTAACTGTTGGAGTGGAAGTGTTTGTGCTTTGGGCTGTGGTGCTTGATTCCATTTGCTGAGAAAAGTTGAAAACTTGTTGTTGTTGAGCATCCATAGTTGATGAAGATGAGTTGAAGATGAACTGCTTGCAGAAATGCTTCAGAGAAAGTTTGAGAGTGAGTGAGAGTGATAAGTGTGTAAATTGTGAGAGGAGTGTTTAAATACTCTAAACAAAAACACATGCAAAACGACACGCAATTCAGCGTTAGCACAGAAATCAAGTTAGCACGCTTGGGGGAGAAATGATTAAGGCTCATTAATGAATGTCTAATCCCAACAGTATGCACACTGCTCGAGGAGATCTTAAGCGTTTGCCCTTTGATTTTCTTCTGCACAGTTGTCTAGAAGTTCTAGGGTTAGACGCTAAGTGCTCCACGTGGTTTGATGTATCTGATCTTCAGGAATACCAAGGGATTGGTTCCTGGAGATTTCTAACTCAGATATCTTCTTAACTTGGTAGAAGTATCAGAGTCAGAGGCAGAGGTACATTTGTTTATGTCAGAGTCTCATTTTACATTCTCAGAGGCACAATTTATTCAGGGCAATTTTGAATGTTCAGATTTTCTAAGATAAAAAGAAATTTATCTTCAGCCAAGGGCTTAGTAAAGATATCTGCCCATTGATGATCTGTATCAATGAACTTCAATGTTACTATCCCTTTCTGAACATAGTCTCTGATAAAATGATGTTTTATTTCAATGTGCTTAGCTCTGGAGTGTAGAATGAGATTCTTACTTAAACAAATGGCAGCAGTATTATCACAGAAGATAGGAATGTTACTCTCGAAGATTTGCAGATCTTCTAACTGATTCTTCATCCAGAGCATCTGAGTTGTGCACAGTGATGCTGAGATGTATTCTGCTTCTGCAGTAGATAGAGCGATAGTTGACTGTCTCTTGCTGGCCCAGGATATCAGATTGTTTCCTAGGAGCTGGCAATTTCCAGATGTGCTTTTTCGTTACAGTCTATCTCATGCATAATCTGCATCACAGTAACCCGAAAGTCTATACTCTGATGTTTTCTCATACATCAGGCCCAGGTTAGGAGTTCCTTTCAGATATTTGAGAATTCTCTTAACTGCTGTTAAGTGAGTTTCTCTAGGATCTGATTGGAATCTGGCACAAAGACAGACACTGAAGAGAATATCAGGTCGAGTAGCAGTCAGATAGAGAAGAGAGCCTATCATACCACGATAGAGCTTCTGACAAACCTTTTTACTTGCTTCTTCCTTTTCAAGAATGCATGTTGGATGCATAGGAGTCTTTGCAGAGTTGCATTCAGCCATGTCAAATTTCTTCAGAACATCTTTAATGTATTTGCTTTGATGAACATATGTGACTTCTGAAGTTTGATTAATTTGAATTCCTAGAAAGAACTTTAGTTCTTGCATTAAGCTCATTTCAAATTCTGCCTGCATTAACTCAGAAAATTCTTGACAAACAGAGGCGTTAGCAGAACCAAAAATAATGTCATCAACGTAAATCTGGCATATCATGAGATCATTGTTAAGGTTCTTACAGAAGAGTGTGGAGTCAACTTTCCCTCTGATAAAATTATGTTCCAGAAGAAAGTTACTTAAACGTTCATACCAAGCTCTGGGAGTTTGTTTAAGTCCATATAAAGATTTTTTAAGTTTAAAAACATGTTCTGGAAATTTTGGATTTTCAAAACCTGGAGGTTGGTTGACATACACTTCTTCTGATATATAACCATTAAGGAATGCACTCTTGACATCCATTTGATATAATTTAATAGAATGATTTATGGAAAAAGATACAAGAAGACGAATAGATTCTAACCTTGCGACTGGAGCAAAGGTTTCATTATAGTCAATACCTTCTTGTTGACTGTAACCTTGAGCTACCAGTCGAGCTTTGTTTCTGACGACTTCTCCTTTCTCATTCAGCTTGTTTCTGAATACCCATCTGGTTCCTATAACGTGAGTGCCTCTGGGCTTAGGAAAAAGATCCCAGACATCATTCTTTGTGAACTGATCTAATTCTTCTTGCATGGCTGAAACCCAGTCGTTCTCTTGAAGTGCTTCATCACAGGACGTAGGCTCGATCAGAGACACTAGTCCCAGAGGAGTATCTTCAGAGGTCCTGAAGGTAGATCTGGTTCTGACAGGTTTGTCCTTGTTGCTCAGAATCAATTCTTCAGATACGTTGATACGACTTTTAGCTTTCTTTGGGATTACTGGGGAAATAATTTCCTCAGAGTTCTGAGTTGTAGTTGCTTCTGGAGCTTTATCAGATCCTGCAAGAGTGATTTCTAAATCTGCAAAATTCTCAACTAGCTTTGACTTTTCAGGGTCAAGCTTATCATCAAATCTGACATGAATTGATTCTTCCACAATTTTGGTTTCTGTGTTGTATACTCTGTAGCCTTTAGAGCGTTCTGAGTATCCTAACATAATACCTTTCTGTGCTTTGGAATCAAACTTGTTCAGATGTTCTTTAGTGTTTAAAATAAAGCAAGAACATCCAAAAGGATGAAAATATGAAATGTTTGGTTTTCTTCCTTTACACAGTTCATAGGGAGTCTTTTCCAGAATAGGTCTTATTGAGATTCTATTCTGAATGTAACACGCTGTATTTACAGCTTCTGCCCAAAAGTGCTTTGCCACATTAGTTTCATTGATCATAGTTCTGGCCATCTCTTGGAGTGTCCTATTCTTCCTCTCTACAACTCCATTTTGTTGTGGAGTTCTAGGGCAGGAGAAATCATGGGATATTCCATTAGAGTCAAATAATTCCTCAAAGGATTTATTTTCAAATTCCCCACCATGATCACTTCTGACTCTAATAATCTTAGAGTCAAATTCTTTTTGCACTTTGGAGCAGAAACTAGTGAATACAGAGTGAGACTCACTCTTGTGCTTTAGGAATTTCACCCATGTCCAGCGACTGTAATCATCAACAATGACTAGTCCATACTTCTTTCCATTGACTGATGTTGTTTTCACAGGACCAAATAAGTCAATGTGGAGAAATTCCAGAGGCTTAGAGGTAGAAACAACATTTTTCTTTTTAAAAGATGTTTTTGAAAATTTTCCTTTCTGACATGCTTCACACAGAGCATCTGAAGAAAACTTCAGTTTAGGTAGGCCTCTGACTAACTCGAGTTTATTTAGCTGAGAAAGTTTCCTCATGCTAATGTGGCCCAAGCGTCTATGCCATACCCATTGCTCTTCGTGAACCGACATCAGACATTTAACATTTTGTTCTTTTAAATCAGAAAGATTAATTTTATAAATGTTGTTTTTCCTCTTGCCTGTGAATAGGACTGACCCATTGTTTTGATTTATGGCTTTACATGTTTTTTGATTAAAGATCACGTCATAACCGTTATCACTTAATTGACTTATGGATAACAAATTATGCAGTAATCCTTCTACATAAAGAACATCAGATATAGAGGGAAGAGTACCATTACCAATAGTTCCGGAGCCTCTGATCCTTCCTTTCTGATCTCCTCCGAAACCTATAAATCCAGCGTCTTTAAGTTCCAGGCTTTGGAACATAGACTTTCTTCCCGTCATGTGTCGCGAGCATCCAGAGTCCACGTACCATGACTGGTGTCTGAACTTTGCTGCATATGATATCTGCAACATAAACAATCTTATCTTTTGGTACCCAGAGTTTCTTGGGTCCTTTCTGATTAGTTTTCCCAGAGTTTCTTATAACTTTGGGTTTTCTAGCATTTTCAAATTTTTGTTCTTGTGTGTGCGTATAGTGATATGAAAACGGAGATTTAAGTTGGTCACCAGTAGAAGTTTTATCTTCCTTAGGATCATACCCAATTCCCTTTTTATTGTTCTGATTGACTCCATAAATCATGGATGCCATGACACTCCTACCTATCCCATTTTTCAGAAATTCTTGAAAGGCTTCTTCGTATTTATAAATTATTGTATTTGAAGTCTGTGGAGCTTGAGATAACACTTCTTCCAGTTCTAAACGATTTTTATTTGCTGCATCTCTTTGTAATGTTAAGGATCTGATTTCATCCTCTCGTTTTAGAATTGTCATCTCAAGTTTGCCACATTCTTCAAATTTTGCTTCAAGACAGCCTTTTATATTTTTAAACTTTTGTTTTAATTTCTGATATGAGCTAAGAGTTTCTGACAAGCATGATTCTAGATCAGATCGAGAGAGTTCAGAAAATACCTCTTCAGATTCTTCATCTGAGCTGCTTCTGGATGTGGTAGCCATAAATGCCACATTGGCCTGTTCATCAGAGTCAGATTCTAATGAGCCAGATTCACTATCATCCCAGGTAGCCATTAGTCCTTTCTTTGTCCTGAAGGTATTTTTCTTGAAGCTTTATTTTCTGGGATTGTCTTTCTTAAGCTTGGGGCATTCATTCCTGTAATGACCTGTTTCTTTACATTAATAACAAGTAATATCTTTGTTAGTTTTACCTCTTGAGGTTGATTCTGATCGATCCCCTCTGGGTCTTGGTCTTCTGAAATTGTTGTTCCTCTTTTTCCAGAGTTGTTTAACTCTTCTGGTCAGGAGGGACAATTCTTCTTCATCATCAGAATCTTCTGGTTCAGAGTCATCAACATCTTCAGTTTCTGCCTGGAATGCTTTGGTTCTGTCAGATTTGTGTCTTTCAGATCTGGACTTTAATGCTACAGACTTGTTCTTTTTCTGAGGCTCATCTTCCTCTAGTTCTATCTCATGGCTTCTGAGGGAACTGACAAGCTCTTCAAGACTGATATTGTTCAGATCCTTTGACAGCTTCCGGGCAGTAACCATGGGTCTCCACTTCTTTGGCACACTTCTGACTATCTTTTTGACGTGGTCTGCAGTTGTGTATCCTTTGTCTAGAACCTTGAGACCTGCAATAAGAGTTTGAAATCTAGAGAACATTACCTCTATGGCTTCGTCATCTTCCATTTTGAAAGCTTCATATTTCTGGATAAGCGCCAGAGCTTTTGTCTCTTTGACCTGAGAGTTTCCTTCATGAGTCATCCTCAGAGAGTCAAGGATGTCTTTGGCTGTTTCTCTGTTGGTGATCTTTTCATACTCGTTGTAAGATATAGCATTGAGAAGTATGGTTCTGGCCTTGTGGTGATTTTTAAAGACACGCTTCTGATCTTCTGACATCTTACTTCTGGGAACTTCAACTCCATTTTCAGAGACTGAAGGTGTGTATCCATCTGTGACAATGTCCCAGAGGTCAGCATCATAACCTAGAAAGAAACTTTCAATTCTATCTTTCCAGTAGTCGAATTTCTCTCCATCAAAGACAGGAGGCTTAGCATTGTAGCTGTCTCTTTCATTTGTGTGGGCCATAGTTTTTCTCGTTCTGGATCTCTCTACACTGTTAAGTGTTTGATTAGAAAATCAATAACAGAGCCGAAGCTCTGATACCAATTGAAGGTGAGAAAAACAAGAAAGGGGGGTTTGAATTGTTTTGGAAAATAAGCGCTTTTTCAAAATAAAGACCACACAAGGAATTTATACTGGTTCGCTTATAACACAAAGCTACTCCAGTCCACCCGGCCAAGGTGATTTCGCCTTCAACAAGGACTTAATTCACTAATCTTGAAAGATAGTTTACAACCAACGTCTAAGAGAAGGATCTCTTAGTCCTCTCAAGTATACAGACTACGCAGAGTCACTTGAGGAAATAAAACAATAGATAAAAGACTATGTAATCTAGAGTGCTTCTAAGATAAGCAAATATTACAATAGTAAGAACAAAAGAGTGTTTCACGTTCTAAGCAAAAGCTTTGTGAAAATTGAGAGAGAGAGAGAGAATGTTTCAGTATATGCTTGCGCGCCTCTCAATGTTGATTGCTGTCCTTTATATAGGAGTGAAAGGACCGTTGAATTTGATGGCAGATAATTTGTCTTGAATAGGAATTAATGCCATAACTACTATTGTTTCTTGCCAAAACAACTTTGTCTCCCCGAATAACTTCTTTCCAAATATAGTTCCTTTCCATTTGAATTTGAAGTTAACGTTACTCTTTCTGAATTAGGAAACCCACTATCAAAGTCTGCGTGACTCTGGGAATCTTGGAATCTTGTTGTGTTGATTCGGAGCTTCTGATGTTTATCTTAAGGAGTTCTGATGATGTCTTCAGATGACGCTGAGAGCTTCTGGAATGATATACCGTTGTTCAGAGTCAGAACTTCTAGAGTGCACTTCTTCTTTAGATGCTTCTGATATTTTGCTGATTTGCTCAGAGTTAGAACTTCTTGAGCGTGTTTCTACTTCAGATGCTTCTGATCTTCTGATAATTTGTATCTGATATGATTCTGTATCTGATGACGTCATCAGATCTCTTCCTTCTTTCCTTAGAACCCTACACACTTAGAGACTTTTCGTTAGGGTGCCATTTTTGGTTTCATCCTTTGTTATCATCAAAATCATGGAATCTGTTGTAGAACAATTTTTGTTCTTACACCAAGCACACTTTGCAGTCATTGGATCATAACTTCTCAACCATTCATCAGATGCTCATGATCTTGGACTTTTTAAAAATGGGAGAGAAAGATCTTCAACTTTCATGTTGACCAAAAACTCATTTGAAGCCTCTTTGATGTTGGAAAGTCAAGTTGAATGTGGACTAAAAACTTGCCATTTTTGGAAACTTGAAATTACAGGTCACTTTCCATTTTGGGAAACTTTTGATTTGACTTCAAAATCTTCAAGGTAGATGTTTGACATGATGAATAGGCCTTGTTTGAACATGAATGAAGTGTTGAAACTCATTCCCCACCTCAAAGCCCTCAGCTCTTGCACAGTTGATTGTATAGTCCTCAGATGACTTGAATATGCCCTGATCAACTTGAACCTCCACCACTTGAGGAAATGGCTCAGAAATGAAACCCCAGCTTATATAAGCCCAATATAATACTCATGTGATCTCCATCTCAATAGAATACCTCATCTCCTTGAGAAACCCTGGTTGAAAGAATGCATTGATTAGGGTTGACCAGAGTTCAAAACCCTAATCTAAAGGAACCTGAGCAAGCACAATGAAACCTTGGATGATGACATATCCTTGATGATGATGACATATCCTTTCCAACGAGATAATGCTCAATCTACTTGAAGAATCAAGAAAACCCTAATTGAAGCACAAACCCTCAGATGGTTGCCCTCAGGCTTGAATCATATAACTTCCAATCTTCTGAAAAGACTTTAGAGGATGACTTCTTATTTCCATATGATATGCAATATGAAAATGCCTAATGTCCTAAAACATGAAATGCAATATGCTAAACTAGTCCCAAGAAGAGGAGGGCAAATTTTGAGGTGTTACAGGATGACGTTGCAATTGGCCGATAAGTCGACTACCCATCCTCATGGCGTAGCCCAAGATGTTTTGGTTAAAGTCGACAAATTCTTTTTCCCGATCGATTTCATTGTGATTGATATGGAAGAAGATGATGATGATCCGCTCATTCTTGGCCGACCGTTCATGAAAACCGCGCGCATGATGATAGACGTTGACGACGGTTTGATGAAGGTAAGGGTCCAAAATGAAGAAGTTACATTTGACCTATTCGAAGCAATGAAGCATTCAAATGATAGACGTGATAGTTTTCGTATTGATGCGATTGAAGTGGCAACCTTTGACGTTTCTAAGCATATTCATGAGATATCTCCTATGGAGTTAACTCTTGATGACTCCTTTGAAGTTTTCACAGTTGAAGAAGAGCAAGTTCTTGATGAATGCTTAAGGGAACTTGATAGTTTAAACGAACTACAACCGTGGGAAGTTGAGGACGAAGACTTGAAGAAGGAGGTTAATGAGGAAAAATCGCCTATTGAATTGAAAATGTTACCTTCTACTTTGAAGTATGCATTCCTTGACGAGACCGAGGCAAAGCCGGTTATCATAAGCAATCTTTTGGCAAAAGATGAAGAAGCCCGTTTGATCAAAGTGTTGAAAAAGAATCAAGAAGCCATGGGTTGGACTCTTTCCGATCTCAAGGGAATTAGTCCTTCCTATTGCATGCACAAGATCTTAATGGAAGAGGATTTTAAGCCGGTAGCTCAACAACAACGCCGCTTAAATCCTACTATGAAGGAAGTTGTTAGGAAGGAAGTTGTTAAGTTGTTGGATGCGGGAATGATCTACCCGATTTCGAATAGCCCATGGGTTAGTCCTGTGCATGTGGTTCCGAAGAAAGGTGGCATTACCGTGATTCGAAATGATAAGGATGAGTTGATCCCGACCAAAGTTGCAACAGGGTGGCGTATGTGCATTGATTACAGGCGGTTGAATACCGCAACTCGAAAAGACCATTTTCCACTCCCGTTCATGGATCAAATGTTAGAAAGACTCTCGGGGCAACAATACTATTGTTTCTTAGATGGCTATTCCGGGTATAACCAAATTGCGGTTGACCCGGCCGATCATGAAAAGACGGCTTTCACATGTCCCTTTGGAATTTTCACATACCGTAAAATGCCCTTTGGGTTATGCAATGCACCGGCGACTTTCCAAAGATGTGTGCAAGCTATTTTTGCCGACCTTATCGAGAAAACAATGGAAGTCTTTATGGATGACTTCTCAGTATTTGGTGGTTCCTTTAGTCTATGCTTGGCAAACTTGGAAACGGTTCTTGAAAGATGTGTGAAGACCAATCTTGTGCTTAATTGGGAGAAGTGCCACTTCATGGTGACCGAGGGGATAGTGCTTGGCCATAAAGTCTCTTCAAGAGGGCTTGAAGTTGATCGTTCTAAAGTTGAAGTGATTGAAAAGTTACCTCCTCCGGTGAATGTGAAGGGAATCCGAAGCTTTTTGGGGCATGCCGGTTTCTATCGGCGCTTTATCAAAGACTTCTCAAAGGTAGCTAAGCCTTTGAGTAATTTGCTAGCCAAGGACCAGGTATTTCTTTTAACTGATGAATGTTTGCAAGCTTTTGAGATTTTAAAGGAAAAATTGGTTACCGCTCCAATTATAGTCGCTCCAAATTGGAATTTAAATTTTGAGCTCATGTGTGATGCGAGCGACTATGCAATCGGAGCGGTATTAGGCCAAAGAAAAGAGAAAAAATTTTATGCGATACATTACGCAAGTAAAGTTCTTAATGAGGCTCAAATTAACTATGCCACCACTGAAAAAGAATTACTTGCGATAGTGTATGCGCTTGAAAAGTTTAGGTCTTATCTTATAGGGTCCAAAGTCGTAGTGTATACTGACCACTCGGCGATTAAATATTTGCTCACCAAACCGGATTCGAAGCAAAGGCTCATCCGTTGGATCCTCTTGTTGCAAGAATTTGATGTTAAAATCAAAGACAAGAAAGGATCGGAAAATTTGGTGGCGGATCATTTATCTCGCTTAGTTAATGTGGAGGTTACAACTTCAGAGAAAGAAATCCGAGAAGAGTTTCCTCATGAAAAAAATTTTAAAGTTCAAGTTAGGTCGTGGTTTGCGGACTTTGCGAACCACAAGGCTAGTGGTTTGGTGCCTCCCGACCTAACTTCGAACCAAAAAAGGAAAATTCTCTCAGATGCCAAGTACTACGTATGGGATGACCCATATTTGTTTAAGTTGGGTGGTGACAACCTTTTGAGAAGGTGTGTTACCGGCGATGAGGCGCAGAGCATCCTTTGGCATTGTCACAACTCGCCTTACGGCGGACACTATAATGGGGTAAGAACGGCCACTAAAGTCCTTCAGTCGGGATTTTATTGGCCCACTATTTTCAAAGACGCACATGCCCATGCGCAAGGTTGTGATAGTTGCCAAAGAAGCGGTGGGATTGGTAAGAGAGACGAGATGCCTCTCCAAAACATCCAAGAGGTTGAAGTATTTGATTGTTGGGGTATCGATTTTGTAGGACCATTCCCACCCTCTTATGGTAACGAGTATATGCTTGTGGCTGTTGATTACGTTTCAAAGTGGGTTGAGGCGATTGCCTCACCTCGGGAGGATGCGAAAACGGTAATAAATTTTTTGAAGAAAAATATATTTTCCCGTTTCGGAACCCCCCGAGTGTTGATTAGTGACGGAGGGTCACACTTTTGTAATGCACCGTTAGAAAATGTCTTAAAACATTACGGTGTATCGCATAGAGTGACAACTCCGTATCACCCACATGCTAATGGTCAAGCCGAAGTCTCTAATCGTGAGATTAAGAGAATTCTTGAGAAAACTGTGTCAAATTCGAAAAAAGAGTGGTCACAAAAATTGGATGAAGCGTTATGGGCATACCGTACCGCTTTCAAAGCTCCAATTGGGCTAACTCCTTTTCAATTGGTGTTTGGTAAAACTTGCCATTTGCCAGTTGAATTGGAGCACAAAGCATTGTGGGCCCTGAAATTATTAAATTTTGATAAGGATTTGGCCGGTGAGAAAAGGAAAGTGCAACTGCTTGAGTTGGAAGAGATGCGCAATGCCGCATATCACTCGAGTTGGTTGTATAAAGAAAAGGTAAAAAAATATCATGAAAAAAGCTTCGAAAGAAGGATTTTGTGCCCGGACAGTTGGTCCTATTGTTCAATTCCAGGTTGAAGCTATTCCCCGGAAAATTGAAATCAAAATGGTCCGGGCCATTTCGGGTCAAAGAAGTCAAGGAATATGGAGCTATTGTCATTGAGGACATGGAAAAGAAGGAGAGTTGGACGGTAAATGGCCAGCGTTTGAAGGTTTATCTCGGCGGTCATGTGGATCGCGGGAGCTGTGCTATTTCCTTGGATACTCCTCTGTGAGCATCGAACCGTCGAGCTTATCCGACGTTAAACAAGCGCTTGTTGGGAGGCACCCCAACATTGTAAGTATTTACAGTTTTCTGTTATGTTGTATTGGTGTCCATTTTGAAAAACCTTGCTGAATGTGCTTTACCTGCTGTTATGAAAAAACAAATTGTTGTCATGCTCGCTAGGCGAAGGCAGTAGCGAGATGATTCGCTATCTGCTCGCTAGGCGAAGCAGCAGCGAGCGCTGCGTGGCAGCACTTTATTTCTGTTTCACAGGGCCACTCATTTGGGCCTAAACACTTGTTATTTCGTTTTTTTTAGTCTGATAAAGGATCAAACTCACTCCAGAACTCACAATCACACTCTCATTTTTCATCTCACACAAAACCCTATTGTTACATTGCAAACCTCATTGTGCATTTCTATTTCTATCGATCTCTTTCACCAGGTTTGTCCTATCTCATTTACATTTTGTTGTCAAGATTAAATTTCTGAATATGAGACATTTAGGGTGAATTTGAGGGAATGGGTACATTAGGTTTTGCATTTGGATGTAGATTTGCACGACTCTATGCAGCTGTTGCAGTTGCAGGCACGTGACCCCTCCGGTGATCACTCGATGATGACGCGTGAGCAGTTTCTACAGAACGCTAGCTGGCCTGTGGACAGGCCTATGTTTGGAGAGGGGGTGGGTGTCGGTGCATCTGGTGCTGGTGCTTCAGGTGGTGCTGAGGATGATGGTGATGATGACGATGATGATGATGATGATGCTACCGGTTCTGAAGCCGGTAGTGATGAGGGTTTTGAGGGCTAAGTTTGTTTTATTTTATTATATTTTTCAGATTTGTTGTATTTTGATTTTGGTTATGTACTTTTGGGGTGTTTTGTCCCCCATGCACATTTTTAAAAAAATTTAAGTAATGAGTATTGTTTATGTTTTTAATTTGTGTGTTTGGTTTAAATTTCTTTTTGTTTAATAAATTTTTGGTTGTTGAGTGTCAAACCTTCTAGATTGGTTGCTCCTCAAAGAAGTATCCAATGAAGGTGCATCCGAGCTTGGATGGCAATGATAAAAATAAACAAGTGAATAATGCTAAGGTACATGGTTACCTCCGGTTAGAATTTTAGAATGCATTAAGAACTTTACTCTTTTTTGTAATTGAATATTGTTCTTTTTGCAACATAAGTGAATGAATGTTTCATCTAGGACTTAGAACCACAACTTGTGAGGAAACCTCCATTGTACACTTAGATGCTGGATTCTAATAAACTTTGTTGATTCATTTGATTCATGCTTGGTATTTTATTATTGTGAATTTGTGGAAGCAATTAGAAATGATCAAGGCGCTTGTTTTCTTATGAGCACAACCAGTTCCAAATACAACTTACCCGTGAGCAGAGAGAGTATTCGTTAACCCCTTTGAGCTTAAACAGTTGAATCTCAGCTTGAAATAAAGCGAGATGTCAAAAATATTTTTTCTTGAAACCCGGAAAATTTTGATAATTGTTCTTTTACCGTAAAAAGTCAAGAGCATTCACTTAGGGTGTGTAAGAAATAAGTTGGGGAGAACGAAAAAGAGAATCGGTAAGTGCCACAACTCTTGAAAAACCGAGCAAGCATTGAAAATAAAAAAAAAAAAATATATATATATATATATATATATATATATATATATATATATATATATATATATATATATATAGAAAAGAAAAAACATCTGTTTTGTAAATATGATGTGAAAGAAAAGAAAAAATAGAAAAAATGAAAATGAATGCTTGCTTGGAAGAAAAATAGTGAAAAACAAAAATTGAGTTGTGAAATAAGAGTTGTGAAGGTTTCAAATGAGAAACAAATGGAACGAAGTTGAGATGTGTGAATAATGTACAGTGAATGTCTCTTTTGCATCGACAATTTCGTTTTCAATGGCCTTAGAAATGACCCTTGTTTGTAAACCTAACCAAGCTACAACCGGAAAAGTCCTTAGTGATCTTCTCGCTTCCGCATTTCCATTTATAATTGTTAGACATTGTATGAATTGAATTGATTTCTTCATTGTTTGTTGGAGAGAGAGATTGTCCCCGCGGTTGCAAACGCGTAATTTCTTCAATCCTTATTCGAAGAGGAGAGATAGGGTGATTCATTCAAGATAATATTGTTTTGGATAGATACATATTTCGCATTGCTATTAAGTTTTAGTTCTTGTGCATTATGTTATTCTAACCATTGGGAACTTATGCCTGGTTGATTTTCTTGTGTTTGAGCCATTTTATCCGACTTCGGAGAAACCTTTTTCTTAAAGCAAATCCTCTAGTCCTTCAAGAGGCATACTTTGCTTGAGGACAAGCAAGAATCTAGTTGGGGAGAGTTGTTAGATGCCCAAAAGTGCTTATTTGAGCTATCAAATATGGGCATCTTTCACTCCTTTTTGTTGCTAAAGCGTTCGAAACCGCCTTTGTTTTAGATGAATCACAATACAATGTTAAACGATCTTGGTACCTTTGATTTGTGCGTTATTGTGCAGGAATTAGGCATGAAATAATAGAAAATGAAGGCACAAGAAAATGGCAAAGGACCAAGAAAAAGAATGCATTCATCAGCTTACTCGCTAGGCGAGTGCTGTGGCGAAGTTCTCGCTAGGCGAGCACCCAGCGAACATCTCCAGTATTTTACAGTAGCAAACATCAACAAACTCGCTAGGCGAGCAGCCAGCGAAGGTGGTAGTGAACACGCCCAGACTTGATCAAAAGCGTAGCCAGCACTCACTCACTAGGCGAGCCATTAGCGAGCTCCCAGCGAGCAATTCCAGTAGCAAAACCTCCTAAGCTCGCTGGAGCGAAGGTTGAAGTGTGGGCTTCGCCTAGCGAAGGTTTTGTTCGCCTAGCGAACATGCAAATCTGGCAAAGGATATTTCTCTGGGCGCAGGTGCCTCTGGTGCCTATTTTAGGGGCTCGTTAGGCGAACCATTCTGCTCGCCTAGCGAGCATGACAGCTCAGTAGCAACACTATAAGTACCAAGGGCTACTTTTTGGAGCCATACTTTACACTTCCATACTTTGTACTTTTTTTAGATATTTTTAGTATTGCTCTAGAGATATTTTGTAACCTAGAAACCCATTTTTCTTCATCTCTTAACATTATTCTACAAAAAGAAGGTGGATTCCCATCCAATCTCGATTCTTCGACTTGGATGTTGATCAACCTTCAACCGAGACTTGTTGTGCAAGCCACCATGAAAATGAGTGGCTAAGTTCTTCATTTTGTCAAGGTTATATGTAGATGATCATTAGCTTTGTGTGTAAATGGGATGATCTTCATTTTTAAACTCTTTAATGATGAATATATGGTGAAAACTTTGTTTTATTGAAAACTCTTTGTGTTGGTTTATGATCAAGAGATGTTTACCAACTCTTTACCTAGGTTTTCATCCAATCTTGTTTGTTAGCTAGAGATAGTAATGAATGATTTTGTTCACCATAAGGTTGAACCAAAAATTTGTCATTTTGATAGATTGTGTTAGAGATAAACAATGGATCAAAATGGGAAAACCCACAATGTGTGTTAGAGATAAACACATTGGGAGGACTTTGTGAAATAGTTTGTCATCTAAAGGAGTTTATAAGTTTTGTTGATCGAACATATACATGCAAAGTGATCGTCGAACCCTAACTTTGACAATATTTCTCAAATAGAAAAACCAAAACTTTTACCGCATTTCATTACACTTTTATGCAAGATACTGTGACTAAAACCAAAACCCCCTTGTTACTACGAGTTAAGAATTGAAACAACTGTCGAACGGTGGCGATATCTCACAATCCATGTGGAGACGATAACAAAAACCCGACACTTAAAACTACACTCAACAATAAGCCATTGAGATTTTCCTTCCTAGTGTTTGCGATGGATCATTAGGTATATTAGGGTTTGATTCTTTGATGTAGAAGTTAAAGATAGGTCCATGATCCTGGAAATTTTTACAAGGACACATGTGCATGTACAAATTTTAATCATGACTATGCAAAATGAGTTTTTTTAGTAAATATGGTTGTAGTTTTCCACTATACGTGCTAAATATTTTTATCAAACTTTAAAGGTTATTCCCTTTTGACTAGTGGATCTCAGATGTGATTTCTTTTTGCACTACAAATGATAATGCTAAGGAAGAAACTATATTTCCCGATTGTGGATTCTTTAACTCTTTAAAAGAGTGTTAAGTATGCAGTTGAGCTTTTTATAAGCTAATAATAATATTAAAAAGCACAAGTAAAAGTAAAGTAGAAAGATAAAGCATAAGATTGCAAGAAATAGTCTCATTTGATTGATTGTGTGTCTGTGTGCACGCGTGCGAGAGAGAGAGAGAATATACAAGAGGTATTTATAGAAAACGTTAATCTTATTGTCTTAAGTATTATGGTATACATAATCTAACTCTGATTTCCCTTCATTTTGTTATTTTGCCGGAAATGCATGTGTCTTCTCGTTGCTTAGTGTATGTGGTGCTCAACATTTCACTCATTCTCCCTCTATCTTGAATATTTCTATTTTCCTCATTCACACATGCTTTACAATTCCAGACAATGTCTCTGCAAAATAGTTTCCAATTAGTGTTACTACATACATAAAGCATAAGTTATAGTACTGAATTATCAAATACCATGTATATTTGATTGATTCTGACATCCACGACCTTTTTAGTAGACCTATAAAATATTTGTCTAAGTTGTATTTTATTATTTTTAATGGATTAGTTTCATTCAACTATCTAAAATTAAACTAAAATTAATTCATATATTTATTATTTACGACTAACAACTTAAGAATTTTTTTACCTAATAACCAACATCTCCAACTTTAATGCCATTTTACCCAACTTTCCCCCATATTTTTCAATCTACCCATGTTTTAAACAAAACAAAAAAACATACTAAATGGAGACTTACACCCTATTGGGGCGGCCATCTAGCATTATGTAGGACACACCAGTCTAATTGGCGCGTCCACCTATCTTCTATAGGACACGAGAGTCGGTCCTAAGTGGGTTGTTTTGTCTTTTTTTTAATTGTTAATATTTTAGATTTTAATAATTAATTAATAAAACATATATAAAAAATTATCAACTTTGGATTACACACGCGGGAAAAATTCTTACGTTATTGGTTATGACTGAGTTGATTTAAGTGGCCACCGATTCTGCATCCCCAAGAATGTATCTTTGGTATGAGTCTCATTGGATCCACCCTAGGTGTTTGATATGAAGTACCCTGGATGGGTTCATCAAGATTTTTTTGTATTTCTAGCCAGTTTGGTCCAGGCATGCTGGTGCTTCCATAACTGAGTTCATTTTGCCCATAATTATGTTGTGTTGTTTGTGTTAATAAGGTCAAATTTGGGCAGTATCCAGGTTAGCTGAATGTTGACATTTGTGTGACTGTTTGGGAAAGGGGAATTGTTGTTGTGTTATTTGATATTCTATATTTGTTTCATTTGTTTGTTGGGTGTTTTGGTAAGTGTATGATGGGTTGGTTGGTGGTGTTTGTTGGTTTTGATATTTATAAAAATGTTGTGGTGGTTGTTGGTATAAGTTATGCTCTTAGTTTTGTTGTTGTGTGGGTGATATGTATTGGTTGCGGGTTTTAGTGTTTGATGGTTGACCATTTTGTTGGATTGGAGGTTGAGTATAAGTGCGTTGCTAGTTTTGTTGGGTTTGCGATGCTGAAGCTTGTTGGCGTGGGTCTACTAAATACCTGGCTTCGGAAAGAACCCCAATTGTAATAAATCTATACCAATACATGTAATTATGAGTAGGTTTAGATTTAGTTTGCATTATAGAGTCGGTTAGGACTAGGTTACAACAACACTTCCATAGACAATACTCAGCTTTTGAGTAGTCTCTCCAAACGGAGTAGGGTCACTAATCTTAGACTTTACTATTGTGGAGTTTATTTTGAAGCACCTCAGTGGACCTAGGATTTCTTAATGCATTCTGAACTAAAGTTTCACATGATCACTATGGTGCATCTCCATAGTAGTGAACATGATAATCAATGTTTTTGCAGTCCAAACGATATCGTCATTTTGATTCACTTCATGATGATCTTATAAACCCAGATATCACCTCCAAATAAATTTCTTTGGTCAAAGAAACCTTTTATAAGTTGGGATCATTGCTCCACCAAAGGTTTAAAGTGTGAAGGTGAGAAAAATACAAGAAGGGGTTGGGGTTGAATTGTGTTGGATTTTTCTCCTTAAAGCTTTTTCTTCTTCTGCGTTTGATGGTTCTTAACCAGACTCTAAACACTTGGTTTAGTGCCTGACTCAGAAAACCTTGAATTACTTCTGAAAAACCTTATTAGATTCTGAACCAAAATCTGACTAAGAGGATCAGAGTTGACGGCAAATGAATGATAAGTACATAAGTAAGGAAAGTAAAAGTAGAGACATAAGCACTTTATCCTGGTTCCTCTCGCAACTTGAGAGTAGTCTAGTCCCCTTGTACTTCCAAGGGATTTTCACTGTAACCAAACTAATTATAAATGCTCAAGCACCAAGCAAGAGACTTCTATGCTCAAGCACACAAGCAAGAGACTTCTAATGCTCAAACCCATAAGTAAGAGACTTCTATGCTCAAGCACATAAGCAAGAGACTTCCACTGCTAAAATCCACAAGTAAGAGACTTTTATGCTTAAGCACACAAGCAAGATATTTATAATGCTCATACCCACAAGTAAGAGACTTTTATGCTTAAGAACACAAGCAAGAGACTTCCAATGCTAAAGCACTAAACCAAGAGACTTCTGACTATATAACAAATTATTAAGAGATTTCGGTAAACACTACACTTGATATATAGTCCTAGGTTTAGACAAAATATAACTTAGAAATACTCTAAGACTTAAGAACTTCTAAAATATACACAATGTTAAGATGTTTTAAGTCTAGCTTGTTTTTGACAGAGTAACTTCTCTTTGAAATATCAAGGTTCATAGTATGTAATGCAGTGTGTTGTATTGTTGTAGTTATTCTTCATGTATGTTGCTTCTTAAATAGAGAGGAGAGAAAGAGACGTTGAAGACTTTCACCAAAAGGTTGGATAACCTCTGTACTTGATTAGACATATCAAGAAAATAACTTTCTGCAAGGAGAATTATTCGTTAATGCTTAGACAACCAATAAAATATTTTTCCTTAAGTCTTCACGTGATCAATAGGTCTCTGAGTCCGTCAAAGTTGCCAGGATTGAAGTGAGCATGCTTTAGAGGTTCACTTTCTTTAGACTTCACTCTTCAGAGATTGATCCCTTCAGAGTCTACTTCTTGGCTTTTTATAGCTTCAGATTTTGGATCACTAGAGGCTGACTTTCTTTAGTGTTGACTTTTTCAGAGTCTAGATCTTCCATCAGAGCTTAAGTCTTCAAAAGTGATCTTCAGAGCCAGAGTCGACCAATTGTTAGAATAAATATTAGAATACCCAATTGTTCTTTAAATACTTTATTATCATCAAAACCCAAGGATATGGTATCAACCTATTTTGTTCAAACAACTTGGAGTTCAGTGTTAGAATCAAGGAAAATTTTCAATGAAAATTGCATGAAAGTTATGAAGAAGAAAACTATCAAATCTAACGCACATCTGGTTAATATTTTAATGTAAAAATTACAGCTTCAGTATCTAGGATACAATGAACCACATTGAGGGGCGTCCAATGGGATACTATCGTGTTGGACTATATAAAGGCTGGTGCAACTGCAGAAAGTTTCAAGCATTTCGTTTCCCTTGCTGAAATGTCATTGCAACATGTTTTAGTGTTCGAAAAGACGAATTCTTGCATCTATCTGACGTTTACAAGGTCGTAAACGTATTCGATATCTACAACAATAACTTTCGAATTATTGTCAAAGAGGAATACTGGCCTACATATCAATGGGATGTAATTTTCCACAACGAAAAATATGAGAAGGAAGAAAAAAGGTCGCCTCACCAACACACGTATTAGAATCTAAATGGATATGGTTGAGAAAATTAAAAGAAAGTATGGTATATGTCGTCTTACTGGTCACACATGGAAACATTGTCTCAATGTTGGAACAAGCTCTTGATAATAATTAATTATGCTGTGAAATGTTTTATAAACTTCGAATTCAATATTGATAACAACTTTTGGTTAAAACAAAATGAACACCAATGCTTCTAAAACAACAACACAAGAAAAAACACTTAACACTGCAAAATATCTAATATCATACTACAATAAAAAAATTACATGTTCCAGACATCATATCTCTAACATGATTATCATTCTTAACTAACAACCAACGATGTTTAATGTCGTCATTGTCATCCATAATATATATGTACTAAAAAAGCCTGTATATTCTTCTAACTCTTTCATAATATTTAATCACTCATAATACTTGATTAGACAGATCAAGAAAACAACTTCTGCAAGGAGAATTATCCATTGAAGCTTAGACAACCAAGACAAGATTTTTCCTTAAGTCTTCGCATGATCAAAAGGTTTCTGAGTCTGTCAGAGTTTCCTCGATTGAAGTGAGCATGCTTCAAAGGTTGACTTTCTTCAGACTTTACTCTTCATAGGCTGATCCCGTTAGAGTCTAATTCTTGGCTTATGAAGCCTCAAATTATGGATCACCAAAGGCTGACTTTCTTCAGAGTTGACTTCTTTAGAGTTTGTATCTTCCATAAGAGGAAGAGTATTCAAAAGTGATCTTTATAGCCAGAGTCTAATCTTCAAATGTAGAATAATCAATCTCCTCTTCATCTTTTCTTAGATTTATAATCCTGCAAAATTGAACAGATGTTAGAATATCTAATTGTTCTTTAAATACGTTGTTATCATCAAAACCCAAGGGATATGGTATCAACCAATTTTGTTCCAACAATCTCCCCCTTTTTGAAGATGACAAACATAAGTATTTTAAGAACAATGGTTGTTAATTTAACTAACATGTTGACTCAGGATCTAAGGTTTGTAAACTCCCCCTGAGCCTGATAGTCTAGAGGGTGAGGTTTGTAAGCTCCCCCTAAGTCCTATCCAGATTAATTAAATTCTTTTTAAAAAGCATAATAACACTAATCTTCAGAAATTAAGCAGCAATAATAATAATCACCATACTCAGGTGCTTAAATACTCATTATCTCTCCCCCTTTTGTCATCAACAAAAAGATAAGGGAATGAAAAGATACTAAAGAAAAATAATGTATGGAGTATGAATTAAAAACTAGTAAATTATGATTGATTCTCCCCTCTTCTCATCAGTTAAAAAATGTGAAGATAACAAATAAAGTAGCTTCTTTTGTGTCTCAGTTGCATTTCTCTTTTGTTTTTAGAATCATGTAATCCTTTTTGATAAATAAAATCATATCCTTTCCCCATAACTTTGCTTGAAACTCTTTTCAACCATCAAAGTCATGTGTGTGCAGTGAATTTTAAAAAATAATGCACAAATTTACACTAACTGATGTAAAAGGAGATTGTCAAGACACGTTTTTATTTTACTTGACTTAATAACCCAATATTGATATAGCTTAGAGTTAAAGCATGTAAGCACAAACTGAAAACTTAACAGACATAAGACCAAGTCAAAAATATTTTTCAGATTTGTGACTCTTAAGTGGGCAGTATAAAACAAGGATAATTTTAACAGAAATACCACTTATATGCCATCAGAAACATTCAATCAAGTTCTGAGTATCAGAGGCTGAGATGCTTCAGAAGTTACTACAGATCAGAAGTTGTCAAAGCTTTTGATCATATCAGTTTCTGATCCTCCATTCAGAAGCCAGCGTTAATCTTCCATAAAATGGATGTTCAAATTCTTTTTAATCAAATCAAATCTTTCTATTATCAGAGTCTTGGTAAATATATCAGCCCATTGATGATTTATATCAATGAACTGTATATCTATTACACCTTTCTGAACATAATCTCTAATAAAATGATATTTTATCTCTATGTTTTTGGTTCTAGAATGTTGAACTGGACTTTTAGTTAAACAAATGGAAGAAATATTATCATAGAAGATGGGAATACCCTTTCCACTAATTTGATAATCTTCCAACTAATATTTTATCCAGAGGAGTTGTGTGCAACATTTAGCAACTGAGATTTATTCTGCTTCTACTGTGTACAAGGCAATAATTTCATGTCTTTTACTACCCCATGATATTAAGTTTTTACCTATGAATTGACAGTTTACATTAGTGGAATTCCTTCCAATTCTATCCCCAACATAGTCAGCATCACAGAATCCAACTAGTTTGTAATCTATGGATTTTTTTATAAAGCAATCCTATATTAGTTGTTCCCTTCAGATACCTAAAGATCCTCTTAACATCAATTAAATTAGTTTCTCTAGGATCTGATTGGAATCTTGCACATATACACATACTAAACAAAATATTTGGCCTAGAAGTTGTTAATTAGATTAAGGAGCCAATCATACATGTATACAACTTCTGACAAACTTTGGAGTTTTCTTCTTCTTTGTTCATATTGCATGTTGGATGCATAGTAGGGTTCATAACTTATCAATCTTCAAGCTTGAAATTCTTTAGAAGTTCCTTAGTATATTTTGACTGATGAACATAAACTCCATCTTTTCTTTGGTTGGTATGAATTCCAAGGAAGAACTTCAATTCCCCTATCATGCTCATCTCAAATTCAACCTAGTCTTAGAAAATTCTTTGCAAATAGATGCATTAGTAGAATAAAAAATTATGTCATCAACATAAACTTGGACAATTAAGATTTCCTTATTCAAAGTCTTTATGAACAGTCTAGTGTCAACATGACCTTTTTGAAAGCCATTTTCTAACAAGAAATTACCCAGTCTCTCATACCAAGCTCTTGGAGCTTCTTTTAGTCCATAAAGTGATTTGTTAAGTTTAAAAACAAAATCTGGGTGGATTGAGTCCTCAAACCCAAGGGGTTGTTTGACATACACTTCTTCAGAAATGGCTTCA
Organism: Lathyrus oleraceus; assembly: GCF_024323335.1. Lineage (NCBI taxonomy): Eukaryota > Viridiplantae > Streptophyta > Magnoliopsida > Fabales > Fabaceae > Lathyrus > Lathyrus oleraceus. The sequence goes on along the minus strand of NC_066583.1, from coordinate 269,152,534 downwards.
TTTAAGAAAGCACTTTTGACATCCATTTGATAAAAAACAATATCATGATTAATAGCATAAGAGAGAATAAGTTTGATTTCCTCTAACCTTGGAACCGGTGCAAAGGTTTTATAGAAATCTATACTTTCTTGCTGACTGTAGCCTTGAGCTACCAGTATAGCTTTGTTTCTTACCACTTATCCTTGTTCATTAAGCTTGTTTCTGAACACCCATTTTGTTCCAATAATGTTCTTCTAATGAGGTTGGGGAACTAAATCCTACACATCATTCCTTTGAAACCAATTCAGTTCTTCTTGCATGGCTATAATCTATCCCTCATCAGATAAGGCTTCATCAACAAAAGTTGATTTTGTCATTGAGATAAGTCCCAGCATTAAATGCTCCTCCCTGAATGCATATCTTATTTTTAGAGCACTATCTTTGTTTCCAATGATTAACTCTTATGAATGAGAAGACTTGTACTTGAAGGTTTTTCTGGATTGTGCAAATTCTTGAGAGTCACAAGGAGCTTCTTCAGAACTTTCTTCCTTTGGATGTGTTTCAGAAGTTGGGTTTTGTTTTGTACCACTAGCTTCTTAACATCTAACTTTCAAAGCTCTATCTTATGAACATTCATCTTCTAAAGGGATCATAGGTTCTGATCCACCGACTTTTGAAGACACTTCTGTTATATGAAATTATGAAAATATTTCAACTAGCTCTGACATTTTACTGCCAAGCTCTTTGTTATCAAATTTGATATGTATATACTTTTCAACCATTATGGTTTTAGAGGTATACACCTTATATGCCTTTGAGCGCTCATATTATCCTAAAAAGACACCCTTTTGAGCTTTGGCATCAAATTTATTTATATATACTTTATTGTTTAAGATGTAACATGTACATCCAAATTGATCAAAATAAGAAATATTAGGTTTTCTTCCTTTGAAAAGCTCATATGCAGTTTTATTCAGAACGGGTATGATGTAGATCATGTTACGAACATAGCATGTTGTGTTTACAAGTTCTGCCCACAAGTACTTTGGTAAGTTATTTTCATGAATCACGGTTTTGGCAATTTCTTGTAAGGATTTGTTCTTACTCTCTACAACTCCATTTTAGTGTAGAGTTCCAGGAGAAGAGAACTCATGGATGATTCCATATTTTTCACAAAAGATTTCAAAAGGTTCATTTTCAAATTCTCCTCCATGATCACTCCTTACTTTTAAATTATTTGACCTTTTTTCATTTTGTACTTGAATGCAGAAGACACTAAACACATCATATGGTTCATCCTTGGTTTTAATTAATTTAACTCGATTTCATCTACTAAAGTCATCAACTATGACAAGTCCATATTTCTTCCCATTGATTGAAGCACTACTAATAGGACCAAACAAATTAATGTGAAGCAGTTCTAAGGGTCTAAAGGTAGAGACAAAGTTCTTTGTTTTAAAAGAGGTTTTGTTAATTTTCCCAATTTGGCATTCTCCACATAGAGCATATGAATGATAGTTAAGATATAGAATCCCTTTAACAAGTTTTAACTTGCTAAGCTTGGAGATTAATCTCCAGTCACCATTACCTAACATTATGTGCCAGACCCACTTTTCATTATTCACTGATAGAAGGAAAACTACCTTCTGATCAGCCAATTCAGACAAATTGATTTTGTAAATATTGTCTTTCCTCTTACCCTTGAACACTAGAGACTTATAAGATTCATTCATGACTGTAGAGATGTTCTTATTAAACACTACTTCAAAACCACTGTCACAAAATTGACTTATGCTAAGTAGGTTCTATTTTATTCCATCTCCAACCAGACATCATAATAGATAAATTGGAGTTACCAGTAGTAGTTGTCCCAATGATCTTCCGTTTTTGGTTTCCTCCAAATCCCACAGTTCCTCCATCTTTTAAAGTGAGGGTTTGGAACATATGCATTTCTCCTGTCTTATGTCGTGAGCAGCCACTGTCCAAGTACCATGACTGCTGCTTTGCATCTCCCTTGAAGCATATCTGTAGCAAAACTGATTTCAGATTTAGGTACCCATTGTCTTATGGTTCCTTTAGGATTAGTTCTGACATGTTTTCTCTTGTTTTGTACCTTTTCTCTCATATGTAAAGGATTAGAATCATTCAAGACTTTTGATTTAAAATTTTGTTGTCTTGAATGAGTCTTGACCTTAGGTTCTAAACCTTTCAGAACCTTATGACCTGATGCCTTGGGTTTTGGTTTCTTCAAACCCTTTGGCTTCAGAGTCTTAGGATTTTGTGACTTCAGAACCTTTAAATTTAGAGTCTTAGGTTTTAGTTTCTTCAAAACCCTTTACTCAACAAGTTTAGACTATGATTGGTTTAAAACCTTTGCATTGTTAGAATCAGGTACAAGATAAAAGTTTAACCCTTTTTGATTAGATTTAGAAGAAGAGGGATCTGGTGGTTTAATAAAGGTTTCATTCCTTAGATTAAAAGATTTTTTATGGTAACTAAGACCTTCTCATATACTTCTACTTACACCATAGATCATGGATACAAGTTTGGTTCTTTCAAGGCCAGTTAAGATAAATTCTTGAAGAGTTATTTCATGCTTATCAAGAATTTTATCAGATACAATTTTAACATGAGCACTATGATCTCTCTCAACAACTTCATTTTTGTTTTGAACAGAGTTTAATTCCTCTTTCAAAAGATCATATTGCTTTGTTATTATTTTCATACGTCTGGCCTTTTCCTGGCATCTACTCATAAGGTCATGAATAAAAATAATTAAATTAGAACGAGATAGTTTAGAAAATACCTCATCCTCATCAGATTCTAAACCAGAATCTAAGTCAGATTTTGCTTCAGAAGATGTAAGAGCCATGAAAACTAGATTGGATTGTTCTTCATCTTTCTCATATTTTTATTCATTGTTATGTTCTTCCCATGTTGTCGTGGGAATCTTCTTGAATCTGTTTCTGAAGTTGTCCTTCTAGAAGCTTCCCTTCTTTGACTTGTCCTTTTATAGCTCTGGACATTCAGTAATGAAGTGACCAGACTTCCTGCAGTTGAAGAAGCCCTTCTGATCATCCTTCTCATCTCTTGAGCTTGATCCTTTGAAGTCATTGCTCCTACCAGGGAATATTTTGTTCTTATTGGCCAAGTATTGAAATATTTTAATGATAAAGGCCATTTCATCCTCATATGAGTCTTCTACAGAACCTTCTAATTGAGAAGCTTCTTAAGAGTTCCATATAAGAGTCTTTATAGTTTTGGTAGAAGATTTCAAAGCAAGGGAATTTGGCTTTTTCGCAGTATCATCTCCATTAACCTCCATCTCATGACTATGGAGATTGCTGATAAGAATTTCAAGACTTAATGTGTTTAAGTCTTTAGCCTCCTGGATTGTTGTTACCTTGGGTCTGTATCTAACTTGAAGACTCCTAAAAATATTCTTGACACGATCAGAGGTAGTATAACTCTTATTTAGAACCTGAAGACCAGAAACAAGAATTAGAAACCTAGAAAACATGGTTTCAATTCATCTTCCTTCATTCTGAGCATCTCATATTTCTAAACTAGAAGGTTAGTCTTAACTTCCTTAACATATTGATTCCCTTCATATGTAGCACATAAGAGATTTGAAAATGGTTTTAGTAGTAGATTTATCGATGATTTTGATGTACTCATAATGAGGTAGAGCATCAACCAATATGCCTCTAAATCTATGATGTTTTATGTAAATCTCTTTATGAGCAGGTGTGAGATATTTTATGTCAGACACCATTCCAACTCCATTGACTTGGATATCAATGACATCTTCCAAAATATCGCACAACTCATCATCAAGGCCTATGATATGAGTGTATATTTTTCTCTTCCACCATTCAAACTCAGTAGAGTCTCCATTGAAGATTAGAGGTTTAACTTTATAATTATTTTTCTCAAAGGTACTATAATCATGATTAATAGTACCAAAGGATTAAGTGTACCCCCACCAGAACCAGATACTCCAGAATCATCAACTATGATAAGATATGAAATTTTATTAGGATCTTTTCCGCACCATTGTTAAGTGTTTAGCACAGACCTTGCTCTGATGCCAACTGAAGGTGAGAAAAACACAAGAAAGGGGGTTGAATTGTGTTGGATTTTTCTCCTCAGAGCTTTTTCTTCTTCTGGTTATGATAGTTATTAACTAGATTCTGAACACTTGGTTCAGAGTTTGACTCAAAAAACCTTGGTTTACTTCTAAAAGACCTTGTCAGATTCTGAACCAGAATCTGGCTAAGAGGATCAAAGTTGACAACAAAAGAATGATAACTACATAAGCAAGGAAAGTAAAAGCAGAGAAACAAACTGTTTATCCTTGTTCCTCTCACAACTTGAGAATATTTCAATCCTCGTGTACTTCCAAGAGATTTCCACTATAACCAAATTGATTACAAATGCTCAAGCACAAAGCAAAAGACTTCCAATGCTCAAACCCACAAGTAAGAGACTTCTATGATCAAGCACACAAGCACAATACTTCCAATGCTCAAACCCACAAGTAAGAGACTTATATGCTCAAGCACACAAGCAAGACACTTACAATTCTCAAACCCACAAGTAAGAGATTTCTATGTTCAAGTACACAAGAAAGAGACTTACAATTCTCAAACATACAACTAAGATACTTCTATGCTTAAGTACAAAAGCAAGAGAATTCCCATGCTCAAACCCACAAGTAAGATACTTTTATGCTCAAGCACAAAAGCAAGTGCCTTCTAATGCTTTATTCCACAAGTAAGAGACTTATATGCTCAAGCACACAAGCAAGAGACTTCCAAAGCTCAATCACTAAAGCAAGAGACTTCTGACTCTATAACAAACTGTTAGATATTTGGTTAAACACTACACTTGATATACAATAAGAGGTGCAAACAAAATACAACTTAGAAAGACTCTAATACTTAAGAACTTCTAAAATATACACAATATTAATATGTTCTAGGTCTAGCTTGTTTCTGATAGAGTAACTTCTCTTTGAAATGTCAAGGTTTAGAGTCTGTAATATAGTGTGTTGTATTGTTGTAGTTGTTCTTCAGGTCTATTGCTCCTTAAATAGAGAGGAGAGAAAGAGACGTTGAAGACTTTCACCAAAAGGTTGGATAACCTTTGTACTCCATCCGTCTCATAATAAGTGTCTTATTTGAACTCTGCGTGGTTCATAAGAAAATTATTAGATGTGTGTATTTTAATGATAAAATTAATATAGTTAGTGGAGTAATTGAAAAAAGTGAAAGTAATAAATAGGGGTAATGTAGTGGAAAAAATAATAAATGTTGTATTGATATTCTAAAGAGACATTTACTTTGAGATATGGAGAAAGTGAAAATGAGACACTTTTTATGAGACAAGGAGAGAAATTGATTAGACACATCAAGAAAACAACTTTCTGCGCGGAGAATTATCTATTGAAGCTCAGACAACTAAGAAAAGATTTTTCCTTAAGTCGTCACGTGATCAAAAGGTCTTTGAGTCTGACAGAGTTGCCTCAATTGAGGTGAGCATGCTTTAGAGATTGACTTTCTTGAGACTTCACTCTTCAGAGGTTGATCCCTTCATAGTCTACTTCTTGGCTTTTGAAGCTTCAGATTCGGGATAACCAAAGGCTGACTTTCTTCAGAGTTGACTTCTTCAAAGTCTAGATCTTCCACCAGAGCCAGAGTCTTCAAAAGTGATATTCAGAGCCAGAGTCTGATTTTCAGATGTAGAATAATCAATCTCCTCTTCATTTGTTCTTAGATTTATAATCCTACAAACTTGAACAGATGTTAGAATATCGAATTTTTCTTTAAATACTTGTTATCATCAAAACCCAAGGGATGTGATATCAATCAATTTTGTTCCAACAAAGTGGAGTTTGTGAGTGCAACTTCCGTTAGATATGTTTTATATGATGTCAAAACTAGGTTACTTTAACGTTAATATATATTGGACGATATCCTCTGAATCTTTATGTGCATCTTAGCCTTAGGAAGCATAAAAGTATTTGGAAACAGTGCGGAAAGGGTCTCATGCATCAAACATGCATGAAAAATCAAATTCTGTGAAAATTAGCATTACAGGTCGACACATGCAATTACAGGTCGACCTATGGAAAACATTTCCTAGATATAGGTCAAGACATGTAGTGTATAGGTCGACACACATGGTGCTGTATTAAGGCTTGTAGCCTTTGTCTCTTGTGCCGAGTCTTCAGGTCGACACATAGGGAACGCGTAACAATCATAGATCGACACATGACTTTAGATTATGCATCGAACATGTCGACACATAACTTTTATAGGTCGACCTATCCGATGTATTTTTTTTTCAAAATTCATTTTTTTTAGTCCTTTGCATTTCCTTTTTCCCTAAATCACCCATGCATATAAATACTTCATACATGCATCATTCTCTAGTAAGGTTTCTAGAGTGAGTCAAAACCTACATGAATCCAGGATTTCAAATCATCTCATCATCTTCAATTCAATCTATGCATACGCACAATCAAACTACACATAATCATTTTTTGATTGGGTGTCATCTATATTAGGATTGATAACGTCCAATTAGGTTTATTATACCGAGAATATTCAGTTGAGATCTATGAGGGTTTCAAATAAGAAAACCAAGGTGGAGTTTTCCTTCAAGATCTTTAGGGTTTAAAGGTTTTGGACAAGATTGTGCAATTCGTATCCGATCGAGTGAAAGCCTTAGGACTAGGTGTGTCGTGCAAGGGAGTAGCGTGAAACAATGGATCGTGTTGACAAATCTTGGGTTCAACAAGTGTGCGCTTGAGATTAATTCAGTCAGGTGAAAGCCTTGAGACAAGGAGGTCATGCAAGGAAGTAGCAACAACATGTGAATTGAAGTTGTATTGTTGGTGTCTTGATCAAGCTTTGATCAAATGTTTTGGAGGTGCTAGAGTCAAGAACAAACTTAGGGTTTGTGGGATTTGATTTCTCACCTCTTGTATACATACATTTGCAAAGTAAGATTTATTATATTAATATCTCAATTCGAATTCGAATTGAAGGTAGACGTACCCATAACGAGGTCGATTAAGAAACTTCATAAACAAACCTTTGCGTACTCTCTCTCTCTCTCTCTCTCTCTCTCTCTCTCTCTGCCTCTCTTTTTTATTTTTCGGTTCATAAATTATCGATTACTTTGATCTCTTGATCAACATTGTTTGGATAGTAAGTTTTGAATTATTGTCAAATTTGTGTTGTTGTAGTAGTCACATACCTTTTGGTAGTTATTGGATTTCTAAGAACTACAAACACTATACAAACATCCAAACCTTGTTAATCGCACGCAAAGTGTTCGACAAATTGTTTCAACTAGTTTTATGTGTGTTGTTATCATTGGAGATAGACTGTTACTATATTAGAGTATTCAATTTAGTGTTTGAAGTGTTGACTAATCAACTTGTGGATTATTATCATACCATTCGCACTCTTACGCATATTTGGGCTTTTCAATAGTAGGTTCGGTTAGACGATTTTTGATTAGGGAAATATTTAAAACTTGCTTCCACGCCATAAATTTTTCTAAATCAAATTTTCGAATAAATTTTAACTTAGGATCTCTTCACCCCCCTCTAGATCTAGGTCTATCGTCTAACAGAGTTCAGTGTTAGAATCTGGGAAATTATTCAATGAAAATTGCATGAAAATTATGCAGAAAAAAACCATCAAACCTAACGCACATTTGGTCACAAGATTTTACTGTCAAAATTACAGTTTCAGTATCTAGGATATAATGAACCATAATTAGGGGAGGCCAATGTGATACTATCGGGTTGAATTACATAAAAGTTGGTGAGACTGTGAAAAGTTTCAAGCATTTTGACTCCCTTGCTCACATGTCATTGCAACATGTTTTAGTGTTCGACAAGACACATTCTTGCATCTATCCGACGTTTACAAGTTCGTAAACTTATTCGGTATCTACAACAAAAGCTTCCTAGTTGTAGCCAGCGAGGAATATTGGCCTATATATCAAGGGGGTGTAATTTTCCACAATGAAAATATGAGAATGAAGAAAAAAGGTTGCCTCACTAGCATACATATTAGAATCGAAATGGATACGACTGAGAAAATGAAAAGAAAGTGTGGTATATGTCGTCTTACTAGTCACACACGAAAACGTTGTCCCAATGTTGGAACAAGATCTAATAGCATACAACAACAACAACAAAAAATCATATGTTCTAGACATCAAATTTCTAACATGATTCTCATTCTAAACTAGCAACCAACAACATTGAATGTCGTCATTGTCATCCACAATAGATATGTACTAAACAAGCATATCTATTCTTCTAACTCTTTCATAATATTTAATCGCTCAGAGTAACCAAATATTCAAGTTAGTCTCAGCTTGCTTGAAATTTAATTAAGCCAAAAATAAATCTTCTTCGAAGGCTTGGTTCTCGAATAAAAAACATACCCATAAATACTCATATTAGAACAAATGAACAAAAATATTTAGAAAAAGTTAAGAAGATGTGTGAGAATGTAGCTCACATGACACATCTATTTATACAAAATTTCGTCAAAAGTAAGTTTTGATTCAATTGACACGTCCTATCAAAATATAATATAAAATGTTACTCACTCTGACCTTATTTATAAATAAAAGTTTTTAAAAAAAAATGGCTAAATGTCAACAAATCTAATTGTATTTAATGTTTTTATGACAAAATTATTCATATATTAATTACTATATTTTTATGGATGAAAATTTAATTAAGGATATATTTGTAATTATGTTATACCTTTTATGTGAAATAAAAAAAATACATCCAATTATTATTATTAATAAACGTGAAAATTGTTTTTTCTTATACATCAAGTCGGAGTAGTATATAATTATTTTTTATAATATAAATTAAAAGATAAAAATAATTCAAAAAATGGTTGTGTAAGCTTAATTGACGCGTTCTTTAGACTTCAAAGAGAACTCGCCAATTAGATTGACTAATTCTTTTATGCATAACGAGCATGCATCAATTGCTCTTAAGGGTCTTATATATTTGTAATTATAGTGCATGCGTCAATTAATTATAAGTGTCCTATACGACTTTTTTTTTTTAATATAAATAAATTGAAAAATATGAACGAATGTTGAGTATTATGATATTAAAGTTGGAGGGGTTGTTATTAGAGTAAAAAAACCAACAACTTATAATATTTTACAATAAACAATAATACTTTAAATAATAAGAAATAATCAGAGTTATCTATTGTAATCATGATTAAGTTCTTACGTCATATGAACTTGATTTTTAAGGAATGAGCACTTCTAACCGATCTTAATTTGTTCCATACAGAAAACGTACATGAGAATCTACTTTGATAATGGGTCATATATTAATCAAAACATGTAAAAGTGAAAAGTAGGAGTAATTGGATATGCTTGGGAAAAAAGGGAAGCACTTTAACAAATTATTTAATGACTTTTTTGGCAACCAAAACTAGCCAATAGTCTTGCTAGAAAGTACATCATGTCTATTACTTAGCAACTCATTAAATAATTTGACGTGTCAAAACTTTAGTAAAAGTAATTAATTAAATAAAAGTATAATAAATCATATCATGATTAAAATGCAAAGCAAAGTGAAAATATAATGGATTTAGTGATGATGTACCTTAAGCACCTACACATGTATTTGTTATATTGGAGTTATTCATGGATGAATATCCTCCTAACATAATGTCTGGTTCTTCTATTTAATTTTAATGCTCCCATTATGTGGAACACCTTGGCACTTATTAGATTAATGTAGAAGCCATAATTTCAATGCAGAAGATAATGTTTATGTAAAATGAATGGGTGTAGCATTGCCATAGGATAATCATATGTTTACAAAAAGTTTTATTTATAAGATTGCAAATTTTTTTATAGAATATCCATTCATCATGGTAATCAAAGTGAATTATATATATATATCACTATTTTAAATAAAAGATTTAACACCATTTTTTTTAAAGATTTAATACCTGATTTTTTTCGATGTTATTCCTATCGATATTGTAAGTATGATTTTGACACCGAGTTTAAAAATATATGGTAAATAGATTTAACACCGATGGTAAATTGATGTTATAAGTGTTATATATTGGTATTAAAATTAAAATTTGACACATTTTTTCTCCTTTAAAGAGATGTAAACACTTATAAATCGTACCTAATTTTTCAAAACCGGTGTTAAAGTTAATGGAGAATAATTTGATTAGAAATCAACTTATGACATCTGTTTTACATAAAAAAGATGTAGAACATATATAGCATAACAATTTTTTTCAAAATTGGATGTTAAAATTTTAACGGAGTTATTTGGTCAGAAACCAACCTTTCACACCTGTTTTTTTCCTTAAAGTAGGTGTATAAATTTTTCTTATAATGTTTGTATAGCGTATGTATCACACCTCTTCTTTACTAAAGTTAGTGTTATAAATGACATTGAGTGTGATTTGATTTTAAATGAACCATAAAAAAATATTATTCTCTAAAATGGATGAGAAAAAATAAGTAACATAACTGCATAATCATAAATCAAGTTGAGGTCACATATGACATCTGCAAATCTTTTATTATTGTTTCAACTGCTCAAAACTAAACTCACAAATTTTAGTTTAAATTTAACAAATTATACCAAAGAGTGTAAATCAAAATTTAAAAACAAAATAATACTAAAAAGTAATTTTAATTAATAATTCAATATTAATTGTTATAAAACGTCATCTTTTATTGAATTCCTAGTTTCTTTCTCTTCAAGTTGATGTTGTTCTTAACTATTTGCAAAAAGAATTGAGCACAAAGTTGTCGGATATTATCAATAACATCCTTGTCATATGATGATGGATCATCATATATTTATAAATGCAAAAAATAAAATAAATTAAATGAGAACATGTTAAAACATGAAGTGATTTGATTTACATATTAAGCATTGAAAAATCTTTTGTTATTACCTCATGTAATCCTTGAAATATACTCGTCTGGATAATGTCAAACTTATTTTTCATTACATAATAACCATAAACCCAACTATTCTCTTGTTGATGTGTCTAAAAATTAAATAAATAAATAAAACATATAATCATATATATATAATTCATATGAAATATCAATAAATTTAAGACAACTAACTTACCTTAATATATATAAAATTAGGTTTCTTATTCATAATATAGACTCTCGGGATGTTATAATCTCTCATAGTCCTAATTAAAAAAAAATATTTAACAAAAATTTATTTATATTTAGTAAACATATAAAGCTAAACAATTAGGGGTGGCAAAACAGATCGTCCGCCCCGCCTAAAGCCCGCCAAACAAGAAGCAAGGCGAGCATGCCCGCCAAGTTAAAATGGGCATGAAAATCTAGTCCGTTCCGCCAAGGTGGCGGGTTGGCGGATGACGGCGGCTTGCCCATCTTTTTTTAATGATTTTATTTTCATTTTTTAAAGAAATTAAAAGGTTTTTTTTTTTACATTTCAATAAGAAAACATCAAACCAACAATTAGAAAATATAAATGGCAAAAGACTAAAACCATCACAGTATTACCCTTCAATCAAAAATAGAACCTTCAACAAGTATTTACCTAAAATAGAAGTAGAATCATCAACAAGTATTAACTTTCAAGTTTCAGTCAACCAAAATAAATATTTAAATTAAACCATCAAGCAACCATTAATTTTTAACCATCAAGTAACCAAAGTTTAAGTTCAACTAACCAAAATCATAATAAGTATTAAGTACAACATCAAAGTTTAAGTTTTAAACAACCAAATGGATCATGGACATTTTTTAGGTAGTTTTTTTTTCATTTTTTTTAACGGGCTAGCGGGCTAACCCCGCACCATTATGTATTCCGCCCGCGGGTATTTTTGTTTTGGCGGGACGGGCGAAACGGGTAGGCGGACTCAAAATCCCAACCCGCCATTTCTGGGCGAGTGCGCGGACCGATCCAACGCCCCCGACCCATTTAGCCACCCCTATAAACAATAGAGAAATCTCAACATAAATTTCGAAAGAGGCATTTTACCTTAGAAGTGTGTCCTTAAAAGACTTACTTGATTGATTTCCAAGCGAACAAAATCAATAAACAATATTATCATCTAGAAAAATTACAAATAATTGATAGTGATTGTTGTCATTTTATAAACTGTTGTGTTAGAAGCACATATAAATAAAAACATAACATACAAACATTTTGACAATCTAATTAGTAATATGCACTTACACATTCAAACGTGGTCCTAAAAAATATTTTTTAGGATGATTATACATCTTATTTTGTATGAATGTTTGCATAACTTCATCACTATGACCATCAAATTTGTTATTAAATATCCTAAAAGGATCAAAGAAATCAAATTTCTCACTAGAGAAATTGTATCACAAGGACAAAATATATATATTTTTATAATATTTAATGTAAAAAATAAGAAAATTTAATAGCATTTAATTCTTATTATCATTACTATTTTGGTTTTTATCTAATTCAATTTTCAATTAGGCAATAATTAAGATTAAATATGTGTGGCTAATTAAAATATGAAATTAATCATTAGTATATTAAATAGTGTGTACGTCCATGTTCCACACTCCTATATTTTTTCTTTGGAGGTAGAGTCCACAATTATATATAAAATAAATATGTTAGAATAATAAATTATTGAAAAAGACAATTAGATATTATTTATTTAACCTTAAAATTTTAATTTTAATTATTTTTATTTGTTTAATTGAATTATTTATGAATTTTAATTTATTATATGAATTTTTTATTTTATTAAAGATCATAACAACTCAAAATTTTGTATATGAAATTTGAAACTAAAAAATAAATAAATAAAAGAGTTGAAGTTTTAATTAAACCATAAAAATAGAATTTTAGATGAATTTATTAAAAGTAAATGTAAAAATATATTTAAAATTTTAAATAATTTTTCTGCCCAATAAATAAGTTATAAGTATAAAAATGAATTAGTATAGATATAAATAAAAGTAAAAACAATAATTTATTAGTAAAAATTGAAAATAACAATGAAAATCTAAATGGTAGCATATTAGTAAGAATTTTATTATCTTTCCATTAATAAGAATTTAAAATTGTATTGACACAATAATATTATTGATAGAATAATATTATCTTCCCATTAATTGTATACTAATTACCATATTGTATAACAATTAAAGTTGATTAAATTTTATTTAAGAGCAACGATTTTTCAAAAAATAATCCTGCATATTAAAAATTTATAACAAATTGATAACGATAACTTTTATAATAAATTGATTAACTTTCATATGTTAAAGTTGATTAAAATTTATAACAAATTGATAATATTAATTTTTTTGGTACGTTTGATAATTTTAATTTAATAAATAATTTTGCATGTTAAGAATTTATTTCGAACAAATTTATTGAACTTATTTCTATATAATTTTTGTAAACTTTTTATTAATAATTTTATTTCAAACAAATTTATTTCAAATAAATTTATGGAACTTATTTTTATATAATTTATTTCGAACAGTTATATTTCACTCCAAGAGTCATGTCCCAAGAGTCATGAAGAGAGAAGAGGGATTTGTATTTTGAATTTCAAAATAAAACCCCATTGACTTAATTATCCATCTACCAAAATAATCATCACATTTAGGTGTCTTTTATTTAAGCCAAATATTGTTTACATGAGTCACACCTAATTAATAATAAATTAATCTTCGAACAAATTTATTGAACTTATTTCTATACAATTTTTGCAAACTTTTTATTAATAATTTTATTTCAAACAAATTTATTTCAAATAAATTTATGGAACTTATTTTTATATAATTTATTTCGAACGTTTGATAATTTTTTTAATTTTTATTAATAACTTCAATTTTTTTATAATATTATGTCAAATAAATTTATGAAACTTATTTCTATATAATTTTTGTAAATCTTTTGCATAACCATGTTTAAAAGTTTAAAAGCTCAACATGAGCTGGACGAGGGATTTCTTAAACTTTTTATCTATATAATTTTTTTTCTACAAATAAGAAATGATTGAAAAAAAAATTATATTTGACCCAATAAAGATTTTTTTATATTAAATATCATATGTCAATTCAAAAATGAGGTCTAAGGCTGAATATTTTGCATAATCATGTTTAAAACTTCATACCTTGCGTGTTGGTTCAAATTGACAATTTGTTTATTCGGTTTCCTTAGAATACGATCGAAATGAAGTTGCATTACAAAAACAAATCAAAATAAAATAATTATCACAATCCATGACAAATAGATTTCAAATTAGTAAAACATATTATGATGAAAATCAAAAATATGTTAAATTAGTCAAAGGACATACCACAAAGATCTTGACATGGCGGCGTGTGGCAAGCGGAAGAAAACACCAATTCTAATTCGATTGAAACCTAAAAGAAATGGATTACGTTTGTGATTATTCAAAATTGATTTAGAGAAAGTTTTTTATTTTGAACATTTTTTAGAGAATTTTTCAAGTTTGATTGGTTGAGAGAGGAATTGAGAGAGAATATGCAATGGTCATAAAATCCTAATATATTTTACAAACGTAGGTTTTACAAGCGGATTTTTCTAAATTTTAGCGGCAATTTGAATTATTTATTTATTATATATATAATTTTAATTATTTATTTATTATGTATATAATTTTTTCAAATCAAATTAAGTACAGACTTAAATTTTAGTATCATGTTTAATATTTCTAAAAATAGGTATAAATTTAATATTTAATATTTATTTTTCTTAAAAGCATGTATCTTACTTAAAATATTTATTTATAATAAAAGTAACCTATATTAGACAATATATTTTTTAAAAATGGGGTATTAATAATTAATATTAAAATTATAATTTTTATTTTAATTACAAAATTATTATTGTTCATAAATTTTATATCTTTTTTTAATAAAATAGATATTGTATCAATAATTTTAATGTTATTTCTGTACTAGTCTATATATATATATATATATATATATATATATATATATATATAATATATATATATATATATATATATATATATATATATATATATATATATATATATATATATATATATTATATATATATATATATATATATATATATATATATATATATATATATATATATATATATATATATATATATATATATATATATATATATATAACTGAAAAGAAAGTTGCTTTAAATATTTTTTTATTTTCTTCTTGTTTATACTTTTTGTGGATTTTTTAAAATAAATTGTTGCACTCTTTAAAATGTTGACCTCATTATTTCTCTTTAACTTTTGTAGCTTTGCAAGGATTTGAAAAACTGAACCAGTTGTTGCTACATCTTTCTTTTGGACCCGTAACATCAAGCTTTTGTTGACAACCCTTCAACTTCAAATAGTGTATATATATTAATGCGTGTGGACCTTAGTTACAAATATTCTATATATGGCCAAAGAGAGTTTATATATCCAAATTTAAATAAATAGAAGAAAATCGATTCCTAAACTTCCCTTTCTTTTTACACTTGGAATTCCACTTTGTTTATGATTAAACAATATAACAAGATAAATAGTTGAACTTTTTTCTTTTCTGAGATTTGTTTATTAGAAAAATGAAGACACTGACGCATGTTATTTCAACTTTAAGTAGTAGGACAAGTATTACTCCGTCGACCAGCTGATTTGTTATTTGAAGTCATTGAAGTGGGGAAAGTTATAAGAAAGCACAGCACTATCTAACTAATGTTGAATTTTGTAACTTGTGATTGTGTGAATGACCAAAGCATTACGAGTTAACGCGTCATCTATCAAATTAAGCAATTATATATATATATATATATATATATATATATATATATATATATATATATATATATATATATATATATATATATATATATATATATATATATATATATATATATATATATATATATATATATATATCACGAATATTACATCTCGTATTTTGACAGTTAGGTCACATGACTATTAAGTACTTCATATCTTCGGGTCTCACGCTTTAGGGACTATGTGCATCTCGGATATTGCATCATAAATATTGGTGGTTAGGCAAATCTCGATTATTAGACGGGAATATAACAAGCAATCAACTTATACAAAGATAGATCAAACCTAAGCCATCACCAAGTTAGCTACATGTTCTCTGAGCTTAGTTTTTGTCCAAGTCCTATACACAATAGTATATATAACTTTAGCACCTATATTTGTAATAGTTACATTATTTGTAAAGCAAATATCATTTATATATCTCCATGTCTCATACACAGTTAAAAGCTAACTTAAGAAGTTGTGCCCTCCACCCTTTGCCTTTACTTTCTTTAACAATCCAATCAAGTTCCTATTGCCCTCCACGAGGGATGTGGTTTATCTGCACCCAATTGAGCAATTCACTTCAAATGTGTTTCAAGCTATGACACTCAAACATGACGTGCTCCAAGGTTTTAGGTTGTTGACAGAAACAATATTTGTTACCATCAATGATTCCAAACTAATTGAGCTTTTTGATAGCGGGTTCGTTTAGACGATTTTTGATCCGGGATATTTATAACTTACTTTTACATCATAAAATTTCCAAACTATTTTTTTCAAGTTTTTTTTAACTCGGGATCTATTCAACCCCTCCCTCCCCTCTAGATCTAGGCCTATCGTCTAACAAAGAGATGATAAAAATTCATATGTTTTCATGTACAATGATGTAGGGTATGTTTTGGGTCTGTTAGGGGTCAAAACTTGGGGTGTGAGGTCAAATGGACGGTTGAAAAACAAGAGCGATCGCACAAAATCGCGAGAAAATGAGGTTTTTGGGGCTCTACTACTGGTTGTAGCACATGCTACGGGTGACCCTAGAAGCTCTCTAGTTTCTAGGCCAGAGACGAGACAAAAAGGGAATTTGGCTGGGAAGCGCTATGTGTCGTAATGCGTGCTACGAGCGGTCGTAGCAGCTCCCTGGATTTTGTACTAAGTGAGACCTATTTTAGCATAACTTGAGTTTCGTAACTCGGAATAAGACGCGGTTCAAAGTGTTGGAAAGCTAACGTGAATTACTATCAATTGGTAGTGGTTTCAGAGGTTGATTATGATAGTTTTTTTAGGCTTTGAATATTTGAAAGAAATCCTGAACTTGAAACTTGTTTTATCTCCCGATGATCTTTGTCGTAACTTTTGATTTGTAAGTTCAAATGAAGAGTCATTTGAAGTGTTAGAAGGCTAAAACTTAGAGATACATCATAGTACTGTTTGGTGAAATACTTGAATATAAATCATGTACCTACTGTGTCAATGTTTGGTGGAGTAACATGAATAAATGCTTATGAATTTACATTTGTTGAATTGTTATTGTTTGTTGTTGTTTAGTGATGTTATGAAATAGATTGATTGTTGAGTATGATGAATGATGTTGTTGTGTGAAATAAGAGTGTGATGATGCCATAATGTTTGAGGTGATATTTATGACTATTGTGTTATTGCATGTATGAGTAATATTCCGACTTAGGAGAATGATAGTATGCTTGTGTTGCATTATTAATTGATAATATGCATTTTATGATTTTGGTGTGATGTAATCCAGAGAGGGTATTACTAGAGTTGTAAATGCATTATGTTAGGATCAGAGAGGGGTATTAACACAATGATTTAATTATATGCTCATGCATCATAAGAGTTTGTCAAGAGGCATGTCTGTTAGTTCAGAGAGGAGACTGGTGGCTTGTCCCAAGCTCAGAGAAGGGGCTCGGAGATCAGAGATTGGAACTCAGTTCGTATGAAGAACCATATGGGTTGTAGAGACTAGAACCCGGTTCGTATGAAGAACCAAATGTTGAGTTTGTACCGCATGCATATGCATAGAGTTCATAGTCGAGTTACATTGCATAATGAGTTATATGCATAATTGTTGAGTTGCGATTGATTAATGAGTTTGGGTCTGAGAATGTATTATGATATATTATGTATTAAATTGTGTAGATATCATACCTTACAGTATAATGCCTTTTATTATTTATTGTGATTTTTCACCCATTTTGTTGTTGTTGTGGTCTATGATCCTCTTCGAGGTACAAATGAGCAGGTAACTGAGTAACTGCTTAGAGTGGAGGATGGCATGGGGCTATTTCCTTCTTTTTCTTTATACATTTAGTTTATGTTCTCTGATATGTAACACTGGGAAGGTTTGTGAGTCTTGTTTATTCTTTTGTTAGAGAGTGATGTATACTTTCATGTTTGATAATTCTATGTTTGAGGAGATTTCATTTATGAGTTAATTATGCCATAAAGTGAATTTAAAGTTTAAATAAATTAGTTAATGCATGCTTTATAATGAGAAATTCTGCTGCGATGATACCCTAAGTGAAGGTAAGCATGCGACGACACCCTAAGTGAAGGTGTTGAATGTTGTTTTATTTGATGAAGTGTTGCATGACATGTATGTTTTAAAAAGAGAATGTGTGACATCCTATTTGATTGTGTTGGTACTCTGATTGTATTGTATAATTATGCGCGGGGAAATAGGATGTTACATCCTATTTGATTGTGTGAATACCCTAAGCGAGTAATTTTCTTCAACCTCTATTGATAAGGATGGTATCCTCAACTAAGTCAGTGGTATTCCTCCGAGTGAGTTCCTACCCTGCACGTCTTCTCATTAGGCTAGGCCCCATCAAGTTTTTCTTCAACCTCTGTTGATAAGGATGGTATCCTCAACTAAGTCATTAGTAATTCTCTGAGTGAGTTCCTATCCTGCATGCTTTCTCGTTGGGCCTTCCCCATTGAGTCTTTTTCTTCAACCAAGTTGATAAGGATAGTATCCTCAGCTAAGTTAGTGGTATTCCTATGAGCGAGTTCCTACCCTGCATGCTTTCTCATTGGGCTAGGCCTTTGCAAGTCTTTCCCTTCAACTTCTGTTGATAAGGATGATATCCTTAGCTAAATCAGTGGTATTTCTCTGAGTGAGTTCCTACCATGCAAGCTTTCTCATTGGATGTTCCCCAACAAATATTTTCTATCAACCCTTTGATGATGTCACTCCCTAGTGAAGTCTTTTTCATCAACCCTTTGATGATGTCACTCTCTAGTGAATTCTTTTCTATCAACCCTTTGATGATGTCTGTAACACCCCAATTTTAATATTTTATTTTTAAGAGAGTTTTGGAGTGTTTTTAGTTTAATAATTAAAGTTGGTGAGTTTTGGATAGAGTTTTATGATATTAAATTAGTGTAGAAGTGAGAAATTGTGATTTAGTAGTAAACTAGAATTTAATTAGATTGTTATTTATTTATATATAAAAAAGAGAAATGTGGGAATATTGAGGCTTTGGGGAGAAAAGTAGCGTTTTAATAAAATATGGAGGTGGGTGAAATTAGAAAGAGTTGAGGGGAGTTTGTGTAGTTAATTAAAATAAAATGAAAAATAAATTTTTATTTATTAAAATAAAAAGCTGGGAGAGAGTTTGGTTAGTATGTGTTGTTGGTGTAAACAGGCAAAGAGACAAATTTTAGAAAGAGCTCAGGAAGGAGAAGGGAGAAAGATTTCAAAGGGCAAGAACTTTATCGATTGGCAAATTTGAGGTAAGTCAGAAGAATTATTCATATATGGGTGGTTAAACATAGGGACGGTGAAGGGTCCTCACCCTCTTATCTACTCCATCTTATTCTATGTGTTTTTTTTGTTCTTGTATGTAGCTAAAATGGTTTGGGCAAAACCCTTAGGTCGGTCGATTGATGTGTTGCTCTCTATATTTATTGTTATGATAGGAAAATAGATCATTGTTGTTTGTATGTTTGTGGGAAAAAGCTTTTGCCTTAAACCCTTCCGCCATTTTCTTGAATACCTTATATAATCTTAGGAATAACTATTTATTTTTGGATTTCTGCTTTGCCTTATAATTGTGTGATGATTCGTGTTTATGCTATTTGGGGCGGATTTTCCTAATAATAATTGAATCATGGTACATACTTGTTTGGAGTCTGAGTTGTGTGTTTTTGGGGTGGTTAGAACTCAAATAGGTGAAATATGCGACTTTTGAAATATGTTCAATTGGGAGAAAATTGCAAAAAAATCCCAGGTAGCCATAGAAGGGGGTTGATCGTCTTATTTTAGGCATAACTTGAGTTTCGTAAGTCGGTTTGAAGTTTCGTCAATTGCAAGTTAATGTAATAATATTTGTTTTGAAGTAGAAAAATTAGGTCTAAGGGTGCTACAACAGTAGTAGTTCACTGGTTTTTATACCAGGGGCGTACTCAATTTCAGTCATGCGTTGGTCATCATGTTTCACGCGTAACTTGAGTTTCGTAAGTCCTTTTGGAGTTCCGTCAAGTGAGATATTGGATCGAACTCTAGTAGGGTCAATAGGTAGCTTCTATATTCGAAAATCCGACATGATCATTAGGATGTCGACGAAGTCTGCTCACATGTTGTAGTCGAAGTATGCTAGGATTGTTAGCATGTTGAATTGGGTATGTTTGTTATGCCCAATTATTTAAGTTAGCTTGTTCTTTAAGTTAGCTTGTGTAATGAGCCTTGTCATATCCTCAAATTTACCCTACCTTCATATCACCCTCCATAACCCTAATTCAAAAGCATACATCCCTCATATATCATCTCATATGCATATACACACATAATGATCCACAAGTACAAGCTCAAAGCATGAGGTTCACCCATGAGGCTTCAAGACTCTCTAATCATGTTGAGATGTGCCTAAGCCAGCTTAACCCTAATCTTCATCCCTAAGCATCCTCGGATCTTGGAGGATCACTCAAGACATCTCACTCATTCTCCAAAACCTTAATTGGATGGTGAGTCCCCATTGAAGACATATGAAGATTCATCTGGTCACCCAAGGACCTCAACCATAGTTCTTGATCCTCAATGGCTTGTGTAAGTTCCCATTCACCTTGAGCCTTGATCATACGATTGAGGACCCCTAATATTCAAAATTTGTTCATACCACAACCCTTTTAATCACCTTAATACATCCCTTGCACCTCAAAACCCTAACTTGTCTGAAAGGAATTCCACATTCGGGGTAGCCTGCAGTCGATGAAGATGACTGCTGAGTTATAAAGTTTGGCTCGAATTTTGGCATATTTGGCTGAAAACGAGAGAAAGTAGATTCTATAAAAGGAGAGGCTTCAAAATTTGGCCTGTGATGCCAAATAAGTGGAAGATGGTCGACAAGACCAAATGACAACTTCAGAAATCTGGAGGCTTGATTGCATCTATGACAATGAGCCTTTGGGGTTCGAAAAGAACCCATCAAATGAGTTGCAGAAGATGCAAGCACAAGATCCCCTTGAAGAAATCGATCTAGGAGATGGGGTCACAAAAATACCAACATACATAAGTACCAATGTTGGGTCAAAAATGAAGGCGAAGTTGATTGAAGTATTGACATAATATAGAGACTGTTTTTCCTGGGATTATAACAAAATGCTCGGTTTAAATCGAAGCATTATGGAGCATTGACTGCCTATCCAACCGGGGAAAAGGCCAGTGAAGCAACACCCCCAACGATTTTCTCCGGAAATCACCTTGAAAATTTAGCAGGAGATCGAAAGACTCCTCAAAAGTCGTTTCATCAGGACTATGAGGTACGTCGAATGGTTAGCTAATGTAGTTCATGTCATTAAGAAAATGGAACTTTTAGAATTTGTATAGATTTTAGAGATCTAAATAACTCCACGCCAAAGGATGAATACTCGATGCCCGTGGCAGAAATGTTGGTCGATTCGGCCGCAAGTTTTGAATATTTGAGCATGCTTGAAGGCTATTCTGGCTACAATCAAATTCTTATAGCCAAAGATGATGTCCCCACAACGTTTCGATTCCCTGGAGCTTTAGGGACATACAAATGGGTTGTAATTATGCTTGGTTTAAAAAACGCAGGAGCGACCTATCAAAGAGCTATGAATGCCATATTTCATGACTTCATTGAAAATTTTATGCAGGTATATATCGACGATATTATGATAAAATCGTCATCACAAGGAGATCATTTGGATCACCTTCGATGCTCGTTTGATAGAATGAGAAAATATGGATTGAAAATGAATCCATTAAAATGTGCTTTCGGTGTACACGCAGGAGACTTCTTGGGTTTCGTGGTACACAAACGAGGCATTAAGATCAATCAAAACAAGACAAAGGCGATTTTAGATCTCAAAAGCCCGTCGACAAAGAAGAAGCTCCAATCTTTGTTGGGGAAAATAAGCTTCTTAAGACGGTTCATATCAAATCTAAGTGGAAAAATGAAGGTGTTTTCATCACTGCTCAAAACTAAGAAGGAAAGTGATTTTCACTAGGGACCGGAGCAACAAGAGGATTTCGACGCCATCAAAGGATACTTTATAAAGCCTCCCATTTTGTTACCCCCTAGTAGGAGAAAAAATATGAGTTTGTATATTGCTGCATCGGATACAACTATAGGGAGTATGTTAGCCCAAGAGGATATTAATGGTGTCGAAAGACCAATATATTACCTCAGTAGAATGTTAATAGATGTTGAAACTAGGTACAGTCTGATTGAGAAACTGTGCCTATACCTGTACTTCACATGTATGAAATTAAAGCAATATATAAAACCAATTGATGTTTATGTTTTGTCTCATTATAATGTTATTAAACATATGTTATCTAAACCTATTATGCATAGTCGAATTGGAAAATGGGCACTAGCTTTAACAAAGTTTTCTCTAACATATAAACCTTTAAAGGCTATGAAGGGCCAAGTTGTAGCAGATTTCATACTGGATCATGCTATGATTGAACCTTCACTAAACACGGTTGACACAAACCCGTGGCAATTATATTTCGATGGGTCAAGCCACAAAGATGGAACATGAGTTGGGGTGTTGATATTATCCCAACAGGATGTTCCGACAAGATTCAAGTGTAGAATCGATGAAAAATGATCCAACAATGAGGCTGAGTACGATGCCCTAATAATTGGTCTTCGAATCTTGAAAGAATTGGGAGCCAATAGAATCGAGGTGAAAGGAGATTCGGAGTTGGTAATCAAGCAAGTCACACGAGAATATAAATGCATCAAGGAAATCTGTTGAAGTATTTTGTGATGGCAACATAGTTGTTGGAGTACTTTGAGGTTGCCAGAATTACGCATGTGCCGAGAAATGAGAACCAAGAAGCCAACGATCTAGCCTAGATCGCTTATGGGTATAAGATGTCGAAGTCGAGATTCCATGACTTTATTTGAATTCAGGAGAAGATGGTTTCAGACGCACCACTACTAAGGAAAGACATCCTCGACGGAAGTATCAGTTGTGATGAAGTTTTCAACGACGAACGCCTCGAAGATTTCGAGTTCGAAAATTTCCGGGGACACGAAGTTTTCACTATTAACAATTCATCACCATCAGATTGGAGAAAACCAATTTTGGAATACTTAGAGAATCCAGTCAAAAATACTTACAGGAAAATCAAATACAGAGCCTTGAGCTATGTGCTGCTAGGGAATGAATTGTTGAAGAAAACACCATAAGGAGTATTGCTTAAGTGTCTGGGAAATACATAAGCATATTTGGCCCTATCTGAGGTGCATAGTGGAGCCTGTGGCTCACACCAAGCAGGCCACAAGATGAAATGGCTATTGTTCTAACAAGACGTTTATTAGCCCAGTATGTTGAAGGATTGTATCAAGTTCGCCAAAGGATGCTAGGAATGCGAGATGCATGCAGGCGTTCAACACGTACTAGCAAGTGAGTTGCATGCGGTTATCAAGCCATGGCCTAATAGGGGTTGGGCGTTAGATATCGTTGGTGAGATTCGACCGGCCTCATCGAAGCAACAAAAGTTTATCCTGGTCGGGATAGACTACTTTACTAAGTGGATCGAAGTTGTCCCTTTGGTAAAAGTAAATCAGGAGACCGTGATCGAATTCATCCAAAAGCATGTTATATATCGATTCAGAATCCCAAAAACCATTACCACAGATCAAGGTTCGGTTTTTGTGGGGAAAAAGATGCAAGAATTTACCATCGAAACAGGTTTCAGGTTGGTCACTTCCACACCTTATTATGCACAAGCAAATGGCCAGATCGAAGCGGCCAACAAGGTGATAATAAGTCTAATTAGAAAATATGTTTCCAAAAAGCCAAAAAATTGACACAAGACTTTGGACCAAATCCTATGGGCTTGTCAAACACTCTGAAAAGAGACAACAAATTCGACACCTTTTCAACTAACATTTGGGCATAATGTCGTATTACTAGTAGAAATTTGTTTGCAGTCAGTCAGAGTACAACGCCAGAACGATCTTCAGTCGGAACGATATTGGAAGCTGATGTTTGATGAATTGGTTAATTTGAATGAAGAAAGATTGGTTGCGATGGAAACATTGGCACGACAAAAAGAACGCATGGCTAAAGTATACAGCATAAAGGTAAAAACAAAAACCTTCACGGTGGATGATTGCGTTTGGAAAGTAATCTTACCTATGGATCGAAGAGACCGAACTTTAGGAAAATGGTCTCTAAAATGGGAGGGACCATTTCAGATAATCTGAACATTTACCAACAACACTTATGAGATCCACGAACTCGGTATGGATAAAAGGATTTTGAGAGTTAATGGGAAATATTTGAAGAAATATAAACCTATGCTACAAGAAATCCAAATCCAAACATGACGAAAAAGTCATTGATTCGTTAAGTGGCCTAAAAAGGCGTTACAAGATTAAAACAAAAGAAAATCAGGCGAGAAATCTAGATTTGAAATCCACAAAAGAGGTTATCTCATGAACAATCCTATTATCTAGAAAAGATTTCTTCCCACACAACTGCTTGATGTTGGCCTCGATTTTGAGGGCCTTTTCCCCATGAGAGATTCCCTTCAAAACTTCGTGGTCGACGACCTCTTGGGCAGGAAGGTCTTCAGCCGTCTCTAAGGAAGCCTTTTGCGCTTCCACGTCAGCAATTTTTCTATTAAGTTCGGCTATCTGTGTTTTGGTAGTCTGAGATTTGTTGCTTGAACGCTTGTTGTTGACAGAGGCGTTCCTTTTTCTTGGATTTAAGTTCACTGAGTTTTTGCTCACATGATTCGCTGGAGTCCCACTCAAGCCTCATTTGGTTGAGTTTTGCCTTGATTTGAAAGTCAACATTTTGACGGAGGTTAAGGTCCTTGACAAATTGACTGAAGAAGGCCTCAAATTAGACAAAATACTTTACCATCGAGGCAGGAAGTTCATGCAGTGCAAGTGCGTCAAGGAATTTGAAGATGTCACGGGCTAACCCTTATTCTGTCTCAAGAACAAGTAAAAAGTCGCGCTCGAAAAGTGATATTTTTCAGTTATTGAAGTGTGAAAGTGGCTTTAGAATTCAGCTCCAAGGAAGGAGTCATAGTCGAAAATGGAGGTGGCGCCTCAGTCGAAAGATGAAGGAGTTATTGTAGTTGTAGAAGAGCCTTCGCGGGATTTTGTTGTTTGATAACCCTGATTTCACTCGAAGTTAGAACGCTGGTGGACACACCTTCGTCAATAATATTTGGAGGATTTAGAGTTGGTTAGGAGACAGGATTTTGTTGGACCTCTAGAGATACACATTGGAACTCAGTTTGCCTTTGTGGACTCAAGACAACTTCGGTAGTTGCATTATCGGCCTTGTCTTCTGCCACAATTTTGGCCGGAGTTGAAGTGGCCACAGGTTCCTAGAGGATGAAAAATTAGAACTCACGTCGAAAAGAAACCCAGAGGTTGTTGAAATAAATATGGACGAATACTTGAAGGGCCACGTGAGGTGGAGAAACTATAGGAGTCCTCTCTGGATCATGAGGGGCGAAAACCTCCTCGAGGTCATCTTGGATTGCAGGGGTCGAAGTCGAAGGAGCCACCTTTGAATGAGTCTTTTTAGTCTGAGCCTTTTTCCTTCAGATGAGAGTATAGGGCATTTTGGGTGGTGCCTCCGATGTCAGGAAAATATGTGAATGCACACTATCATAGGACTCCTTATTATCAACTGAAGGGACTTCTTCAGGGACCTGAATTGCAAGACAAGTAAGAGGGTAATGAAAGTTGTTAAGATGGAAAACCTTCTTGAGGACATTAATACGAAATACCTGTTGAGTGGGGGTCGATGGAGCCCGTTTTTTTTTAGGGCTTGGCCAAAGCTAGTTCAGATGAGGGAACAACCCTCTTTCGGCCCTGATAACAGAAACTTCCAGTTTTGCATCCACAAGAAAAGAGGGAATAAAAGTAGTAACATATACCTTTCTTGGGGCTTCATCGACATTTTCAGTTTGGATAATGTGGTCGGGAGCATTAACAGGCGGTATGTCGTCTGCGATGGTGGAAAGAGCATCGACCATATTCTGAAGGAATTGGTCACTGGAAAAGGCTTGACTCTGGTAGGCGGCCCACCATTCGTCAAAATCGACTGTTGTTAAAAAGGACTATTGAAATTTGAACACAGGAAGTTCATAACATTGGGTAGACTTGCAGAAATGAAGGCAGGCTTTGTGGTCATTAACATTTAACGATTGACCATGCCACACAATGTCGGTCACATGTGACACCAGAAGTTTCGAAACCATTTGACTTAAACAAAATTGGTGAGCCACCAAATTGGGTTGATAACTCATAAAATAGTACCCCTTTGATCCTATTTCAATTTTGTAAGATAGCAATGTAGGAGTAAAAAATGCTCTCCATATTGCATTCGATTGTGTTGTGGCCTGAGGAAAGCCACCTGGGAAGGGATCTTTAAACCACTTTGGGCTGAAGGTTTGATTAGCGAAAGGAGCCATGCCAGGAGCAAACTTATGGGCTTTAATAAGCATATTCGGGTACTTCTTGAAGAGGTGTTTGTTAGGATTCTCCTGGCATGTTGTCAAAGCCAACCTAGCCCATTCGATTGGTCGGTCTTTATTTAACCTCATGATGCATTCCGACATAGGGTATCCCAGTTGATACTGAAAGGTGGCATTTAACAAGTGTTGTAGGAGCCACAAGGGACCCGACAAATTCAAGGCCTTGAGAGTATTAGAGAGGAGTTTTAGTTTTAGGGTTGCAAGCCCTAAAGCCTAATACAAAGAGGCTAATAGCAGTTTACCCAAAGAAACCTGTCAGCCCTCATGAATTTGGGTCGCCAGGTTGATGTAGCTCTTCGCTATCTGCAAGGAGCCGGGAAAAAAATACATAATAGGAAAGCCATGGTGTGCTGAGGGCTATGTGTTCTTTTTCGGATACCTCGACAAAGTCTTTGTTGTGGTTATCCTTGATTTAATTCTGGAGACTAGCCCGACTGAACGAGAAAGTGTTTTCCGTTGGAAGTGTAGGGTCAAAGGTATCTCCCAATAGCGAAAGACCAGTAATGGACGCTACGTCGAAGAGTATGGGCGTCAGCATCCCATATGGCAGGTGGAAGGTGTTGGTCGAACTCTCCCAGAAGTACATAGAGGCCAGCAACATGCAAGGATTGGTGCGATAGACATACCTGGATATTTGGATGGCGTCGAAGATCCTTTCACTCCTCCACTGATCTTGGTGTTTTCTATGAACCTTGTTAAGCCACGCCAATTACTTTTTATTACCTGGAGTAGGCATGGATCTGAATACTTTGACTTTAGCCTCCATAAACCTAACGTCGATAACATCGAACTTGTCGAAGGAAGGAGGAGCAACAAGTTCATAGCTAGGGAAAAAAGCTGCGAAATTTTTTGTTGAGGATTTTGGCTCCGCAAGAGGCCCATGAAACTCAACTAATTTCCTATCGACCACGAAAGGAATCAGCATCTGGCGTTGTCATATTTTCATCACCACTTCATTAGAAGAAGCAGGTTGAGGAATGCAGTCCATGCTCTCCTTGGCAGTAAGCTTAAAGGCGACAGGGTTGTTCCTGGTATCGAAAGAACCAACGTCTTTAGTATGGGTAGAAGAAGCCATGAATGAACAGTTTGAAGAAAATATGGTGAACCTGGAGTTTTGGATGAAAGATTCGCTGCAGAAGTTGTTGAAGAAAGATACAAGGAAAAATGCCCATACGTGGTTATGGGAGTAGAAAAGTTTAGAGGATAAAGAGATAGCTATATATAAGCTAGCAAGATGAACAATCAAGAACTAATCGATTGAGAAATGTTCAACAAGGGAGTAGTGAGAGAGTTAGTGGTGTTGGTTGCAATCCCACGACCTAGGGGGTAGCTAAATAATGATGATAGTGTGTTTGGGAAACCGCACTGCAGGAAAGCCATCATCACACATTAAACCATCATTAGTGATTAAACGGTTATCCAAAATTTGGGCAGTCAAAAGACAGGTTCCTCGGTCGAGAAGCTCAAGTCGAAACTAGCCTTTGTTAGCTGACAAATTTTGTCCAAAAAAGTGGAAAGCATGGTCGGCCATAGAGTCCGTCGGAAGATTAGGTCGACGAGGAAAACTGATAATCCTAGGTCGACATGGAAAGGAGCCAGTCGAAGTCAAAGGCTATCACTTCATGATAAGGAGAAATTGTGGGTGTCTGAAACGTGGTTAGTGACCTAAAGACGTGGGAGAAGTGGGCTGACACGTGTCATCTCGGGACAGAGTTGCAACCTCCCAACAATTATTTTCTACTAGTATTTAAGCAAGTTGTAGGGATCATTTCAAAGGGTGGCATTTTAGCATTTCCAGTAGGAGTACACTTGAAGTACCCAAGCGTTTACGAGAAACGAGTCATCTCCCTACGAAAAATGTACTTTTGCTTCCATTTATATTTATCAATCATTTAACTTACTAAATTGTCTTTCTTTTGTTGTCTTTACTTCCACCAGACTTTTATCTTTTATTTCATTTACTTTACTATATTTTCAACTTACCAAGAGTTACATTCACTCCTTTTGAATATTCCAAATACTTTACCAACTAAATAACCATACACTCAAAAACTAAGTCTAGGACTTTGTAGTTGGTCCTGCAAGTAAACCTCTGATAGGAAGGCTAGAGATTATTGGTGAAAAACACAAGGATAAATCAGTAACACACCTCTGATACCTAAAAACTCGGTACCACGTGCATTCTTGAAGGAGGAGTACAATACATTAGTATATTTGCATTATGATTGTCGTTGTTGTTTTGTGAGTTATTGTGCGAGAATGATAATTGATGTTATGCATGACTATCTATGTAACACCCTATATAGTATATATTTAGAATAATATCATACAAGTGTTAATTTTTGGTACTTACCCAACATAAGTGCCTAACGAAATCATTATATACATATGTCAAACTAACAAAATACAACTATGGCACATTTTATACAATAAAGCCTAAAAATAAATTACAAGAACTATGTACAATATCTTCATTTTACACAAATCCACAAGGGAATATTACAACTGCAGGAATCCTTTGAAACATCATCCTGCAACTTCTCTTGGATTCAACCTTCAAATAATACCTAAATACAACAACAATAATAGGATAAGATATAATCTCAGTGAGTTCTCCTATCATATGGGTCCATTCGGCTCTATAGGGTTTCTAATCAATTTCTAACTCAAGTTTTCATCTTTCATTACTTGTGTATCACTCACACATGTAACCAAGACTTAAGTATCTAAGGCATATCCACAATGAATGGAAATATGCCACATGAGTTCTTATAACTCAGATGATCACTATTCAGAAGTCACGAAACATCAATCATCGAACGGACCTATGTCTAGTCTAGGCTCGCTTTACACATGCATGTATGATTCAAATTTCACGGTGGATATCGAGCCCTTTATGGGACTCAAACCCAATTCAAGTGACTGTCACTCGTATGAGATTCGAATTTCATGTTATTCTCATCATAAACATTGACATTAGGATCATACCTTGGCATACTCTTTATCCCTCATTCATTGGGTTTGTTTTGGGAGAGATCACTAAGCATCATGTGATTGTATCATACTTATTATTTTATTATTTTCTACTAACCAAAATACCAAAAATATATCTTTGCATTTGCCTAACTCTTTTGTAGGTAGGGCACATGATCAACTTTGATCTATTAAGTTCATATCCAGGGTTTAAGACCCTTATTGCTAAGAGATCAACCAAGGAATGATCCACAATGACTCTAGTCATCATATATAAGTCCCCATGATCTATACATGTTATCTTGATCAATAATTCTTCAAGAGTTTGGAATTGGTTTGCCTTGGAAACCCTAGTTCATCTGGGTATCTTATGTGACTTCTTCACCAAGCTTCCTCACCAATTGATCAAATATTTCATGGTAAACTTCAAATTTAATCATCTTATGCATATATTATCTCCCATGAGTCTCAAAAGTCAAGAGAATTGCAAGCTAGCAAGGTGGTTGGTGGTGGTTGACCAGAGGAATTCATCTTATCAAAAATGGGTTCCCCTAGATCCTATCTCCTACAATTTTCATCATATGAAAATGATTACAAGACCCAAGTTACTCCAAATGACATTCTAAACAACTTTCATGTTGCGGTCTAGAGCTAGTTTTGCTTGGAAAGTCATTGTTTATGTTGAAAGATTATAGGTCATTTTGTCTAAACCCTAATTTGAAAGCTCAATTTTTATAAGAGGAAATATTTCCTAGTTGAAAAATCAAATTCAAGTTGTCTACTTCAACTTTGATGTTTGGAGGAAGAGCTAAATCAACGTTTATGAGCATGTGATATGAGGATACATTATAGGTCATTTTGGACCAATACCATTGAACATGTGATTTTCCTCAACTTCAAAACTGCATAACTCATTCATCACAAATCCAAATGAGGTCAAATTTGTAAATGTTTTGAAGGTTTTTTAAATAGATACAATTTCGATGAAGACACGTTTCTCATTTGAGGCTCACATAAATAGTTAGCCAAGGTGGAATAATGGAACATATGGCTTGACACTTAGAAAAAAATTTAACGTGTTTAAATTTCCAAACTTCCACCTCAAAATTCATCACAATACAAGCTCCAAATGGAAAAGTGTTCAACATAAGAGTTGTTCCTCTTGATCTAACCTTTCCAAAGAGTCCAATTTCATCCATTTTGGACAAAGTTTGAGGGGTCTGCGCATGGTCTGAACATGGCTGCATCAATTGGCAAGGATCAATCTTCAAACATCAATACACTTTTTCGTTGCATCACATTCCATATTCAGACTCAATTACACTTGCATATGGACTGAATTGAGTAACTTCATGGGCCTGTACACGCCCATGCAAGCATGCACTTCACTTTTCCAAATTTGGAAATATTTTGAAAGGTGCAAATAACACTTGCTTGAGCTATAAATAAAAGGCCCTTGGCATCAGAAATTGGACGCTTGCGCGCTAGCTTTGCCTCCCACACTTGAAACCCTCACATTTGAAAGGAAAACCTGAGAAATTTCATTTGAAATTTGAGTTTGAGTCTCACTGTTTGGAGATTCAAAAACTCCAGGATCCAAAGCCTTGTACCAATCCTAAGCTACTTCTGCAAGCTTCTTGAGCAAGATCAAACACAAATTTAAGCAAGAGAGATCAAGTTCTGCACATCGTTGAAGGTATTTTTCTAGATTTTTCTTCTCTTCGATTCTCCCTCAATTCTCATCAATTCTCTTGGATCCTTGGTTGTCTGAAGTCCTACCAATGTAGGCAAGAATATTGAGTGCTTTAAGGTCAAATCGAAGCAACTCAGTTCATACACCTCAAAATTTAACTCCATGTAACTCTCAATATACTTGGAGTTAGTTTGAATTGAGGTCAGATTCGTGATCAGTGCCCTTTTCTCTTTAAGATCATGTCCTTCCTTTTCATTTTTGTGATGGTGATGAGAGAACCAGTCCGGCAAAGATCATCGGAGAAGATGACCGGTGGTTTGCTTCGGCGGTGTGTTGAATAGGTTCTGAGCCACATGATCAAGCCAATGCGTTTTAATCCTGAGCGTTCTTTGTGATTACCATTTGTGTGGCGCGCTGACTAGTGTACACCATAG
The DNA here is from genome assembly GCF_024323335.1 of Lathyrus oleraceus. Taxonomy (NCBI): domain Eukaryota; kingdom Viridiplantae; phylum Streptophyta; class Magnoliopsida; order Fabales; family Fabaceae; genus Lathyrus; species Lathyrus oleraceus. The sequence continues at coordinate 269,120,566 of NC_066583.1, read as the reverse complement.
AACACACGTTTTCATCCACTTGATCTTCCACCTCAATTAATGAGGGAGATCAAGTGGTCCACGTTTTTTCAGATTAATTGATTTTCATTTTATTTGTTTTATTTTCATTAATTCATATTAAATTTAATATTGATCCAAAAAATATGAGAGTTTCACCAAAAAAATTTAAACAAAATCCTTTTTCATTTTCTGAATTAAAAATATTTTTTGGACCATTATTAATATTTTTCATGATTTAATTGGATTTTTTGAATATTTTTAATTGTTTAAAAATACTTTAAAGTTTCCAAAAATTCTGAAATTTTTTCTCCAAGGTCCTTTGACCTTGTTTGACCTATGATAAATATCGTAGCCATTTCTTTGGTGTTTTGATGAGGTTTTAGGAAATTTACCAACCATAATTTAATTTAATGCATATTTTTATTATTTTTAATTGTTTAAATGCCAAATTAATTGTGTAGAGCAATTTTAATTGACTTTGTGATTTTGACTTGTGTTGTTGGGCCTTGGTCAAGGTTGATTTGACTTTTCTAGGTTAACATCATTGGATTTAGGGGATTGATGGGATGTACATTCCATCTCCTAAAATGAATGAATGGTCTTAATTTGGTAAAAGTCCTCCTTTGACCAATTTGTGTTGAATCCGTTCCCCCTCCCTCTTCATCTCATTCCCCTTCTTTATCCATTCATGTCATAGACCTATGATATCTCTATATCCTAAGGCAAGTTGATTGGAAAATAAATATAAGTATGGATGAGATTAGGTCTCCCACTTTGCATATTCTTTTTGTGTGTGGTATGTTTCATTAGCATAATCCATTATACTATGTCTCTAACATGCATTAACACCAAAATTCTATGGCCCGGCCTCAAATAGTTGTGACTTCTACATAAGTCCAATTACGACTGCTGAACATATCGTTAAATTTTGACACAAAACGCATAGCATTCTAGTTAGTGAGATTGTAAGTCTCCCCTCTTTCATGGTATTGTGTGGAAACTTGGCCTTTTTTCCTTCCTTTAGAAGATGTCTTGGTTCAAGGTTCCATGCTTGTGATAAGTGGGTTGAGTGTTCTCCAAAGAATGACTTAAACAAAAGCAAAGCAAAAGCAATACTAACTTCTAATTCACTAACAACTAACATTTAATTTCAAGTCATTTACTTTTAATGCACTTTAATTTTTAAGCCTTATTCATTTGCCATTATTCATACCATTCAAGTTGTTTACTTTTATGTCATTTTCACTTTGTCCACTTGGACCACATTTTGTGATATATTGTGTTTATACATACTTGTTTGATTATGTGGTCTTTTGACCTTAATGTAAATAATAAGAACAAAAACTCTAAAAAATATGTTGTGTGGACTGTTGGTTTGATCTGAGACTATTGGACTTAGAATTTAGGCAACACTCCCTATGAAAAGGACTTGGCCAATGCCAACTTTCATGAAACCAAGTGCTTGTGAAGTGTACATTCATCTGATACAACTTTGAAGATCCATTTGAGTTCATCTGCAACATGATCATTTTGAAGTTGTTATTTTGAATCTGTGACTTATGCCCTCTTTGAAGTCATCTGATACATGGGAAAATTTTGAAGAAGATCATGGAGTTGCTAAGCTTGGATGTGGCTATCTTTATTTGATGCCTCACTCTTCACCTTGTTATTTGTGTATTGATATTTCCTGATTCTAAAGTCCAAGGGAAATTTGGGTTTCTATATGACATTCTTGTCTATTGGATTGCAACCCATTGGTTAGATCTTTTCAACTCTCAACTTTTAAATTTGTGCTTAGGATTAGTATCTTCATCTCCTCCCCACTTCTTTAATTTTAAAATCTCTCCCTCCTTTTAAAAATCTTCTTTGATTGTATCTGTTTTCTAAACTTTAACCATATTTCAAACTAGAAACTTTGGCCTTATGCCATTGCATTTTCAAAACTTTTCCTTAATCGAATTTGCAAATCAATCTAACTATACTTGACTTAAAATTTCAAAAGTCAAAAAGAACTAACACTCATTCAAACCATTTTTTAGGCCCTCGTGCTTTTTAAACTTAAAATTTTGTTAAAAGCAATGCACTCACTTTGAAATCGATACCACGAACTACGAGGTTTTGATCCCTCATTTTTATGTTGGTACGTAGGCACAAGTACGAAGGTCTTGTCAAACACAAAAATATAATTAATAAATTCTTTTCTCATCCTCACTGTCTTTTTTTATTTGCAAACATCATTCGTACAAAAATACATATGCACACAAGAAAGGTTCCTAGGAGTACCTAGGACACCTTGGGTGCTAACACATTCCCTCTGTGTAACCAACCCCCTTACCTATAATCTTTGGCATTTTATTAGTTTTGATTTGAAAACTTCTTATTTTTTGGATTTTGTTCATACTTTTCCCCTTTCCCTTGGAAACAATAAAAGCGCGGTGGCGACTCTGGTTTTATTGACGTCTAGCTTATCCATAGCTTGATGATCATGAATTTACCGCTACAGAAATTAAGTGGCGACTTCACTGGGGAGTAGTCTCCAGTGGGTTTAGCCTACTTTTTTATGTGTATATAATTGTATATTCGATGTATGTATACTTGTTTGTGTGATATAATCTGCTTGTTGTGCTTGTTGATCTCTGAGTGGTGAGATAAGTTCTAACACGAACTTGAGTGCAATTAAGATAGGAGGATGGTATAGTCATGTTTGACTTGTGCGGAGTAGTCCTTAACAAGTTGGCTGGAGACCCATCTACTAAGTGGAGACCCTTTTGAGTTAGGAATGTCACACAAGTTATTTGTGGTTAGGCATTACTATCTCTGATTTGGGGTCCGAGAAGCTGAGGACTGTAGAACATTTAACCCCTTTTGGCCTATTTAGGATGTAATGCGGAGACTGTTCAAGTGTAGACTTGATAACAGTTGTTACGCGATACTATACTCAAACGAGTTTCTCTTGAGAATATTATGGCTTGATGAGTCAGTCATCTTAACCTGTAATATCCGATAGATGGAATTAAGACTCTGGGAACTTTTTAGAACTTGATCTACAGGTTTTATCCTTAGTCACTCCTTTGGGATTGTTCTTACCCAAACTTCATGCTCGTGACTCACAACAAACCCTTGATTCTTGGTTGATCGAATCAAGTCTTGTCAATATCAATGGAACTTGGGTGTTAATAAGGTGTAAACCATAATCCACCAAAATGGATGATTGATCTTGACAATGGCTCGATTCATCCCTTGACCTTTGTTTTATTGCCTTGTGTGTGATACCCTATTTGTGATTGTTGAATTCATGCATTCATGCGCATCATGACATTCATCACACAAAAACTTCAAGGAACTGAGATGTTATTTGCAAATATTTTCAGACCGTGGATTGTGGACGAAGGAACACTAAGAAGTACAGTTTCAGATGTCCCGGCTTGAAAGAGTTAAGGAAGTTAGCATATTTTTTTTTAGATCCCTTGGACTTCAAACAACGCCATGGGAAGCTTTTATCCATCTTGTTTGCTGATGTAGTTGAAGAACTTCCGAGTGTGTTGGTTCAGTTTTATGACCCTCTCTACCGTTGCTTCACTTTTCCGGATTATCAGCTTGTGCCTATGTTGGAGGAGTATGCCCATCTCTTGGGAATACCTGTTTCTAGCAAAGTACCTTTTAGTGGATTGGAAGAGATTCCCAAATCTCATATTATTGCTGAAGCTCTTCACTTGAAGAAGTCTGATATAGAGGCTCATTGGGTGAAGAAAGGAGGATTATTTGGGTTAACTTCTGAATTCCTCATCAAGGAATCTACTGCCTTTTCTCAAGCCGGTAGTGTGGATGCTTTTGAATCTATCTTTGTGCTATTGATATATGGTTTGGCTTTGTTCCCTAACATTGACGATTTTGTTGATGTTAATGCCATTAGAATTTTCTTGATTGGGAATCCTGTGCCTACTCTGTTAGGTAATATGTACTTCTCTTTGCATCTAAGGAATTTTAAGGGTGGTGGAACGATTGTATGTTGTGTTCCTCTTCTGTACAAGTGGTTTATTTTGTACTTGCCTCAGATACCTGTTTTTGTGGAGAACAAACAATGTCTACGGTGGTCTCAAAGACTTATGTCTCTCACTAATGATGACAGAGTTTGGTATGATTCTTCATTGAGTAGTTTGGAGATTATTGATTATTGTGGTGAATTCTCTAATGTGCCTCTCATTGGGACACAAGGAGGAATCAACTATAACCCTTCTTTGGCTCGTCGTCAACTTGGCATAATGTGCATAGGAAAGGAAGATCCCCAACATTTGAAGGTCTTTTCTATCAAGAGGGTAAAGATCCCCAACATTTGAAGCAGAAGATCGTACATGCTTGGCATAATGTGCATAGGAAAGGAAGATCCGAGCTTGGTCCGCGCAATTGTGTAGCTTTGGAAGCTTACACTCTTTGGGTGAAGAAGAGAGCTTTGGAGTTGAATATGCCTTATCCTTATGAAAGACCTATGTCTGTGGTTGTGGTTGAGCCATTAACTCTCCCTAACAAAGATGTAGAGGAGTTGGAAGACGCACTCGCCAAGATGAAGCAAGAGAAGGATATGTGGGAAGAGCGTTTTCGTGCTTTGAGCAAGAAGCACGAAAAGTTGAAGTTGGAGTCTAAGGACAAAGATGCACTTATTGAGCTACTTGAAGACCGAGTGACGAAGAGACAAAGAGAGCCAGAGGTCTCATCTTATAGCATGCCTCAGCCTTCCGTTGCTTGGAAGAAGATTATTGATCAGCTTGTCCTCGAGAAGACTCAGATGAAGGCTTCTTTTGAGACCGAGATTCGACGCATTCGAAGGAAGTACGCGCCTTCAGCCAGATCTTCTGACATCGTTGTTAGGGATCCTTAGGATGACTAGTCTCCTTTCCTCTTGTATTTTTCATTGGGTTTCTGAAATTGTACTCAGTGTAATCCTTCCAATTATATAAATGAAAAGAGATTTTTGGTTATATAAAAATTATTGCAATTGTTGATATATATGTTTGCAAATGATATAGTAAGTTCCTTGAAAACAAAAATAATAAATAATCAAGCATTGCATTTCATGCATCATTTGCATAAGCAGGTTTCTCTTTCGCCAGATGTCTCATTGATGTTTCTTCTGTGCTTTAGCCAAGCTGACTCATCGGTACAACACCCGCGCGAATCATCTGAAAATTTATGGAGCATCTAGAGCAAGAGAACAAAGAACTGAAGGACAAGATCGCCCGATTGACTGCCATGATGGAGTCAGTATTGGCTGCTCAGAGCCAAGCTTCTCCAATTCCTGCAACTCCTCCTCCTCAGAGGAAAGCTATTTCAGAGGTGGCTACCTCTACCATGCTTGCTGCTACCGCTCATTTCGCGCCCATTATGCCTGCCAGATTCCCGTGGGGAATGCCATCCAACTTTATGCCTAAAGGCTTTGCACCTACTTTTGCTTCCATGCCGGCATCTAGCCCGATCATGTCTGTGCCACCTCCCATTGTGCACACCTTACCTCGTGTAGAGGATACAATTTATCACTCCGAGTCGTTTGAGGGTCCGGATGTCTACGAGAAAATGGATGAAATGAAGGATCAATTTCTTGAGCTGCGCATGGAATTGAAGACGCTAAGGGGTAAGGATTTGTTTGGAAAGAGTGCTGCTGAGTTGTGTCTAGTGCCCAACGTCAAGATCCCGATGAAGTTCAAAGTGCCTGACTTTGAAAAGTATAAAGGGAATACTTGTCCACTCAGTTATCTAGTGATGTATGCTTGCAAGATGTCTACTCAAACCGACAATGATCAACTGTTGATTCATTATTTCCAGGACAGTTTGACCGGGTGCTCCGTTGGTATATGGGGTTGGATAGTTCAAGCATTCGCACTTTCAATGACTTGGGAGAGGCTTTCGTCAAGCAGTATAATTATAACATGGACATGGAGCCTGATAGAGACTAGATGAGGTCTATGTCTTAAAGAGATAAAGAGACATTCAAAGTATGCGCAGAGATGGAGGGAATTGGCTTCTCAGATCACTCCTCCTTTGGAGGAAAAAGAGATGACAAAGATCTTTCTAAAAACCCTGAGTTCATTTTATTATGAATGAATGATTGCTAGTGCCCCCAGTGACTTTACCAACATGGTAAACATGGGGATGGGGCTTGAGGAAGGAGTCCGAGAAGGACGTTTGTCGAAATATGAAGCATCGTCGAGTAAGACATATGGTAGCAACTTTGGGAAGAAAAAGGATAATGAAGCGAATGCAATAAGCAGTGGGAGGAAGAGGAGGCCTCAGATCATAAGGAATCAATTATCCCATCAACATCACCATCAAGTATCTTCAGTTATCCCTGTTTTTTCTAATCAACAATCAACACCAGTTCAACAACCACAACGTCAACAACAACAACCACAACAACGAGCAAACACCTACAACAACAACAATACCAACAAAAATCATCACCAACAACACTTCAAGAGGAGGAAGGTCTCTTTCGACCCAATTCATATGTCTTATGCAGAATTATACTCGTCTTTGGTTCTCAAGAACCTGATCCAACCAAGAAACCCGCTGCAAATTCCAAAATCACTTCCATGGTGGTACAAGGCTGAGCTCCGTTGTGCTTTTCATCAAGGAGCACCCGGACATGATATCGAGAACTGTTATCCACTCAACTATGAGGTTCAAAAGCTGATGACGAGTGGAATGGTGTCCTTCGAGGACCGTGCGCCTAATGTGAAAGAAAATTCGTTGCCCGCTCATGGGAACTCTTCTATGAACATGGTGGATGGTGTAGCGGGGTTTTCGTTACCTTTAGGTTTATTGACTAAACCAAAAGTCAACATACAATTCGAGTTGCCACCGCACTTTTATTTGTCCAAAGGAAAGGCTAAAAAGCGAACAAAATCCAAGTGAGAAGTTTTTCAAATAAAAAACTAATAAAAATGTCAGAGATCTAAGTAAGGGGGTTGGTTATGAAATGGGAAGGTTTTACGCACCCAAAACATCCTTAGTACTCTAAGGGAACCCTTTTTGCAAATATGTGCTGTAGGTTGATATTTGTGAAAAGATTTGTACAAAAGATTGGAGGGATGAGAAGAGAATAGATTATATTTACAATTTTGTTGTTTGAATGGATGAACCCATTGCCTACGTACCATCACAAAGGAGGATCAAAACCTCGTAGTTCGGGGTAAAAAATCTCAAAAGATTGGTGAATTGATTTTAATCAAAAGCCTTAAGGTCTTTTGTTATCAAAGGGAGAAAACTCAACCTAACCCAACAATCCACCATGTAAGGAAGGCTTCAACATGCTAGTGAGGGGTTAACCCTATAATAAGAATGGAAGACTTATAATCTAATCACTAAGGATGTGGTGATATTTACATCAACCACTATGATAACTCAAACCTATGACTAATGTTTTTGAAAAGGTTTTAACAAGGTGGCCATTGGAACCACAAAAACAAACTTGAATGGGTTATATTTACAAGTTAGATTTATTTACAAAATGAGGTCAAAGTTGGATTAAAGTTTATTTACAATGAGTATTTATGAAAATGGTTTTGAAAAGTCAAAGGCATAAGGCCTAGGTTTCTAATTTGAAACAAAGTCAAAGTTTTGAAAATGATTTTTTGGCTTGGTTAGAGTGGGGAGAAGAAGAGAAGGGCTATTCCTAAAGCATACAAAGATAAGAGGAAAGATAAGACCCTTGGAGTTCCTTTTCTTGAAGTCATAGAGATGACTCAAGATGCTCCTTTCCTTTGGACTTAGCACACAAATAAGCAATCAATAAATTGAATTCAAGCTCCTAGGATCTCCATGTGGCTTGGCTCTTAACTTGGTTACTCATGACAATGGTCCTCTTTTCACAATCTCAAGGTGGTATCCCTATCACACAAAAGCAAATATCAAAAAGTTCACAACACAATAAAGGGAATGGACAAAGAATAAGTTTGAGGAGAAGTCCTTTGAGATCAACTTTGAATTTTAGCATTCTAAAGGCATGAGGCCTAGTTGCTCTTCAACAAATTTTGCATTCTAAAGGCATGAGGCCTAGTTGCTCTTTAACTCCTTTAAGCATGGGTAAATCCTAATTCTAAGTCCTTTCTCCTTTTGCATTTTGGTTCACATCAAAACAAACACAAACAACACAAATGACAATATATTTATATACAATAATGGGCTCAAATGAGCAAAAGAAAAATGACATAAACATAAAATATGTGCTCAAGTGAGCAAAGATGAAAATCAATATGGATAATGAGCAAGAAATAAATGACATTAAAAGTAAATGGCAAGAAATTAAAAGCTCAAATTAAAGTTAGTAATTAGTAAGGTTATGTTAGCTGTCATAAGACAATGTAGCGCTATGTTAAGCAATCGTAAGTGGACTAATGTAGTAGTCACACCTATCTGAGGCTGGTCAATAAGAATATAGGCAAAGAACACAAGTTAGAGATCATGACTAGTAAGCCAAGCTCCATAAACTTGCCATGCCAAACAAAAGGGGAAGGGCCTTGTATTGACTTTTGGTTATTTGCTTGACCAAGAAGTAACCTATCTTTGACACAAAATAACTCACTTGATCATGGATCAAGTTGAATTTGGTTTGGATCAAAGAAGGTTAAACTTCTCATTTGTCAAGACCAACCTCAAGACTTTAACTCATTGACCAATGATGGAAAGAAAGGGATGAAGATGAAAGGGAGAGGATAAGAAGTCAACAAACAATCCCAATTGATCAAGGGATAACTCATCCTTGATCAAATTCATTCATCTTTCTAAGTGATGATCCATAAGGATTTTCAAACTACAAGATTCAATGAATTTGATCAAAGTTGAATCAATTCAACCTCAATCAACAACAAACAGAAGAAAAATGAAAATAACAAGTCAAGAAGTCAATGATATTTTTTTTGGCATTTTTAGAATTAAAATAAAATACAAATAAAAAATAAACAAATAAGGTTGAACCTCAAATTCAATTCAAAACAACGTCAATGAGTCCAATCAAATTCTCATAGGTTCAACATAATCAAACATACTTTGACTAATTTTCTCACAAATTTTTGAAACCAGAAAGTGATTAAAAACAATTAAAAACCATTAAAAATAGCACAATATGAATTAAAATCTCAAATAATCTCAAAACAATCAAGAAATTGTTGAGACTATTTTTCATTGACTTATCATGATCCATAGATGCTATGAAAATATTTTTATATTTTTTAAAAGTCAGAAAGTATTTTAAAATGAATAAAGCATCAAAAACCAAGTAATTCATAAAAAAATATCAAATGAAGTCACAAAAATAATTAAAAATCATAATATGAAACTAGATTTTTCAAGAAATTTTTTGGAATTGGTCTCATAATTTTCTGACTTCAAATAAATTTTTAATGAATTATTGAAAATGAAATAAATTAACAGAAAATAAATGGAAAATGAAAATAAGCGAAAAAACCACAGCCATCTGATCCACATTCATTAATTGACGTGGCACTTGGCACAGTTCATATCTAATGGCGCACGATACATCCAAGTCAAACGCGCCACACAAAGGATTAAATGAAGTAATCAAAACGGATGCACACGATTAGATCCTGAAATGGTGATCCAATGGCCAAGGAGCAAGACACGTGGTGGTGGTGGAAACCACCGTCTTCTCCGGCGAAGCAACAGAATCCGGCCACTAGTTGCAGGAAAATGAAACTTAATGAAAATTAAAAACAAGGCCATGGAAATTAAGCTTGTGTGATGGAGATTATCACTGTACCAATGGATCTCCCTCACTCTTCCTATATTGAGAGAAATGTGAAGGAGAAAATCATGGTGTTCATACTGATTGTTCATGAAATGATGAAGTGAATGCATCACAAGCTTGCCTCAAGTATGAGGACTTCAGAAAACCACAGAAACACAAGAATGTTACATTGAATTAGGAGATTCAGATCCAAAAAGTTTGAATGGATACCTTCAATTTGATGAACTTCTGGCCACGAATTCTCCAAGATCCTTTCTCTTCTTTGATCTATGAATGTAATGGAAGTGATAGGCTAAGGAATTTGGCTTTAAAACTCAGCTAATGATGCTGAATTTCAAGCTCGAAGAATTGAAGAAAAGTGATTAATTCCTTTAGTGGTGGCTATGGTTGCACTTCTGCAGCACTTGGGATCGCCAAAAGGTTACCAAATGAATGAGAGGAAGTGGTTATTTATAGTTGAATACATTAGCTGATCATGCTTTGTTCATGTGCATGGCAAATGGAATTTGAATTGCATGGGCCTGTGTAAGCGTGTGGAAGGCCCAATGATGAATGCAGAAGCTTGCTGAGATCAAGTGAAGGGCAATTGGTCATGTGCATTAGACTGAAACATGCTTGCAATTTAAGTTACACCATAAAATATTAAAATGCACCTAAATGAAAAGAATTTTGAATCTCCCAAATGGTGAATCCAAAAGACTAATGTGAGTAATGGTTAGAAAGCCCTTGAAATAAGGAACAAAAGTCATGTTGGGAAAAAAATAATTTGGCATGTGAAAATTGATGAAAAATGGTTGTGAAAATCCAAGTGCAAAACATGTTCAAATCATTTTGAAAAAGTTCACCAAGGACAAGCTTAATCAAACCCCTCTATCCTCATGATACAAGCTACAAATGAAAAACCCTCCAACATCAAACTTGTAAATCCTTTCAAGATAGTCAATATAAACTTAAATTTTGTATCATTTGGATTTTCTATGACAAAGTTATGGGCATTTGAAGTTGGATACTTTTTCAAATTCAATGAATTAGGTCCAATATGACCTATAATGTTTTGCATTATCACATGTATTTATTTTAAGATTATGAAATTTTGTCCAACATAATATTTTAATTAGACATCTCAAGATTTCCAATGCATTTGGTCTCACCTCAAAATCATAAAAATTAAAGAAGTTATGCCCTTGGTAAATTGACCCAAAATTAGGGTTTCAGTCAAAATGACCTATAATGTTTTGAAATGAATGATGACCTTCCAGGATTCAAATGGATTTTTTATGAACATAAAAGTTGTCCATATGGTTCTTAGGAACATTGTTTCTCTTGGGGTCATCTTCATTTGTCAAACAAATCAAAAGTTATATCTTATTGATCCTCAATTTAGTCAGATGACTTAACTGGTCAACTTTTCAAGGCCAAACTTCCAATTTTAATGAATAAATGATTGAGGGGCCTCATATAGGCTCATATATGCATAAAATGATGAATGAAAGAAATTACCTTGATTAAATTTGATCAGAGGTTGAGATTGCTTCATGGGCAAGGCACAATCAAAGCACAGTGAAATTAGGGTTTCCTTGGGAAACAATCTTCAAGGCCTTTGGGTTATCTTGATAAAATTGGCAAATTGAGATACTTGGGAGACATATATGATGATTAGGAACTTTGTGGACCATTGTCATGCTTTTTCTCATCTTCATCTAGCCATTGCATTGGGCTTAGGAGCCTCCTAGGAGCATTGTGGAGTACATGATCACTTGAGCTTCAAAACAAAAAGAGTTAGTGACATATTTTTGTGCTTTTGGTTAGTAATCAAATAAGAAAAGAAATAATATACAATACAAGCATGCTTGGTGGTCTCAGCACACTCAAACAAACCCCAATCCTAGGGTTAAAGAGCCAACCATGCTATGATTCTTGAGGCAATGCACTTGTGCAATAACATGATGCCATGAGGGATCTTAGGGTCAAAATTAGGATCTTAAAGATGGTTTTCCTGGTGAGTTTAAGGTTTTTGATGTGCGCTTTATTCGAAGATCCTTGGTGCATATGCATAAGGATGTCTGTTTGGTGAGTGATTGTGAACATGACCATGACGGTTGTGTTATTTGTAGTGTTAACCCGAGGGGTTGTGAAGTTGTGAAAAGGGACATCAAACGACTGATGGATGAAGGCATGATTCAAATTTTTCAATCCCGTCATGTAGATGACGATGTGAATGTCATAGTGCCCATTTTCAAGCAGCCAGAGAGATTGGTAATCCAGTACGACGACATCAACAATAACAATGTCAACAATAGATCAGTATCGTCATTGGTAATATGGTTAGAGGGCCCAGTCCCGTATTCATCTGATAAAGCTATTCCGTATCAGTATAATGCTACAATGATAGAAGGTGGTCAAGAGGTCCCGTTGCCTACGACTAGATCTGTGGTGAGCATTGTTGATGTTACCAAGGTGACCCACAGTGGTCGTGTGTTTGGGCCGGTGTTCCCAAGGATAAGAAAGAATCAGTTGTGAGTAAGAAGGTGGAAGTGCCTGTTGAAGATCCAGTGGGTGTTTCAAAGGGTAAGTCTGGTGAATCCAGCGATTTGAAGGCTAACAATGATGATGAGGTACTTCGGTTAATCAAGAGGAATGTGTTTAATATGGTGGAACAGTTGCTCCAAACCCCCTCAAAAATCTCAGTGTTGTCTCTGCTCATGAATTCTGAAGCACACAGAGAAGCACTGCAGAGAGTTTTGGAACAAGCATTTGTAGAACATGATGTTATAGTGGATCAATTCGATCATATTGTGGTTAACATCACTTCCTGCAATAATCTTAGCTTCTGTGATGAAGAACTCCCTAAGAAGGGAAGAAACCATAATCTGGCTTTGTACATTTCTATGAATTGCAAAGAGGGTGCTTTGTCAAATTTGATTATTGACACCGGGTCGTCATTGAATATGCTGCCGAAGTCAACTCTATCAAAGCTATCATACCAAGGAGCGCCTATGAGGTATAGTGGTGTAATCGTCAAGGCCTTTGACGGTTCGCACAAAACGGTTATTGGTGAAGTGGACCTTCCAGTTAAGATAGGTCCGAGTGATTTTCAGATTACTTTTCAAGTAATGGATATCCACCTGGCCTACAGTTGCTTGTTGGGAAGCCATGGATCCATGAGGCAGGAGCTGTTACCTCCACTTTGCACAAGAAACTAAAATTTGTGAAGAATGGTAAGCTTGTGATTGTCGATGGAGAGAAGGCATTGTTGGTTAGTCACATGTCATCTTTCTCTTATGTTGAAGCTGAGGATGAGGTTGGAACTCCGTTCTAGGCCTTATCTATTGCTGCTGAAAAGAGAGTTGGGGCACCTATGTCCTCATTGAAAGATGCTAAGAAGATTGTGGAAGAAGGCAATGTTGATAAGTGAGGGCGCATGGTAGAGGTCTCCGATAACAAAGGCAGAACCGGTTTGGGGATCCAGAAAGGTTCATCAACTGCAAGGACTGAAGATATGCAACTTAGCTTCCGTAGCGGAGGGTTCATTCATAGCAATGAACAACACTTAGTTGTTGTGCTAGAAGATGACGAAGAGGAAGACTGCACCAATTTTGTGACACATGGAAAGACTTGCAACAATTAGACTGCTGTTGATATTCCTGTTATTTTGCATCGATCTAAGTAATTGCTTTTATATGTTTTTAAAATCCTTCTCCTATGCCTAAGGGAGAAGTGAACATTGTTTGGGCATTTCCAAATTGATCATTAATAAAATGAGTTCTATTCATCCACATCTAAGATGTTTTATTTTTACTTTTTGCTTTATTCTGAAAATGGTAATCATAAAAAAACATAAATAAACAATATAATTGTCCATCTGCATAATATTTGGTCACAAATCCACTTCTCTAAAACCAAAATATCAAATCATTATGCAGGTTGGTTCCTAACCCCATTGGATACAATGATCATTCTCCTTCTCCAAATTTTGAATTCCCTATGTTTGAAGCCGAGGAGGAAAGTGATGTAGAAGTGAGTGATGAGTTATCTCGTCTTCTTGAAAGACGAAAAGACCATTCAGTTGTTCGAAGAGCAGATTGAGCTAGTCAATTTGGGTTCCGAGGATGATGTGAAGGAAGTCAAGATTGGGTCTCGCCTATGTCCAGATGTCAAGAAGGGGTTGATTGATCTTTTTCGAGAGTATTCAGATGTGTTTTCTTGGTCTTATCAATACATGCCTGGTTTGGATTCTAAGATTATGGAGCATAAATTACCGTTGAAGCCAGAATGCCCACCAGTCAAGCAGAAGTTGAGAAGAACGCATCCTGATATGGCTGTGAAGATTAAAGAGGAAGTGCAGAAACAGATTGACACCGGTTTCCTTGTAACTGCTGAGTATCCGTAATGGGTGGCCAATTTTGTGCCTGTGCCGAACAAAAGATGGAAAGGCCCGCATGTGTGTCGATTATAGAGATTTGAATAAAGCCAGTCTAAAAGATGATTTCCCTCTGCCACACATTGATATGTTGGTAGACAATACTGCTAAATTTAAAGTCTTTTCATTTATGGATGGATTTTCCGGATATAATTAGATCAAGATGGAACCTAAAGATATGGAGAAGACCAAATTCATTACACCTTGGGGAACATTCTGTTATAGAGTGATGCCTTTCGGTTTAAAGAATGTTGGTGCAACTTACCAAAGAGAAATGACTACTCTTTTTCATGATATGATGCACAAAGAGATTGAAGTTTATGTCGATGACATGATTGCTAAATCGATTGATGAAGAGGAACATGTTGAGAATTTGTTGAAGTTATTCCAGCGTTTGAGGAAGTATAAACTCCACTTGAATCCCAGTAAGTGTACTTTTGGTGTTCATTCTGGTAAGTTGTTGGGCTTTATTGTCAGCGAGAAAGGTATTGAAGTTGATCCTGCCAAGGTCAAAGCAATACAAGAGATGCATGTGCCTAAAACTGAGAAGCAAGTCAGAGGCTTCCTCGGCCGTTTGAATTATATTTTCAGATTCATTTCCCACATGACTGCCACATGTGCGCCGATATTCAAGCTTCTTCGGAAAGATCAGTCTTGTGATTGGACCGAAGACTTCCAAAAAGCATTTGACACTATCAAAGAATATATGCTTGAACCTCCGATTTTGTCTCCGCCTATGGAAGGAAGACCATTGATCATGTATTTGATTGTGCTCGAAGATAGTATAGGTTATGTTCTAGGTCAGCAAGATGGGACTGGAAAGAAAGAATTTACGATCTAATAGCTCAGTAAGAAGTTCACCGACTGTGAGACTCGGTACTCTATGCTTGAGAAAACTTGTTGCGCATTGGCTTGGGCTGCTAAGCGTTTGCATCAGTATATGTTGAATCATACCACTTGGTTGATATCCAAAATGGATCCAATCAAGTATATATTTGAGAAGCCTGCTTTAACTGGGAGGATTACCCATTGGCAGATGTTGTTATCAGAGTATGATATCGAATATCAATCTCAGAAAGCGATCAAAGGTAGTATCTTGGCTGATCATTTGGCTCACCAACCAATTGAAGATTACCAGTCAGTGCAGTATGACTTTCCTGATGAAGAGATTTTGTACTTGAAAATGAAAGATTGTGATGAACCATTGCTTGAAGAAGGGCCAGAACCTGGTTCCCGTTGGGGCATGGTATTTGATGGAGTTGTTAATCAATATGGAAATGGCATTGGGGCAGTGATTATTACTCCTCAAGGCACGCATTTTCCATTTACAGCTAGATTGACTTTCAAGTGTACAAACAACATGGCAGAATATGAAGCTTGCATTATGGGGCTTGAAGAGGCCATGAATCTCAGAATCAAGTATTTAAATGTCTTCGGCGGTTCAGCTTTGGCTGTGAATTAGATCAGAGGAGAATGGGAGACAAATCAACCCGGTTTAATACCATACAGAGATTATGCGAGGAGGATTTCAACTTTCTTTACAAAGGTTGAGTTTCATCATATCCCTCTAGATGAGAACCGGATGGCAGATGCTCTTGCAACGTTGGCATCAGTGATTGTAGTGAAATATTGGAATTATGTTCCCAATTTGTCTGAGATGCGTCTTGATAGACCAACTCATGTGTTTGCTATTGAAGAAGTCAAAGACGAGAAGCCGTGGTATTACGACATCAAATGTTTCCTCCAAAGTCAGGTTTACCCGTCTGGGGCATCATTGAAAGATAAGAAGACTTTGAGAAGATTATCCGATAATTTCTACTTGAATGGTGATATACTCTATAAGAGAAACTTTGACATGGTTTTGCTCAGATGCGTGGATAGACACGAAGCAAACTTGTTGATGACTGAAGTGCATGAAGGTTCCTTTGGTACTCATTCCAATGGACATGCAATGGCAAATAAGATGTTGCGATCAGGTTACTATTGACTGATAATGGAATCATACTGTTGCAAGTTTGTGAATAAGTCCCACAAGTGTCAAATATATGCTGATAAGATTCATGTTTCTCCGACACTTTTGAATGTTATTTCTTCCCCATGGCCCTTCTCCGTGTGGGGAATTGATATGATTGGGATGATTAAGCCCAAAGCTTCAAATGGACATCGTTTCATTTTGGTGGCAATTGACTACTTCACAAAATGGGTTGAAGCGACATCGTATGCTAATGTAACCAAGCTAGTTGTTGTAAGGTTTATTAAGAATCAGATCATATGTCATTATGGTGTGCCAAGTAAGACCATTAATGATAATGGATCGAACTTGAATAACAATATGGTGGAAGCTCTTTACAAAGATTTTAAGATTGCACATCATAACTCTTCTCCCTACAGACCTAAGATGAATGGGGTTGTTGAAGCTGCAAACAAAAACATTAAAAAGATTATTCAGAAGATGGTTGTCACGTATAAGGATTGGCATAAGATGCTCCTGTTTGCTTTGCATGGGTATCGTACATCCGTTCGCACTTCAAAAGGGGCAACCCCTTTCTCTCTTGTGTATGGTATGGAAGTAGTGCTCCCCGTAGAGGTTGAGATTCCTTCATTGCGAGTGCTCATAGAAGCCAAGTTGACTGAGGCTGAGTGGTGTCAGACTAGGTTTGACCAGTTGAATTTGATCGAAGAGAAGCGATTGACTGCCATGTGTCATGGTCAATTATATCAGCAGAGGATGAAGAAAGCTTTTGATAAGAAGGTCAGACCTCGTGTATTCAGAGAAGGTGACCTTGTGCTCAAAAAGATCTTGTCATTTAAACCAGATTCTAGGGGAAAATGGACTCATAATTATGAAGGCCCATATGTTGTTAAGAGAGCCTTTTTAGATGGTGCTTTGATTCTTACAACTATGGATGGTGAAGAGTTCACTTGTCCTGTGAACGCAGATGCAGTCAAGAAATACTTCGCCTAAAAAGAAAAGAACAACTCGCTAAGCTGAAAACCTGAAAGGGCAGCTTAGGCAAAAATGAGCGTCTCGATGGATTGAAAACCCGAAAGGGCGATCCAGGAAAAAATTAGAGACATAAAAACAGAAAGAATTTCCCGATAAGTTGAGTACCCCACCTTGGGACAACTTATGCAAAAATTAGGGATTATGGAAAGTAACTGCATTCTACTGATCTTCAAATTTTGGAGAAACTTTGGGCACAAGGGTTGACGTTGATTCATCATCCCAGCAGCGGTCAAGAGCGCAGTGGATATCAAGGGTTGGTAGAAGGATTAAGGATAATTTGTATTCAATGTAACCCTTTTCCATGTAAATTACCATTTTCAACTTTGTAAAAATCTATGGAGTCTTGTCATTTACGGACTACCATCCCATTAAATAAAGTTGAGCTTTTTTCCAATTGTTTCTACTCTTATTTACTTCAGCCAATAGTTTAAATTTTATTATGATCATTTTGGAAATTTGAAAATTTTAATCAAAATCATTTTTTCTTAAAACATATAAAAACAATAATTTTTCAAAGCAATTAAAAGGAAGTATCAACGACACTTCAAAGAGTAGCAAGTCCTTAAGTGCTAAGCATCAGAGGTTCCTCAAGCAGTTAACCCTTCGGGTGTTCCTAGTTGTTTGTGTTGATCTGATTCCCCGGCAGTGTTTCTGTATCCCCCCAACGGTATTCGCGTTTATTTAGCAGGGCTAATCTTCAGCAGAGTAAGATGTTTTCCCCAGTAGATCGCATTGGTTTCCCCACCAGTTGCCATCTGACTCGCTCCCAGTCAGAGTTTCCTCCTGATTTCTGAGCAGCTATTTTGTGTTTATCTTCTGTATGGTTGTCTCCCATTTAATATGGCGTAGACCTAAAATTCCTTGCAGACTCGATAACTTCGCCTCTCCTCAGCAGATCTCTTCCCTCGGCTAGTTTTGAGCCTTTGGGTTGTTGATTTCTCTGTTCTCCAGCAATTGTCTCCCTCTTTTTATGGATTGACCGAGGATTGTACTGATGATTCAAATTCTTTGTGACACCTTTGTATCCTTTGTGATCGTTTTGTCAGCATAATCATTATATATACATATATATATATATATACATTCATATAATTTCATAATTGCACCATCATATTTGATTGATTTGTCAATTTGAGATTTTCATTCTCTGTATGGCGGTACTTCATCCCCATACGAGTTCGGTGTTTGTCCTCCCTCAATTGTAGAGTGTCAGCCCCTTAGGCATAAATACTTTAACCTTTCTCCTCTTCCCCACTAAGTTGTCTCCTCGTGGATGATTATTACTTCAGTTTCCTCCCTAGTTGTTTATCTGGATGGAATAAATCCCCTTGAGTTATGTCCTCACCGGGTTGAGTCTTGGTTGACTGTTTCCTTCTAGCTCTTACCTAGATAGATGCTTTGACTCTCCTAAGAGCTTATTACCCCGTAACTGGTAATATTCTTCTTAGTTTGCAGTTTGTTACTTCTCGCCCAATACCCGGCAAAAGTACCCCCCATTTTCCCAACAACGGAATTCCCAGTGGATTAAATATTTTCTGATTCCCCAGAAAGTATATCCTTGATATGTTCACCCTAACCGGTGACCGATATCTTTCTTTCCCCCTGTCTGAGTCTATCCTTGATGTGTTCATCCTAACCGATGACGGATATTCTCGTCCTCGGTATTCTACCCAGTAAAAAGGTAGTTGTAATCCCTATTCTTGTTCCTCAGAGATTTAATCCTTGATATGTTCATCATAACTGATGACGGGTTTCCTTCTCTTTGCGGTCTTCTACCCAGTAACCGGTAGTTGTAAATCCTGCGTTTGTCCCCTTCGCAGAGTTAATCCTTGATATGTTCATCTTAACCGATGACGGATTTCATCTTTGATGGTATTCTATCCAGTAACTGATAGATGTAGTTCCTATTTTCTTCCCTCTCAGAGTCTACCCTTGATATGTTCATCTTAACCGGTGAAGGATTCTCTCTTTGATTGGTCTTATATCCAGCATTCGATAGATGTAATTCCTACTTTTTGTTCAGTTGGTTTATCCTTTATATGTTCATCTTAACCGATGACGGGTATCCTCCTTGAAAATCCCAGGCAAGTTTATCCTTGATATGTTCATCTTAACCAATGACGGGTATCCTCCTTGACAATCCCATGCAAGTTTATCCTTGATATGTTCATCTTAACCGATGACGGATCTTCTTCCCTGTCGAGTCTAACTTACTCGTATCCCCTGCAGATGTTGTTGTTCCCCGGATGAGTCTTTCCATTTTGTATGGAATTCCTCGAGTCCCCCAGTAGTTTTAAGTCGTGGCCTGACCTACGCATAACCTCATTTATTCCCCCTAGAGTCTCTGTCTCCCCAATGAGTTTTCCTTATGGAATACATTATACTCCTGCGGATTTTCGGTCTCTCTGATTTCTTTTCCTTTGTGGCAATATTTCCCCACAGAGCATTTACTTTTACATTCATATCATATGCATCATGAGGTCTCTTAGGGAGAAAAATTTGTTTCTATATGTTGTTATTTAAGCCCATTCTACTGAGTCGACATGAAGATTTTAACCTTCGCCTCCTCAGTTAGAATGTCCTTAAATAGGGGCAGCTGTAAGACCCCAATTTTGACCCTAAGATCCCTCATGCAATTTCATCATAAGCATTAGCATTGGGATCATGCCTTGGCATCCTCCTTACCCCTCTTTCATTAGGTTTGTTTTAGGAGAGATCATCAAGCACTATGTGATTGTATCATACTTGTATATCATCATTTACTAACCAAAATACAAAAATATGCCTTTGCATTTACCTAACTCTTTTGTAGGTAGGGCATGATCTCCATTGATCTATCAAGTTCATATCTAGGGTTTGAGACCCTCATGACAAAGAGCACAACCATGAATTAATCCAAGAATGGTTATGAGCATCATATATGAGTTCCATGGATTACTACATGTTATATTGATCAAATTTTCTTCAAGAGTTTGAGGGTGATTTGCCTTGGAAACCCTGGTTTGACTGGGTATCTAGAGTAACTTCTCAAACAAGCTATCTTACCAATTGATCAAATTTCTCAAGGTACACTGAAAAAATCATCATCTTATGCATATATGATCTAACATGAGCCAAGAAAGTCAAAAGAATTGAAGGTTATCAAGTTGGTTGATGGTGGTTGGCCAGATGAATTCATCTGATCAAAACTGGGTCTCCCTAGACCCTATCTCCTACAATTTTCACCATATGAAAATTATTCCAAGATAAAAGTTACTCTAAATGACATTACAAACAACTTTCATGTTGAGACCTAGAGCTAGTTTTGCTTGGAAAATCGTTTTCTATGTTGAAGCATTATAGGTCATTTTGTCTAAACCCTAATTTGAAAGTCAACTTCCCAAGACCATAACTTGCTTAATTTTTATGATATGAAATATTTCCAAGTTGCATAATCAAATTCAAGATGTCTACTTCAACTTTGATGTTTGGAGTGAGAGCTAATTCAATTTTTGTGAGCATGTGATATGAGGTTACATTATAGGTCATTTTTTACTTATACCATTGAACAAGTGATTTATCCAAACTTCAAAAATGCATAACTCTATCATTCCAAATCCAAATGACATGAAATTGGTGACAATTTTGAAGTTATTTGAAAGAGATACAACTTTTATGAAGACACATTTCTCATTTGAAGCTCACATAAAAAGTTAAGCAATGTGGAATATTGAGATATATGGCTTGACACTTAGAAAAAATTTCAACATGTTGAAATTTCCAAACTTCCACCTCAAAAATCTCCATGTTCCAAGCTCCAAATGAAAAAGTGTTGAACATCAAACTTGTTCCCCTTGATCGAATCTTTCCAAAGAACCCAAGTTCATGCATTTTGGATGAGGTTTGCTAGGTTTGCACATGGCTTTAACAAGGTTTCATAATTGGAAAGAATCAAACTTCAAAACTTTAGTTCACTTTGCCTTGCCAATCAAGCTTCCATTCAGACTTCATTTGGAATGATTTTGGACCTTTTTGCATTGCATCATGGGCCTGCACATGCCCATTCGCCCGTGCCATCAACATTGCTAAAATTGGACAAAATTTGAAGTGTGCAAATATCATTCATTCATGCTATAAATACATGCTCTCTGTGCTCATTTGAATCACACCTTGTGCACCAACTTTGCCCCTATTGAAACCCTCTATTTCCAAAGGAAAACCTGATAAATTTCAACTTGAAATTTGAATTTGAATCTCAACTGTTGGAGATTCAAAAACTCCAGGATCCAAAGCCTTGCAACCTCTCTAATCACTTCCTACTAGCTTCTCAAGTGTGATCAAATCATGTTTGGAGCAAGCAACATCAAGAACTGCATAACATTGAAGGTAATTTTTAGAAAACTTCATCTCTTCGATTCTCTCTCAATTCTACTCAATTCTCTTGGATCTTTGGTTGTGTGAAGTCCTACCAATGTAGGCAAGAAGATTGAGTTACGTAGAGGTCAAATCTAAGCAACTCAGTTGACACACCCCAAAATTCAACTCCTCATATCTTTCTATATATGTGGAGTTAGTTAAAATTGAGGTCAGATTCGTGCTCTACGCCATTTTTTTCCATATCATGTCCTCCTTTTTTATTTTAGTGATTGTTAAGGGTTGACCAGTCCGGTGAGGTCCACCGGAGAAGAAGACCGAAGCTACAGCTCCGGTCGTGCGTTGGCACGTCTCCCAGCCACATGATCTTGCCATTTTGTTTTAATTTGAGGCGTTGGTTTTGATTACCACGTGTGTGGCGCACTGACTAGGTTCCATCATGGAACGCGCGTTGTAGTCCATTTGATCTGCCACCTCAATTAATGAGGGAGATCAAGTGGCTCACGTTTTTTCACATCTTCTGATTTTTGTTTTATTCCTTTTATTTTCATTAATTCATATTAATTTTAATATTGATCCAAAAAATATGAGAGTTTCACCAAAAAAATTCAAATAATTTCCTCTTTCATATTCTGAATTAAAATTATTTTTTGGATCATTATTAATATTTTTCATGATTTAATTGTTTTTGTGATTATTTTTAATTGTTTAAAAATACTTTTAAGTCTTTAAAAATTCTGAAAATTTTTCTCCAAGGTCCTTTGACCTTGTTTGACCTATGGTAAATATCATGTCCATTTCTTTGGTGTTTTAATGAGGTTTTAGGAATTTGACAAACCATATTTAATTTAAATGCCTTATTTTAGTTTTTTTAATTTAAATAAATGCCAAATAATTTTGTTGACCAATTGTAATGACTTTTTTGAGTTTGACTCTTGTTGTTGGGCCTTGGTCAAGGTTGATTTGACTTTGTCAAGTTAATATCATTGGATTTAAGGGATTGATGGAATGTACATTCCATCTCCCAAAATTAATGAATGATATTAATTTGGTAAAAGTTCTCCTTTGACCAATTTGAGTTTTGATCCATTCTCCTTCCTCTTCATCTCATTCCCCTTCTTTATGCATCCATCTCATTTGGCCTATGATATCTCAAAGTCCTAAGGCTAGTTGATTGAAAAATCAACATAAGTAAGGATGAATTAGGCCACCTCTTTTGCATATTCTTTTTGTGTGTCATATGTTTCATGAGCATAGTCCATTATACTATGTCTCAAACATGCATTAACACCAAAATTCTATTGCCCAACCTCAAATAATTGTGACTTCTACATAAGTCCAATTACGATTGCTTAATATAGTGCTAAATTTGTGACACAAAAGGCATATCATTCTAGTTAGTGAGATTGTAAGTCTCCCCTCTTTCATGGTATTGTGTGGAAACTTGGCCTTTTTTCCTTCCTTTGGAAGATGTCTTAGCTCAAGGATCCATGCTTGTGATAAGTGGGTTGAGTGTTCTCCAAAGAATGACTTAAAAATGAAAAGCAAAAGCAAAACAATACTAACTTCTAACTCATTAACAACTAACTTTTATTTTCAAGCCATTTACTTTAATATCATTTAATTTTAGTCTTTATTCATTTGTCATTATTCATACCATTCTAATTGTTTACGTTAATGCAATTTTTACTTTGTCCATTTGGACCATATTGTGTGATATATCTTGTTTGTGTATACTTTGCTTGTTTGTGTGAACTTTGACCATTAATGTACATAATAACAACAAAAACCCTAAAAAAACTTTTGTGTGGACTGTTGGTTTGATCTTGGACAAATGGACTTAGAACTTAGGCAACATTCCTATGCTAAAGGACTTGGCCAATGCCAACTTTCTGTGAAACCAAGTGCTTGCAATTTGAAACTTCATCTGATACATGATTCAAGATCCTTCTGAGTTCATCTGCAACATGATCATTGTGAAGTTGTTATTTTGAACTTGTGACTTGTGGAATTCATCTGTTTCATGGGATAATTTGAAGAAGATCATGGAGTGGCTAAAGCTTTGATGTGGCTATCTTTATTTGATGCCTTGCTCTTCAAGATAATATAATTGTGCATTTGTGTGTTGCTTGATTCTAAATGTCCAAAAGAATTCTGGGTTTCTATTGACATTCTTGTTGTAAGACCCTAATTTTGGCCCTAAGATCCCTCATGGCATCATGACATTGCATTTGCATAGCCTCAAGGATCATAAGCATCTTGGTTCCCTTTGCCTTTGGGTTGGGACCTCTTGTGAGAGGTTTGAGATCACCAAGCATATTTGAATTGTATATCATTTCTTTTCCCATTTTAGTTATTAACTAAAAGCACAAAAATATGTCACTAACTTTTCTTGTTTGTAGCTTGAGCAATCACAAGGTCTAAAAGCTTCTAGGAGATCCTTTGTGTAATGATAAGGTCAAGAGAAGATGAAAGCAAACAATTCACAAATCTCTCATCCATCAAATATGCCTCCCTAGTAATTCATTATTTTGATCAAAGCAAGTCAAGGGGTTTGAGGTTTGTTTCCCAGGTAAACCCTAATTCATCTGATCATCAACAATGCCTTGTTCATGAAGCAACCTCAACCCATGGTCAAATACCATCAAGGGAAGTTCTTTAATTCATCATTCCATGCATATTTGAACTTATTTGAGTGTCCTCATTCATCAATTCATCAAGATATGAGTTGTGGACTTGAGAAGTTGATCAGTCAATTCATCTGTCTATTTTGAAATGCACTGAGGCCTAACTTTTTATGTGTTGGTCAAATGGAGATGATCCCAAGAGCAAAAATGTTCTTAAGAACAATATGAACAACTTTCATGTTCATAAAAAATTGATTTGAGGCTTGGAAGATCATCATCCATTCCAAGACATTATAGGTCATTTTGACCGAAACCCTAATTTTGGGTCAACTTCCCAAGAACATAACCCACTCATTTTTCATGATTTTGAGGTGGGACCAAATGCATTGGAAATCTTATTGTGTCTAATTCAAGTGTTATGTTGAGAAAAAATTTCAAAATCTCAAAAGAAATACATGTGATAATGCAAAACATTATAGGTCACTTTGGGCCAAATGCATTGAAAAGGAAAAAAGTCCAACTTCAAGTGCCCATAACTTCTTCATTAAAATTCCAAATGATGCAAAATTAAATTCCAAATTGATTTTATTGAAAATATCTACAACTTTTATGTTGGAGGGTTTTTCATTTGAAACTTGCATCATCAAAACAGAAGGGCTTGAAGTTGGTTCATTTTGACAAATTTCTCAAAGGCATGTTTTGTGCATTGAACTTCATGGCCTGTTTTCATAAATTTCCACACTCCAAATGAGTTTTTGTTCAACATAACATTTGTTCCTCATGGTAAGACCTTTCCAACCATTACCCACATGCCTATGTTTCAATTTTTCAAGTGGCACTTTCGAAAAGGTGAAGTTTTGTGACCAATTATGCATTTCATGTTAAATTTCCATACACAAGCCAATGCCTTGCAAACTGCACGTCCATTTCAATTTGTTTGATCATCAGCATGCAAATGCAATTGAGTTTGGGCCTTCCACATGATCACATAAGCCCATGCAAGAAGAAATCCATTTGCCATGCACACGAGTAAACTCACTTGCCCAACCATTTCCAGCTATAAATACACGTGTTGGCTTCATAATTAACCAACCAAAGGGCGCCTGAAATGCTACAAGAGTGAATCCTCAACCATACCAAAGGAACTAAGTTCATCTTTCTTCAAAAAATCAGATCTGAAATTCAATTGCATTTGGTTGAATTTTCAGATCTAAAGTTCCTAAACCTTCATCATTTGATCCATTGAAGTTCTGTTTTACAAAAGGAACCAAGGAAAGAGACTCAAATCTTCACAATCCAAAGGTGTGGATCAACTGGTTTTTGCTTCGAATCTCTTTGTTCTTTGATCTATTG
Organism: Lathyrus oleraceus; assembly: GCF_024323335.1. Lineage (NCBI taxonomy): Eukaryota > Viridiplantae > Streptophyta > Magnoliopsida > Fabales > Fabaceae > Lathyrus > Lathyrus oleraceus. The sequence continues at coordinate 269,095,049 of NC_066583.1, read as the reverse complement.
GCCTTGATATTGTGTTGTCTGAAGTCCTCTCTATAGAGGCATCATTGCTGTATGCTTAATTTTTGAAATCAAGCAAGTTCATGATGAATGCCATCAAGCTTCCATCTCTTATTTCTCTCTTAATAGGAATCTAGAATGGAAGTGAGTGGTATAGGAGTGATGTATATCACTTCACCTTTCGAACGGTGCCTGGATCGTCCATTTTAATGAACGTTTAAATCTATGCATTTTTTGAGCTTCGCCGGAGTTCACCGGAGAAGACGGTGGCGCTGGCCACCGTCTCATTGCCAGATTGAATGTGGATCATTGATCTCAATTCCCAGATCTAATCTCCACCCTCCAATGATATGACTTATTTTAATTCAGTGTGTGGTTGCATTGACTGGGGACTTTGGTGCGCGCGCATGCCATGACATTTAGATCCTCCACGTCAATTAATGAGGCTCCATCCAACGCTCTCTGATTTTTGCTATTTTCCAATTTCTGATTTTATTTTCTTTATTTCAAAAATTCATATCTCTTTTATTATTGGTCCAAAAAATATGGGACCAATTGCATTATTTCTCTTTTTAATTCTAGTTTCTAAAAATGATTTTTAATTTTTTTTATTTCATCATTTGATATTTTTTGTGAATTTTATCTTTTCTTGTTGTTTTTAATTCATTTTAAATAGTTTTTAATATTCAAAAAATACAAAAATATTTTCTTAACCTATTTGAATGATGATGGATCTACGAAAAATATTCTCATCAATTTTTTAATTGATTTGAGATTTATTTGAGATTTTAGTTCAATTAGGTTATTTTTATTCATTTTTAATTGATTAAAAATAGTTTCTGACTTTTAAAAATGCTGAAATTTTTTGTCAAACTTTGTTTGACCTTGTTGAACTTGGGATAATTCACTTGGACTTTTTAAAGTTGATTTGAAGTGAATTTGAAGTTTGACCTTTCTTTAATATTTTAATTCAAGTTTATTTTCAAATATTAAATTGCCAAAAATATTTTTGTTCATTTCTTGACTTCCAATCTTCATCCCACTTCTGTTTTTGATAGTTTGACCATGATCCTCAATGTCATTGGTCAACACTTGTGGATTGGTACATTCCATTTTACTTAATGCACCTTATGTTCTTCATTTCCATTATCCATCTCCTTCTTCTTCTTCTTCTTCTTCTTTTCTTTTGATCAATGAGTTAAAGGTTGATAAGTTAGCATTGATTAGGGAGGTTTAATCTTCCATGATTTAAATCTAATTCATCTTAATCAAATGATCAAGTGAATGGCTTTGCATTAAGGATAAGTTACCTATTAAATCATGCAAAAGAACTTAAACCAATACAAGATCATTTCTCTTCTTCTTTTTTGGCATGGCAAGTTGTTGGAACTTGGTTCACTAATCAAGACTTCTAACTTGTGTTGTTGCCTACATTATTATTGACCGGCCTCAGATAGTTGTGACTTCTACATAAGTCTAATTACGATTGCTTAACATAGTGCTAAATTTGCCTTATGGCACACTAACTACTAACACTAACCATTGACAATTAACATTTACTTTTTTGCTCTTTACTTTTATGCAATTTACTATTCTTGTACATATTATTAATTTGATTTCCCCTTTGCTCACTTGAGCACATGTTTATGTTAATGCAATTTGCCTTTTGCTCACTTGAGCACATAATTGTATATATATTATTGTGCTTGTGTTTTGTTTTGATTATTGTGGACCAAAATGCAAAGAAATGGACAAATGGACTTAGTTTCTAGGATTTTCCCTATGCAAATTGGAGTAAAAGGACTTTAATGATGAAGATGGATTAGAAGGACCAAACCTCTAAACTCACTCTTGTCCATTCTTGATTTGTTTCATAAAACTTTTGATGTGTGTGCTCTTGTGCTAGGGAATTCTATAAGAGCTCAAATTGAAGAACCATTGCCATGTTCATCCAAAGGGGAAGAGACAAGATGCATTGAGGATCTCTTAAGAGACTTGTGTGATTGTTGCTTGAGCTTACTATTATTTTTCTTGCATATTCCAAAGGATGGGAGCTACTTGGATCATCAATATGATCTCAAGAGAGGAACTCCATTTGTGGTCTTGTTTCTTATCCCTTATCTCTTGTATGATTAGGACCTTAGCCATTCTTCTTCTTCCCTCCACTCTAACCCAAGCCAAAACTTTTTGTATAAACATTTAACACTTCTTTTCAAACATTAGAAACCTAAGCCTTATGCTTTTGATTTTCAAACTTCCTTTTCTTAAACACTTATTTTGAATTGAACTTCTAAGTCAACTTTGACCATATTTTGTATATACTTTTCATTGGTAAATATAACCCACTCAAGTGTTTTTGTGGTTTCAAAAGCCACTTTATTAAGCAAATTTTTTCATAACCTTTAGCTATTAGGTTTGAGTTATCATTAAGGCAGATGTAATACTCACCTATATCCTTAGTGATGGACAATGAGTCTTCCATGCTTATTATAGCGTTAACCCCTCACTAGCATGTTGAAGCTATCCTCACATGGTGGATTTGTGGTTTTAGGTTGAGTTTTCTCCCTTGGATAACAAAAGACCTTAAGGCTTTTGGACCAATCAATTCACCAACTTATTTTGAGATTTTTACCCCGAACTACGAGGTTTTGATCCTAATCTTTTTAAGATGGTACGTAGGCAATGGGTTCATCCATCCAAACACAAAATGTAAATAACTTGTACATTCTCTTCTCATCTCTTCAATCATGTTTACACAAATAAATTTTCACAAAATACCAACCTTACAATAAATGTGAAAAGGGCTCCCTAGGAGTACCTAGGATGTTTTGGGTGCTTAAAACCTTCCCATTGCATAACCAACCCCCTTACCCAGATCTCTGACATTTTTACTAGTTTTTGATTCGATAAAACTTTTAGGTTTTTGTTCGCTTTTTAACCATTCCTTTGGATAAATAGAAGTGCGGTGACGACTCGACTTGTATAGTTTACCTTAGATTTAGTCAATATCTCTAATGGTAACGAATACCCCGCTACACTTGTCTATTGGATTCCTACCCATTGGTCAGATCTTTTCAACTCTTAACTTTTAATTTTGTGCATAGGATTAGTCCCTTCATCTTCTCCCCATTTATTTAATTTCAAAATCTCTCTCTCCCTTTTCAAAATCTTCTTTGATTGAAATTATTTTGTTCTAAACTTTGACCACTTCGCAAAAAGATAGAAACTTTGGCCTTATGCCATTGTACTTTCAAACTTCTTTTCTTAAATCAAATTTGTAAATAAACTTAACTATACTTGACTTAAACTTTCATAAAAGCCAAAAAGAACTAACTCATTCAAACCATTTTAGGCCTTTGTGCCTTTCAAACTTAATTTTTGTTAAAAGCAATGCATCCACTTTGAAATTTGTATCACGAACTACGAGGTTTTGATCCCTCATTTTTATGTTGGTATGTAGGCACAAGTCTGAAGGGCTTGTCAAACACAAAAATATAATTAATGAATTATTTTCTCATCCCCCCATTCTATTTGTTTGTAAACATAATTTTCGTACCAAATACATATGCACACAAAAAGGGCTCCCTAGGAGTACCTAGGACACTTTGGGTGATAACACCTTCCCTCTGTGTAACCAACCCCCTTACCTGTAATCTCTGACATTTTATTAGTTTTGATTTGAAAACTTCTTACTTTTGGGTTTTGTTCGTACTTTTCCCCTTTTCCCTTGGAAACAATAAAAGCGCGGTGGCGACTCTTGTTATTTGATGTCTAACTTATCCATAGCTTGATGATCATGAATTTACCGCTACACCTAAGGCTAGTTGATTGCAAAACTAACATAAGTATGGATGAGATTAGGTCCCCCATTTTGCATATTCTTTTTGTGTGTGGTATGTTTCATGAGCATAGTCCATTATACCATGTCTCTAACATGCATTAACGCCAAAATTCTATGGCCCGGCCTCAAATAGTTGTGACTTCTACATAAGTCCAATTACGATTGCTTAACATAACACTAAATTTTGACACAAGAGGCATATCATTCTAGTTAGTGAGATTGTAAGTCTCCCCTCTTTCATGGTATTGTGTGGAAACTGGGCCTTTTTTCCTTCCTTTGGAAGATGTCTTGGTTCAAGGATTCATGCTTGTGATAAGTGGGTTGAGTGTTCTCCAAATAATGACTTAAACAAAAGCAAAGCAAAAGCAATACTAACTTCTAATTCACTAACAACTAACACTTAATTTCAAGTCATTTACTTTTAATGCACTTTAATTTTTAAGCCTTATTCATTTGCCATTATTCATACCATTCAAGTTGTTTACTTTTATGTCATTTTCACTTTGTCCACTTGGACCATATTTTGTGATATATTGTGTTTATATATACTTGTTTGATTGTGTGGTCTTTTGATCTTAATGTACATAATAAGAACAAAAACTCTAAAAAATATGTTGTGTGGACTGTTGGTTTGATCTGAGACTATTGGACTTAGAATTTAGGCAGCACTCCCTATGCAAAGGACTTGGCCAATGCCAGCTTTCATGAAACCAAGTGCTTGTGAAGTGTACATTCATCTGATACAACTTTGAAGATCCATTTGAGTTCATCTGCAACATGATCATTTTGAAGCTATTATTTTGAATATGTGACTTATGCCCTCTTTGAAGTCATCTGATACATGGGCAAATTTTGAAGAAGTTCATGGAGTTGCTAAGCTTGGATGTGGCTATCTTTATTTGATGCCTTACTCTTCACCTTGCTATTTGTGTATTGATATTGCATGATTCTAAAGTCCAAGGGAAATTTGGGTTTCTATATGACATTCTTGTCTATTGGATTGCAGCCCATTGGTTAGATCTTTTCAACTCTCAACTTTTAAATTTGTGCTTAGGATTAGTATCTTCATCTCCTCCCCACTTCTTTAATTTAAAAATCTGATTTGATTGTATCTGTTTTCTAAACTTTGACCATATTTCAAACCAGAAACTTTGGCTTTATGCCATTGCATTTTCAAAACTTTTCCTTAATCAAACTTGCAAATCAATCTAACTATACTTGACTTAAATTTTCAAAAGCCAAAAATAACTAACACTCATTCAAACCATTTTTTAGGCCCTTGTGCTTTTTAAACTTAAAAGTTTTTTAAAAGCAATGCACTCACTTTGAAATTGATACCACATACGAGGTTTTGATCCCTCATATTTATGTTGGCACGTAGGCACAAGTCTGAAGGTCTTGTCAAACACAAAAATATAATTAATGAATTCTTTTCTCATCCCCACACTCTTTTTTTATTTGCAAACATCATTTGCACAAAAATACATATACACACAAGAAAGGGCTTCCTAGGAGTACCTAGGATACTTTGGGTGCTAACACCTACCCTCTGTGTAACCAACCCCCTTACCTGTAATCTCTGGCATTTGACTAGTTTTGATTTGAAAACTTCTTATTTTTTGGGTTTTGTTCGTACATTCCCCTTTCCCTTGGAAACAATAAAAGCGCGGTGGCGACTATAGTTTTATTGACGTCTAGCTTATCCATAGCTTGATGATCATGAATTTACGGCTACACCATCAAAAATACCAAGTGATCATCCACCCATCACATGTTATTCCACATGTTTCATACAAAGAATATTTATTCGTTAATCAAGTGAATACTTGTACGCGATACACACCGAGTCATCCTTGCATCCATTATTTATTCGTAAGTCATTTCACAGCCTAAGTTATCTTTCTAGGTCATTAATCAAGTTACTCATAAGTTTTCCTCACTAATTATCATGTGCTGCATACACACGCAAACATCACAACCAACAATATATATCATGTATTATAATATGGTTCATAACATGCATAAAGCTACAACATATGTACAATCATCCAATGGTAGGGGTTCACTATACTTAAAGGGAAATATTCAGTGGAACAAGTCCTAAAGACATCTCTCTATATTATAGACCTCTACGTTAGCTTCCTAACGCATCCATTCACACCTCGTTCTGAGTTACGAAACTCATTAGCCGATCATTTAACCTAATCGAGTTCCTAGTTTAAAACATACCCAAACTCATGTGAATCGGATAAATAATGTTAAATTAATGCATACACATCATGATACAAGTTATAGTACATCCAAGGTGGCTTAGAAACATTAAACAAATGATTTTAGGCAAAATAAGGAAGAATCAATCAATTGGTTCTTGAGACAATCGATTGCATGGAGGTTCTGCTAAGCATTTTCACAAACTTTAACAGGACCAATCAATTTGGGTGGTGGACCAATCGATTGTCATATTGGAAAAATCATCTTTTTCTCTCCTTGCAAGAAGGTCAATCGATTGTTTGACAGTAAACCCAGAACCAATCGATTGTTCCACCTTTTTTCTTCACAAATTCATCTTTTAAACACCTCTTCTTCCAATTTTAATCACACTAAACCATTATAAAACATAAGCTATGATAAAATCACACCAATCAAGGGATTATGAGGCATAAGTTCATGGAACAACATACATATGCAACCATGGAATCAAAGACAATAACAACAACATAAAAGAAAGAACAACAACAATATAGGAGCAAGAACAACAACAATTTCATCATGTCATAATCATTCAACAACAACAACACAAAACCCTAGTTTCCCACACATAAATTCTCCCCCCTCCCCCCTTCCAAAGCTAAATCATATCTAAGAACTCACCTTGTCACATGAAGATGATGGAGTAATTGATATGTATTGGTGGTGATGAAGATGACTTCTATGGGCTTTCCTCTTATCCTCCTAAGCTTTTTTCTTCCTCTTTCTCTATTTGTCTTCTTTCCCCCCTTCATCTCTTCTATGTTTTTATTATTTACTTTCCCCAAACTTCTTTCCTTTTTCTTATCCACCACACATATGTAATATATAAATACAATATTAACTAGTGGGAGAAAAATATCTTAATTGATATTTTATTTTCTAGTACCAAATGACCAATTATTAATGTTACCAAAAATGTTCCCTTTTGTTCTTATTAATAATGGTCAGTCTCTTTTAATAAGGATTGATCTCTTTTGAGCCCACAGGTTACTCTATTGGTCCCAACTGACAACATTTAGAGCACATAGAAGCTCAATATGTGTCAACTGACAATAAATATACTACATAGGAACTCAGTTGGTCTCAACTTACAACCAATTGAGCATTTAAGGGAACATGGGATATTACAATCACAACTGTTTATTACACCGTTAACATTCTGAACAAATTTTTCACCCCTTTTATTTTCTTGTGTGACTTGTTGGGTCGATGGTACATATACTCAGGTAGATGAGTCTTATCTGTTGTTGAGTTGGAGGATGGCGTAGGGACATTCTTCATGGTTTATCGATTTGAGTTTATTTTAGATTCCATATGTCGCTCTGATAGTATAACACTAGGATGGGTTACCTTTCTAATTTGTGTTTGAGAGTTTGAACTATTTTTTTTATTTAAATGAACTTGTTTTGAATTATGAGACAATTAGTTGAAACATGTTTTTGAATCCCGCTACTTTATTATAAAACTTTTGGGATGATGGTTTTATGAGAGAGAGATGTCACATCCTTTGCTGAATAAAAAAAAGTAATTATTTTACATGATTTTATTTAAATAAGATTTTTGGGATTTGGTGTGTTACATAGTTGGTATCATAGAAGGTCGGTTTATTCGGTCTAGGTTTTGGGAACTTGTTTGTACCCTTGTGTACGAGATGTGTGTGAGACATTGTCGACACTTTTTTTCCTTTAAATGCTAGCTAACAAGAGTGGCTTTGAAACAAGTAGGGGAAAATCCATTGAGGTTAACATGATGAGGGGGTTAGAGAATCAGAGGAGAAAGTATTAGTGGGAGTTGTTTCCTTTTGGTAATTTTCGAGGGAGAAAATTATTTTAAGTGGGGAAGTGTTGTAACACCCCAATTTTATCATTTTATTTTTAAGAAAGTTTTGGAGTACTTTTAATTTAATAATTTAAGTTGGTGAATTTTGGATAGAGTTTTATGGTATTAAAATTAGTGTAGAAGTGAGAAATTATGGTTTAGTAGTAAATTAAAATTATTTAGTTTTTTATTTATTTAAATAATGGAGAAATATGGGAATATTTAGGCTTTGGGGAGAAAGGTAGATTTTTAATAAAATATGGAGGTTGGCGGGATTAGTAAGAGTTGAGGGGAGTTTGTGGAGTTAATTTAAATAAAATGAAAATTAGGTTTTTATTTATTTAAATAGAAAAGTTGGGAGAGAGTTTGGTGTAAAGAGGCAAAGAGACAAAATCTAGGAAGAGCTTGGGGAGGAGAAGGGAGAAAGATTTCAAAGGGAAAGAACTTCATTGATATGAAAATTCAAGGTAAAGGGGATAATTATTCATATATGAGTGGTTAAACATAGTGATAATGAGGAGTCATCGCCCTTTTATCTTCTTCATCTTATTTTATGTGTTTTCTTTTGTTCTTGTATGTGTCCAAAAGGTTTTGGGAAAAACCCTTAGGTCGATCGATTGATGTTTTGCTTTCTATCTTTATTGTTATAATATGAAAATATATAATTGTTGTTTGTATGTTTATGGGCAAAAGATTTTGGATTTCTGTATTGCTTTGCAATTGTGTGATAATTCGTGTTTGTGCCATTTGGGGGAAAATTTTCTAATAATAATTGAACCATTGTTCATATTTGTTTGGAGTCTGATATGTGTATTTTTGGGGCAGTTATAACTCAAATAGATGAAATATGCTTGTTTTAAAATATGTTCAATAGGGAGAAAATCGCAGGTAGCCATAGAAGGAGGTTGGTCATCTTATTTCAACCATAACTTGAGTTTCATAAGTCGATTTGAGGTTCCGTCAGTTAAGTTAGAAGACTAATGCAATAATATTTATTTTTAATTAGAGAAATTAGGTCTAGGTGCACTACAAGAGTATCATTTCATTGGTTTTTATACCATAGGCGTAGTCAAGTTCAGTCATGCGATGGTCATCATGTTTCCCGCGTAACTTGAGTTTCATAAGTCCTTTTGAGATTTCGTAACTTGAGTTAGAAAAAGGATTAAATGATTGTTAAAACTAGAGAGTTTCATGATTTTATCATGAGTATATAGGTTTTCTTGCTATTTTGAAGTCATGCATTATATTTTAGAGTTTATGCATGAATTGTCGCGATATGGTTGAACTGAAACAAATAGAAATGGAGTTTCATAACTCTTCCTGAAGTATTAAGTGCATTTGAAAGAGAATTTAAATAAAGTTAAAACATTAGAGGTTCATAATTTTATCCTAAGTCTTTAATGTTTTGTGTTATTTTGAAGTGGGCAAACTTTAGAGTTAGGTCCCGAGTTTTTAGCAATTTTGAGTGTGGTGATCTTTCATTACCTTTTTGATGAGTTTAAGAGTCCTATTTTTTTTATTATAGTTATTATAGAGTTTTTAGAGTTTCTTTTAAGTTGTATAGAGTTGGAGATCAGAATATAGGATACACTTGAGTTGAGTTTTGAGCACTGTTGACATTATAAGGTTATCTTTTGAGTAATATTTTTATTTGTTTAAGGTTAAGCCAAAAGAGTTAAAATTGAATTATTGAGTAATTGATAATAATATTAGTGAGTTGAGTTAAGATTTGAGTAATCTGATTGGTTCGGTGTTGTGTTGATAAGGCTAGAGTTTGCCTTGAGTAATTGTTGCCCTACTCTGTTGGTGGCTTTACATAAGTAATAATGTGAATTACTCTTTTGATGAGTATTTTTGAGATAATATGTTAATAATTTTTCACTATTGATGAGTATGTGTGAAGATTATATGATTATGTGTGAAGATTATATGGTTATGTGATTGATTTATAATTATATAATATGTTGAGTTGTGTGTTCAGAGAGAACATCGTTAAATTTGTGTGTTTAGAGAAAATGTTGTTGAATTTGTGTATTCAGAGATAACATTGTTGGAGGGTGGTGTATGGACATTCTTCGTGGTTTATCGATTTGAGTTTAATTTAGATTCCACGTGTCACTATGATACTGTAACACTGGGATGAGTTATCTTTCTGTTTTGTGTTTGGGAGTTTGGACTATTTGTTTTTATTTAAATGAAGTTGTTTTGAATTATGAAACAATTATGTTGAAACATGTTTTTGAATTCCATTGCTTTATTTTAAAATTTTGGTTATGGTGGTTTTATGAGAGTGATGTGACACCCTTTGCCGAATAAAAAAAGTAATTTTTTACATGATTTTATTTAAATAAGAATTTTGGGGTTTAAGGTGTTACAATGTCACTCCCTAATGAATTCTTTTCCATTAACCCATTAATGATGCCACTTCATAGTGAATTCTTTTCCATCAACCCTCTGATGATGTCACTCCCTAGTGAATTCCTTTCCATCAACCCTTTGATGATGTCACTCCCTAGTGAATTATTTTCCATCAACCCTTTGATGATGTCACTCCCAAGTGAATTATTTTCCATCAACCCGTTGATGATGTCACTCCCTAGTGAATTCTTTTCCATAAATCCATTAATGATGTAACTCCCTAGTATATTCTTTTCCATCAACTCTTTGATGATTTCACTCCCTAGTGAACTTTTTTCCAATAACCCTTTGATGATGTCACTCCCTTGTGAATTTTTTTCCATCAACCTTTTGATGATGTCATTCCCTAGTGAATTCTTTTTCATAAACCCTTTGATGATGTACATAGTCAATCAATGGCTTTGAAGTAAAGAGACATGAATGATGATGGGTGTTGGTGATGAATCCTTGTTTGATTCGTGCTAAAAACACCTAGTTCGTGATTTGTAGAAATCTAACCAAGGTTGAAGATGAAGTGGGCATGCGCGTGTCTTTTTCAAATAAAGTATTTGTTGGAGCCCTAATTCAAACATTTTTTATTTTTTATTTTATTTTTATTTTCATTTTCTTTTCCCTTTTACTTTCTGATTTAATTTTTAATGATTTTTAATTCATTTTGACCCAAATGTTTTACAAAAAATCCAAAAAATATTTTGCATATTTTTTAAAATTCTTTTTGCATTTAACTGATATTTTCCTTTATTTTTCATTTAATTTTCATTTTCCATTTTATTTTTCATCATTTGCTAGTAAATTATTTTCCATCAATCCTTTGATGATTTCACTTCTTTGTGAATTCTTTTCCATCAACCATTTGATGATGTCACTCCCTAGTAAATTATTTTCCATCAACCCTTTGATGATGTCACCCCCTAGTGAAGTCTTTTCCATCAACCATTTGATGATGTCACTCAATAATGAAGTCTTTTCCATCAACCCTTTGATGATAACATTCCATAGTAAAGTCTTTTCCATCAACCCTTGATAATGTCATTCCCTAATGATAATCCTTTTCAATGAACCCTTTGATGATGACATTCACTTATGAACATTTTCCATCAACCCTTTGATGATGACATTCACCAATGAATCTTTTCCATCAACCTTTTAACGATGATATTCCCCAACAAGTCCGCTGAATTTTTCTCCCCAAACAAATAACAAGTCCCCAATAAGTATTCTCCTGAGGAAGCCTTTTCTGGAGTGTTTCCAGCAAATAATCGTCGTGTACGGTCGTTTCCTAACTCTTAGGTTGATGGTATCTTTCACTGTTTTGCCAATGGCGATCCTGGAAGTTTGATCAATATCAACTCGGGAGTTTATATTGGTCATGTAGCGGGGTTTTCGTTACTTTTAGGTTTATTGACTAAACCAAAAGTCAACATACAATTCAAGTCGCCACCGCACTTTTATTTGTCCAAAGGAAAGGCTAAAAAGCGAACAAAATCCAAGTAAGAAGTTTTTCAAATCAAAAACTAATAAAAATGTCAGAGATCTAGGTAAGGGGGTTGGTTATGAGATGGGAAGGTTTTACGCACCCAAAACATCCTTAGTACTCTAAGGGAACCTCTTTTTGCAAATATGTGTTGAAGGTTGGTATTTGTGAAAAGATTTGTACAAAAGATTGGAGGGATGAGAAGAGAATAGATTATATTTACAAATTTGTTGTTTGAATGGATGAACACATTGCCTACGTACCATCACAAAGGAGGATCAAAACCTCGTAGTTCGGGGTAAAAATCTCAAAGATTGGTGAATTGATTTGATCAAAAGCCTTAAGGTCTTTTGTTATCAAAGGGAGAAAACTCAACCTAACCCAACAATTCACCATGTGAGGAAGGCTTCCACGTGCTAGTGAGGGGTTAACCCTATAATAAGCATGGAAGACTTATAATCCAATCACTAAGGATGAGGTGAGATTTACATCAACCACTATGATAACTCAAACCTATGACTAATGTTTTTGAAAAGGTTTTAACAAGTGGCCATTGGAACCACAAAACAACTTGAAATGGACTGTATTTGCAAATTAGATTTATTTACAAAATGGAGTCAAAGTTGAATTAAAGTTTATTTACAATGAGTATTTATGAAAATGGTTTTGAAAAGTCAAAGGCATAAGGCCTAGGTTTCTAATTTGAAACAAAGTCAACGTTTTGAAAATGATTTTTTTGGCTTGGTTAGAATGGGGAGAAGAAGAGAAGGGTTATTCCTAAAGCATACAAAGATGAGAGGGGAAATAAAAACCCTTGGAATTCCTTTTCTTGGAGTCATAGATATGACTCAAGATGCTCCTTTCCTTTGGACTTAGCACATAAACAAGCAATCAATAATTGAATTCAAGCTCCTAGGATCTCCATTTGGCTTGGCTCTTAGCTTGGCTACTCATGACAATGGTCATCTTTTCACAATCTCAAGATGGGGTCCCTATCACACACAAACAAACATCAAAAATCTCACAACACAATAAAGGAAATGGACAAAGAATAAGTTTGAGGAGAAAGTCCTGTGAAGTCAACTTTAAATTTTAGCATTCTAAAGGCATGAGGCCTAGTTGCTCTTCAACAAATTTTGCATTCTAAAGGCATGAGGCCTAGTTGCTCTTGAACTCCTTTAAGCATAGGTAAATCCTAATTCTAAGTCCTTTCTCCTTTTGCATTTGGTTCACACAAAACAAACACAAACAACACAAGATAGCAATATATTTACACAATAATGGGCTCAAATGAGCAAAAGAAAAATGACATCAACATAAAATATGTGCTCAAGTGAGCAAAGTGAAAATCAATATGAATAATGAGCAAGAAATAAATGACATTAAAATAAATGGCAAGAAATTAAATGCTCAAATTAAAGTTAGTAGTTAATGAGGTTATGTTAGCTTGTCATAAGACAATGTAGCGTTATGTTAAGCAATCGTAAGTGGACTAATGTAGTAGTCACACCTATCTGAGGTCGGTCAATAAGAATATAGGCAAAGAACACAAGTTAGAGATCATGACTAGTAAGCCAAGCTCCATAAACTTGCCATGCCAAACAAATGGGGAAGGGCCTTGTATTGACTATTAGTTATTTGCTTGACCAAGAAGCAACCTATCTTGGACACAAAACAACTCACTTGGTCATGGATCAAGTTGAGTTTGGTTTGGATCAAAGAAGGTTAAACTTCTCATTTGTCAAGACCAACTTCAAGACTTTAACTCATTGGCCATTGATGGAAAGAAAGGGATGAAGATGAAAGGGAAGGGGTAATAAGTCAACAAACAAACCCAATTGATCAAGGGATAACTCATCCTTGATCAAATTCATTCATCTTTCTAGGTGATGATCCATAAGGACTTTCAAACCACAAGATCCAATGAATTTGATCAAAGTTGAATCAATTCAACCACAATCAACACCAAACAGAAGAGAAATCAATATAACAAGTCAAGAAGTCAATGATATTATTTTGGTATTTTTTGAATTAAAATAAAATACAAATAAAAAATAAACAAATAAGGTTGAACCTTAAATTCAATTCAAATCAACTTCTAAAAGTCCAATTAAATTCTCATTGGTTCAACATAGTCAAACAAGCTTTGACTAATTTTCTCACAAGTTTTTGAAACCAGAAAGTAATTAAAATCTATTAAAAACAATTAAAAAATAGCACAATATGAATTAAAATCTCAAATAATCTCAAAACAATCAAGAATTTATTGAGACTATTTTTCATTGACTTATCATGATCCATAGATGCTATGAAAATATTTTTGGATTTTTTAAAAGTCAGAAAGTATTTTAAAATGAATTAAAACCAATAAAAAACAAGTAGTTCATAAAAAATCTCAAATGAAGTCACAAAAATAATTAAAAATCATAATATGAAACAGGATTTTTCAAGAAATTTTTTGGAGTTGGTCTCATATTTTTATGATTTCAAATAAATTTTTTATGAATTTTTGAAAATAAAAGGAATTAACAGAAAATAAAGAGAAAATGGAATAAACGAAAAATACACAGCCACATGATGGATTTCATTAATTGACGTGGCACAAGGCAATGGTCCAGATCTGAGGACACACGGTGCTCACAAGTCAAACGCGCCACATCCAACATTAAATGAACTAATTACAATGGATGATCAAGATTAGATCGTGGCAAGGTGATCCAATGGCCAGGCAGTACACACGTGGTGGTGGTGGTGGTGGAAACCACCATCTTCTCTGGCGAGACAAAAACTTTCGGCCACCAGTTGTAGAGAAATAAATTTTAATGAAAATGGAAAACAAGGACATGGAAATGAAGCTCGTGTGATGAAGATCATCACTGTACCATTGGATCTCCGTCACTCTTCCTATATTGAGAGAAATGTGAGGGAGAAAATCATGGTGTTCATACTGAATGTTCATGAAATGAAAAATTAAATGCCTCAAGTGTGAGGACTTCAGAAAACCACAGAAACACAAGGATGCTACATTGAATTAGGAGATTCAGATCCAAAAAGTTTGAATGGATACCTTCAAATGGATGAACTTCTGGCCAGGAATTCTCCAAGATCCTTGCTTCTTCTTGATCCTTTAGTGTAATGGAAGTGATAGGCTAAGGAATTTGGCTTTAAAACTCAGCTAATGATGCTGAATTTCAAGCTCGAAAAATTGAAGAAAAGTGATTAATTGCTTTTGTAATTGCTATGGTTTCACTCCCGCAGCACTTGGGATCTCCAAAAGGTTAGAAAATGAATGAGAGGGAGCCTCTATTTATAACTGAATGCATCAGCTGATCATGTTTTGCTCATGTGCATGGCAAATGGAATTTGAATTGCATGGCCTTGTGCAAGCGTGTAGAAGGCCCAATGATAAATGCAAAAGCTTACTGAGATCAAGTGAAAAGCAATTGGACGTGTACATTGGACTGAACAATCCTGCAATTCAAGTTTCACTATAAAAATATCCAAAATGCACATAAATGGAAATGAATTCGAAACTCAACAATGGTAAACCCCTTAGGAACATCTTTTATCTTGGGGTCATCTTCATTTGAATAACACATCAAAAATTCTATCTCATTGGACCTTAGTTTAGTCAGATGACTTGACTGGTCAACTTTTCAAGGCCAAACTTCAAATATTGATGAATAAATGATTGAGGGGCCTCAAATAAGCTCACATATGCATAAAATGATGAATGAAAGAACTTCCCTTGATTAAATTTGATCAGAGGTTGAGATTACTTCATGGGTAAGGCACAGTCAAAGCACAGTTGAATTAGGTTTTCCTTGGGAAACAATCTTCAAGCCCATTGGGTTATCTTGATCAAATTGGAAAATTAAGATACTTGGGAGACATATATGATGATTAGGAGCTTTGTTCACCATTGTCATGCTTCTTCTCATCTTCATCTAGCCATTTCATTGGGCTTAGGAGCCTCCTATGAGCATTGTGGAGCACATGATCACTTGAGCTTCAAAACAAAAAGAGTTAGTGACATATTTTTGTGCTTTTGGTTAGTAATCAAATAAGAAAAGCAATAATATACAATACAAGCATGCTTGGTGGTCTCAACACACTCAAACAAGTCCCAACCCTAGGGTTAAGGAACCAAACATGCTATGATCCTTGAGGCAATGCACTTGTGCAATAACATGATGCCATGAGGGATCTTAGGGTCAAAATTAGGGTCTTATAGGTCAAATATCATATCCCAATAAACTAATGTCCGAACTTCACTATATTTCATCTATGCATTTCGAAGGATAAAATTTGGGGTCTGTTTTCATTTAATCATCTTCCACCATAAATGTACGAAGACCGTTGTCATTAATACCTTCGGGTTCAAGGTAATTAAATAGGGGCAACTATCATACCCCAATTTTGTCTGGACATTTTAAAATTTCATGCATCTAACGTTACTTTGTTTTGCTTAGAGTAAAAATTCTATTTTACAAACAGACCGGTTGAATTGATTTCTTAACTGTGCGTAAAATCAATGAACAGTTTTTCAGGTTTTGGTCTACAATTTTTTTATTGATCTATGTTACGTGTAGTTTAACCTGGTGCGCTCTGTTTATTTTTAGCGCCTTTAGGCGGTTGCATTTTGATAAGTCTGAGCTTTTTCAACCAAGCACTTTTTATTGTAAAATTTGATTTTTATTTGTCTATTTTACGAAAGTATATTTCGCGTAGATTATTTCAATGCATTCATTTTACTTTTTCACTCATTTTCGCACCCGGTTTTTATTCATTTTTATTCCTTTTATTTTTGTTTTTTTGTCAAAATATCAATAAAAAATAAACAGAGACAAATAAATAATCATTTGATTTTTATTTGCTTTATTAAAAAACATTTGAATTTTCTTGCATTTAATTGTTTAAACTCTTTTTTGATCATTAAAAATATCTAGAAGGTTTTTTGGCATTGTGTTTAATATGTAACCCTAGTGTTAACTCTTGACCATTTGATTCAATTAATCAATGGATCACAATGATCTTATCTCATTCACATATATCATTATCCATGTTTATTATTCTCCTCCAATGAAAGACCTACATCTCTCTCATTTAAAAATAATTAAAAAACAGACTAAAAAAGGAAAGCAAAAACGGAATTGAAAACAAAGCAAGGACACGTTTTAGTGGGGGGCCATCTTCATCTTGGATGGACCATTCACTCACCAAGAGCATACCTCTCTCTCTCTCTCTCTCTCTCTCTCTCTCTCTCTCTCTCTCATTACAAGGTGGCATAAAAGATAATAAAAAGGAAGGGAGATGAAAAACGTTTTTCTCAAAAATCTTTATCCAAACACATTCTACCTTTAAATCCCTTTCTCTCTCACGTTACCCAACACAATAATCAACCTTATCCTTCACATTTTTTCATTTTTCTCTACTTAGTACACACAATACTTCCTCCTTGGATCCCTTGATTTATTCACTCATATTATTCATTCTCCTTGAAGACATCATTAATCCACTCATTAGATCCTCCATCCATGACTAATTCAGTTCACTCATAACCACCACACACGACCACTTCCACTTATTCGCACCAAACCATCGCACGAAATGAGTTTCGACCCAACTCCGACCAACCATACACATACACCTCCACTGGAAAGGTAACCACTCAACTTCCACACTTACAACCAAAATTGCACCATATTAAGCAACAACTTCATTATCACAACCACTTAAAGCAAGCTATCTTGGACCTCCATGTCCTACCGCCATCAATAATTCGTAGCTGACACCACCTTCTCCAAAGCTCATACAAATTGATGGCCACCATGATTTTGTACTCACCTTCCCCACCTCTGATTCACTTTGATTCAATGATTTCGGAAGCAGCAAGACAAGTGACGACATCTCCTCAATAACATTGTCGCATTCGGTAACTTTCAAATTGATTCTTGATGACGTATTCATTCAACCCTTTTTTGTTATATATTTGATTATTGATTCGATTTCGCTGTGTCGTTACTGTTTCTTTTGTGTTTGAGTTTTGGGTGCTGTAATAAATTTGTAAATATGGTAAATACTGTTTGTTGTGATTATGTTTTTGTTTAGTTGTTTTTGTTATGTTAAATCAGGTTAAACTTGTAGGTTCAACACAAATTATGTATCGTACTCATCCAAAGTTCCGTAACATATCGATTCATATAGGTGTTGTTTTGGGTTGTGTTTGGCGTTAGGTTCCACATGACTAGTTGCGTTAATTTACGATTCACGCACGTTAAGCTTTGTTGCATTTCTTGTATTACGTTATTCATTTCCTTACATATTCTCTCACGTGCGTTAAGCCCTGTTTCCTTCCAATTTCGTCTCTTTACGTTATGTTTTGTTTACATTTTTATTAATTTGAGATGATGCACTTTACCTTAGTAACTCGTTTCCAATTTGCACGCATTAACTTTTCTTGGCCTTGTTTTGCTTGTCATTACGTTAACTTTTGTGGCCTTATGAAAGAACTCATGTCCTCCCGAGAGAACTCGCGGCCTTATGAAATAATTTGTGGTCATACGAAGGATCTCGTCCTCACGAGAGAAACCGCATCCTCACGAGAGAATTCGTGGTCTTACGAAATAACTCGCGGCCTTACGAAAGAACTCACAACCTTACGAAATAAATCACGTCATTGCGAGAGAATTTGTAGCCATACAAAAGAACTCACGACCATAAGAAATAATTTGCAGCCTTACGAAAGAAATCGCGATCTTACGTAAGAATATTTGGCATCGCGAAAGAATTTGTGGCCTTACGAAAGAATTTGTGACCCCGCATTACATTATGCAAAAGGCCCATGACCAGTTCTATTTTGCAACCTCGTGTTTAATTCGTGCATACCATTTCATTTTTCACTTTCTTGATTATTTTTGTACGACATTTCTTCGATCCTATTTTCACAACTCGATTAAATCATTTTCACAATAAATTGGATGAAAAATGAAATGTTCTAGTGCCTACTATTCTTTTCCCCGATTTTTTGGATACAGATGCCTAACTCGACCATTCAAGCAAATGTCACCTGTTTAAAACTGAATGACCCAATTAAATCTTTTCATAATAAATTGGACAAAAAAGGAATGGTCTAGTGCCTATTATTCTTCCGTCGAATACTTGGATACGAGTTTCCTAACTCGACCATTTAAGTATTAGTCGTCCATCCAAAATACTTAATTATTATCAAACATCTTTCACATAAGTATGAAAAAAGGAAAATGTATAGTTCCTACTATTCTTTTCCCTGATTATTTGGATACAAGTTGCCTAACTCGGCCATTCGAGAAATCGTCATCCAATAAAAAACATTCAACCAATCAAACTTGTCTTTTTCTCGCCGTTGCGCGATCAAAAACTTTTTACAAATGAACATTTTTTAGTCCTTTCTACCGCAATACAAACAAGCTCTTAAGCCTCCCCCGCAAGCATACAAGTTAATGTTTAACCACTAGAATTTGACCTATACATTCGTTCATTAAAATCAATCAACCAACACTCATTTGCTACCAAGAACTACGTAGCCTTGAGTTCTCCATCGCACCTGGAAATACGTAGGTGCGAAATTAATGTCTCGTCAAGCACTTATTAAAAACCCAGAAATCTTTTGTCTTGCACAGAACTACGTCATTTTGAATCCCTCATCGCACCTGAGGATACATAGGAGCAAGACCCACAATCTTGTCAAACACCCTAACAAAAACGTTTTTGTGACGCTTTTCTTTTTCCTTGTAACTTTTAATCATTCTAAGAAAATAATTAACATAAGATAAATCGTAAATCTAACTAACATGTTTTTGTTGAGTACAACGGGCGTGAGGGGTACAAATACCTTCCCCTTGCGTAATCGACCCCCGAACCCGAATTTGGTTGTGACAACCATCTTCATTTTATTTTAAGAATTTTATCGATATTTTCCCTTTCATTATTTTGGAATAAATAAAGTTCGGTAGTGACTCTATTCATATCATTTTTTGCGAGCGCGCGAATGCTTCGCAAAGGATCATATTTTTTCGAGATGCGCCATACTCCAAGAGTTTTCACGTTGTCTTCACTGACAATCATAGTTTTAAAAACTATCATACTGTCTCATGAAGAATATATTTCACTTGAAGATAAACTACTTCAAGAATTTCACATTGTCATCAACGACAATCATATACATTATCATGAAGAATAAATTCCACTTGAAGCCAAACCACTCCAAGAATTTCACATGTCAAAAACTAAGTTGAAAAATTATAGTACAACTTTCTTGTTAGCAGGAAGCTCTTCAACCACCGACACAATCTTGCACTTGTGTAATCTTGATTGTATTAACACATCCTTGACTTGAACTTTCCACAAGTCAAAAAAAATTCTTCCATCAATTTTCTATAGCCCAAACTACATAACAAAATTTGTGACAGCGGCTCAAAAACGCTTTCACAACACTACCCTTCTTTTCTGATGTGGAAGATCAGACAAAATTGCAACCATGGAGCATACTAAGAATGATTACCCCTGGATCGAACTAAAAGCTCTTATACAAGTTGTTGTAAAAAGACAAAGAAATCATAGAGAGAAAAAGGAACACAATCACAACATAAGAACATAACGTGGAAACTTCAAAATCTCTGAAAAAACCACGGTCTCTGTCAATAGACAACCAGAGAATAAAACTATGTTGTCGCATCCGCGAAAAACAACCGGCGGGAAAAAGCAAACAAACAGAGCTGCCACCGTGCGTTGTTTATCCCAAAGGAGGGAAAGGAAACGCTCGAAGTAAACCTGGAAAGGAAATGGTCTTACGACCGGAGATTACAAGGATCGGGAGTTGGTTACGCAAGGGGAAGGTATTAGCACCCCTCACGTCCGTCGTACTCGACGGGATCCACGCTCAGAAAGGAAAGAATAAGTTTGCTGAATAACTGCTCAAAGAATACACACACACTGGAATAAACAGGCGGGAGAGGATGGAGGAAGAGGACTCGGCAGGATATTGCATCCTGTGCCTACGTAGTTTGTCAGAAACAAACATCAGAGTCGACGTAGTTCGGGAAATGGGAAACGGGATCGCTAGGATATCACATCCTATTCCTACGTATCTCATCTGGAATGAGAATCAGAGCTACCGTAGTTCGGCTAACCCACGCCGAAACAAAACACATGCACAGACGTTGAGATGTCCAAGCAAACATGCAAATGGAAACAGACTGCCAATGGCTGGTCTTACGTCCGACTCCAAACAACAAACACAAACAAGGAAACCGAATGCCAATCGCTGGACTTACATCAGACTCCAAGCAAACAAGAGGTTAACCGGACGCTGATTCGTCAAAAGCAACAAAAAAGTTGAACAAACAAACTAACAGGGAGTCTGGAACTCGAGCCTGCTAGTTATCAAGCAAACACACACAGAAAAGGAAAAGGGTGTCCGGAGAGATCTCGCACAATCTCCTGCCTACGTACCTCATCTGGTATGAGGATCAGGGCAACGTAGTTCCCCTTAACAGGGAAGACTTCTATCCTAACCAGAGACTGGGAAATGACAAACTAAAAGGGAGACTGACTCGAGCATAATAGTTATTGTCATACCCCAAAATTTGCCCGTTAATATTACAAGGCACTCTAACTTGTTTTTCAAGACATTGATCTTAAGGGAACAAAGACCCAGCATACAGGTGGCCAAATCCAGAAAATGCCTAAACTGGCTTGCTCGCTAGGCGAGCAAATCCTTCGCTACACCACTCGCCTAGCGAAGCGTGCGAATACCAGAAATTTTGGGCTTCATTCTGAGCCCATCAGGTCACAAAAATTATTATAAATAGCAGAGCTTCATTCAGAAAAAGGGGACAGAGGCAGACGGAAAGAAACCCTAGCAAGGAAACCCTAACAGAAGCAACACAGTAAACCCTGGAGGCTAACCAAGAGAATTCAGAGCAACCCTAAAGGAAACCCTGAAGGAAACTCATCTGCACCAAGGTTTTCTCCGCCCAACTCAATCCGGCGCCAACCCTAAGAGTGACTTGCCAATTCAAGGGTGCAATTCAATTGCAAACAGGTTTGCATTACTATTACCGCTTTATGTTCTTAATTTGCATATGGCATTATGATTGAATTTATAAAAATATCTTAAGTTTTGCATGTGAATTTAAGTATGTATGAATATCTTGAACATTTAACCATGTAATTTCTGTGATGGATGCCATAGGGTGGGGAGCTTTCTAGAATTGTACTGTTATTAAAACCAGAACCCGTAGCCGCTCGCTAGCACATCGCTAAGCGAGCATGTAGCGAGCATTCGCTAAGCCTTCGCTAGGCGAGGCAGGAGCGAACGTGACAGTCGCCGATTTTTCTGTTCTGTTCTATGCTTATCGGATCTGTTTTATTCTAACCATGTGTTATTTTGCCTGACATTCCTACCGCTATGTTCCTTTTGTTTGGTGCAATTCTCGATTGCACCCTGATTTGGTATTCTGACCTGTTTGCTGAATTTTGTAAGGGTTCCCATATTCCCGGAAAAGGTAGCTGGCTAGGTATTCCACTTTATTTGTGGGATACCCTTATGGAGATTCCTCCTAATTACTTAATTGATTTTAATGTGGAGATTCATCCTAATTATCTAATTGATTATAACGTGGAGATTCATCCTAATTACCTAATTGACTATAAAATATTGCCTTTGAATATGTGATCTGGGACCTCTCTTTGTTGCCTTACGGTATTACGGTATTATGGTCATGTCCCGCGAATGTAGGGATACACTTAGCAAAGACCCTTCGGTTAAATCATCATGTCCCTATAAGATAAATTATAGTCCCTCGGATGTTGCCTGCGAATATACGATCTTTGTCCCTCGATGACCCTTCGATGTAGCCTACGGTTAAATGATGATCGTCCCTTCGAATGCTATGGTATCCTTACAAATGTTGCCTTCAATGACCAATCGATGACCCTACGATGTCCCTTTACATCCAAAGGATAAAACTACTTACTTCTCAATAGTAAGGACAGTTTTACCCTCCTAAGGATAGGAAATACCCATAAAGACCTTGGGAAGGTATAACTCTTAATTGCTGACTCACAACCTAAAACATTTTTCATACATCACACTTTGCAAAACATCTACTAGAAAATCACCACTTGGTATACATTCATACTAGAGTCATTACCAAGTTATATTTTTCTAAACCGCTTTCAAAATTAAACGAGATAAATACTTTGTATACATTCATGCAAGAATCATTACAAAGTTAAACTCTCTTTTCAAAACATTTTCTAAGCCGTTCACAAACACTTTTTCAGACAAGGAAAATAACATAAGTGATCCAGCAATTAAGAGCCCATGGATAACCATGGATACAAAGGGTGCTAACACCTTCCCTTTGTATAATGTACCTCCCGAACCCAAAATCTAATTAAGGTCTTTCCTGTTCTTTTCCACCTTTCCTTATTGGATGAAAGAAAAGTCGGTGGCGACTCTTGCTATCCGCGACATTTGCTTTCCAAAGCAAAAACACACAAAGTCAGTTCACCGTATGACAGAACTGGCGACTCTGCTGGGGAGTACAAAGAGAGGTTACCTTAAAAAAAATATAAAAAAAAAGATCACTTATTTGAATTGCCTGATTTACTTTTAAGGGATTGCTTGGGTATTTTATGCTTGAGTGAAAGATCCTACACCCGGGTCTAGTGTACCTTAGGTAAGTAGCAAAAGATCATCGCGACTATCCGGCGTATACTGGAATGGTCAAAATGATGGCTACGGTTAATGTGACACTTTGGATGTCTTGATGTTCCTCATGTTTACTTGAGGAGAAATTTGGCGTCTGCGTGGTGTCATCAAAACATTAACCAGACCTTTAGAACCCTAATTGACTCATCTTGGCCATTAGAAAGTAGTGAGATAATTGACTTCGGTTCCGACTGGGGTTGGTTGAGACTCGATACTACACTCTTTGAGATTGGACTTTAGGGAAGCTTTGGTCAACCACTTGGTGTTGCACTGAGATGGACTTAAAGGAAGGTCAATGATTGGAGATCCTTTTAGAACCCGGTTACTATTCTAGGACAGGTTGAACCAACCAAACTTCAGTGGGGAGGGTACTTACCTATGGAACTCATGCAAGCCTTAAAACCTAGGAATGATTGTTGTGTGACTTGCTTGTGCTTGTTATTTACTTAACATCATAACATCATAACATCATGACATCGTGGCATTGTACTAACCATTTCAAGGACTTTAAACATTGAAAACATTTCATACATTGCATAGCATAACATAACATTGCATAACAGGTACTCTAAAGGGATCAATGTTCTCACGGTTTTCCTGCAAACAGAAAAATGGACCTCGAACAAACTGTCAAAGATCTCCAGGCTCAGAATGCTCAATTCCAGGAGATGATCTTGAACTTATCCAAGGGGCAGGAGGAACTGAAGGCTCTCTTGCTTGAGAAAAAGAAAGACAAGAAACCTGTGAGTTACATCAACCCGGGAAGAAGGCTCAAAGGACAGGCTGCAGGAGTCAAGATTAGGATTCCAAAGGATCAAGAAGAGGAGACAGAGAATGATTCGGAAGAGGAAAATGTTGATCCCTTCAACCCTGACGACGACGATGAAGATTATGAGAATGAACAGTACTCTCCAAAAGATGATAAGTATAAGTTGCTGGAAGAACGCATGCTAGCTATGGAGGGTCAGAGGGCGCCCGACCTGGATTTCGAAGGCTTAGGTCTGGTCTCTGGTGTGGTTATTCCTCGCAAATTCAAGACCCCCACTTTCACTAAGTACGATGGTGCGTCTTGTCCTCAGATGCATCTGAGAGCTTATGTGAGAAAGATTCAGCCGTATACCACTAATAGGAAACTATGGATCCATTTCTTCCAAGAGAGTCTGTCTGGCACACAGTTAGAATGGTACTATCAGCTCGAGAGCTCTAACATCCGCACCTGGACTGATTTAGCGACAGCTTTCTACAAGCACTACCAGTATAATTCTGAACTAGCGCATACTCGGCTACAGTTGCAGAATATGACTATGGGATCTAAAGAAAGCTTCAAAGAATATGCTCAGAAATGGAGAGATTTGGCTGGCAGAGTCAAACCCCCTATGACTGATCGAGAATTAGTGGACATGTTCATGGGTACACTGACTGGCCCATTCTACAGCCATCTATTGAGAAGTTCCTCATCGGGTTTCACTGAACTTATACTAACAGGTGAACATGTTGAAAGCGGCATTCGAAGTGGAAAGATACAGGCGGCTACCTCTGATCCTCCGAAGACCCCTAATGCCATCATTGCTCCTCTGCCAAATCATGACAAGACTGTTAATGATGTAGAAGATGCTGATAGCGATTGCAACCTGGATAGCTGGATTTTCCCAACAATTGGTGACAGACTCAATAATTGGAAGGCTGAGGACACTATCCCGATTTCCTTTAGTCAGGAGTAATTGTTATTGCTATTTTAGCATTTTAAGGCATTGTGTCTATGCCCGGGGCACAATAGCTAATTTTTCAAGGGTTTTGTCATTTTCATAAGCATATTCGTATTCAATAAATCAATGGACCTTTTTGCATTCAAATATTGCGCTCTTTATCTTTCCTGTCATCTTTCAAATAAGCTATGTTTTCTTGCACACACTCATGTAACAATTTGCCGATCCATATCCACTCTGGATCCTGTTGGTAATAACTCTTCTACTGTTCATTATGACTTTGAAAATCCGATCTACCAAGCCGAGGATGGAAGTGAGGAAGATTGTGAAGTACCTGAGAACTTGCCAGACTGTTACTGCAAGAAGAAAAGACTATACAGCCGCATGAGGAATCAATTGAAACTGTAAGTCTAGGTACAGAAGTAGACAAGAAAGAAGTCAAAATAGGAGCAGAAAGATTGACTCAGATGTCACGTGACTATGTAGAGGTTTTCACTGGAAAAATCAAGAGATAATATGGAATGATGAATGTCAAGAAGCTTTTGACAAAACCAAGAAATGTCTCTAAGAACCTCTAATTTTGATACCACCAGTTGAAGGAAGACCTCTAATCATGTATTTGACCGTGTTAGAAAATTCAATGGGGTGTGTGCTGGGGCAACATGACGACTCTGGTCGAAAAGAGCATGCAATATACCACCTTAGCAAAAAGTTTACCGACTGTGAAACAAGATACTCACTGCTCGAGAAAACTTGTTGTGCTTTGGCTTGGGCTGCCCGCCGACTAAGACAGTATGTGTTGAATCATACCGCTTTATCGATTTCTAAGATGGATTCTATCAAATATCTATTTGAGAAACCTGTTGTCCCCTGAAAGAATTATCACTGACAATGGTACTAATTTGAACAACAACATGATTACTGAACTCTGCACGCAGTTCAACATAAAACACCATAACTCTTCTCCGTACCGACCAAAGATGAATGGTGTCGTAGAAGCTGCTAATAAGAATATTAAGAAGATCATACAAAAGATGACAGTAACATACAAAGACTGGCATGAGATGTTACCCTTTGCTCTTCATGGTTATCGCACTTCAGTACGAACTTCGACAGGGGCAACTCCTTTCTCTTTAGTCTACGGAATGGAAGCCGTCTTACCAGTAGAAGTTCAGATTCCCTCTCTAAGAATCATGAAAGAGGCGGGTTTAGACGAGAATGAATGGGTTCAGACTCGACTCGATCAGATAAATTTGATTGATGAAAAGAGACTTGCGGCTGTTTGTCATGGGCAGATATATCAGAAGCGCATGACCCAGGCATTTAATAAAAGAGTAAAGAGACAGATGTATCGAATTGGCGACTTGGTGATCAAGCGTATAATTCTACCACAAGGTGATCCCAGAGGCAAATGGACTCCCACATACGAAGGGCCATTTGTAGTTAAGAAGGTATTCTCTGGTGGAGCCATGATACTTGCTACAATGGATGGCGAAGACTTCCCGCATCCTGTGAACGCGGACATAGTTAAAAAATACTACGCATAAAAGAGACCCGCTAGGTCGATGTATCTAGGCAAAAGTAAGGGCATCCAGGCGAACTAAAAGGGTTCGGGCAAAAATTAGGGATTAACATATAAAAACGTACACCCGGCAAGTCGAAAACCTGAAAAGGCGGCTTGGGCAAAAAAGGGTATCCCGGTGGACTGAAAACCTGAAAAGGCGGTCCAGGCAAAATTAGGGATTAAAGCGTATGACTATGTCCCGTTCTCGGTCAGCTTCACCCAAGTTCAAGGGACTGAACAAGCCAATCACTTCTATCCGACAGCAGGAGATGAGAGGCTTGAAGACATAATGACAATAATGGAATTAATATCAATAGGACTTTTTTTGCATAGCTTTCTCTTTGTTTTCTTGACAATTTCCTCTTACTAGGATTTCTGTCTCCTTGTACTCAAATTGCCTGTTTATAGGCCCTCTTTCAAAATCGATACAATTTTATTTCCAAAAAAGATGCTTTTGTTTTACTCTCTCTGTTTTGTTTGCATAAACGTCCATTGATTTAATTCGAATTAATATATGCATTTGAACATGATTGATGTTTACCGAAAATACATGCATAAAATAGCAACAACAGTTACTAAAAGACTTTAGGATCGTGGATAAGGTCTAACCATGCTTTCCAATGAATCCGGTTGCTGATCATATTCCCCAGCAAGAAACCAGTTACTCCCCAGAAGAAATTGGCATCGCTAAACAGACTGGTCATCTCTTCCATCCCCCAGCCAGGCTCTGTTGAATATTTCTACAATCAGACAGAAATCAAGTATCCCCAGCTAAGAGAGGGTCATCGATACAAATATCTCCAACCAGAATATTGGGATTTATTTTCCCCTGGAAGAACCTTCCTCGTGCATGGTTCATTCATTACATCATTTCGCAGCATACGCATGCATACAACATTCGCATTTATTTCCGAAAGCATAAAACATCTCATGCATCATGACATAGCATGAAGCTAACTTTATTTTTCAGGTTAATTATCCTCCTGATACAGTCAAAACAAAGGTCCATTCAGACGGACATCTTTATCAATTACATTCAGGATTCAACTACATCTCTCAGATATAATCCATATGAACATTCGTTCTGACAAACACTCGGATATCCTCCTAATAGTGGCATCTTTAAGCCCACCCTAGATATTCATTGCAAATACAACATATACAAATACTATCAGATATAGCCTAGGGTAAGGTTCATTCTGATTCAGCTCAACATATGACTCCTTCAACTCAGATACGATCTAACGTGTGATCCATTCTGACTCCTCTTCAGATACAGCCTAACGTACGACTCATTCTGCAACTCCAATACGGTCTAACGTACGATCCATTTGGATCTTCAACTCAGATACGATCTAACGTACGATCCATTCTGACTCCTCTTCAGATACAGCCTAACGTACGGCTCATTCTGCAACTCCAATACGGTCTAACGTACGACCCATTTGGATCTTCAACTCAGATACGATTTAACGTACGATCCATTCTGACTCCTCTTCAGATACAGTCTAACGTACGACTCATTCTGCAACTCTAATACGGTCTAACGTACGACCCATTTGGATCTTCAACTCAGATACGATCTAACGTACGATCCATTCTGACTCCTCTTCAGATACAGCCTAACGTACGGCTCATTCTGCAACTCCAATACGGTCTAACGTACGACCCATTTGGATCTTCAGCTCAGATACGATCTAGCGTACGATCCACTCTGACTCTACCTTCATCAGATACAGCCTAACATACGGTTCATTCTGCAATTCAGATACGATCTCGCGTACGATCCATTCTGATCTTTCATCCCCAGCGAAGTCACCCGCCTAAGGGATAACTCATTCTGCTACACATATACGATCTAGCGTACGATCCATTCTGATCTTTACCTCTCCGGAGGCAGCCTAACAGACGGTTCATTCTGCAATTCAGATACGATCTAGCGTGTGATCCATTCTGATCCTTTATCCCCAGCAACGTATGACACACTCTGACTCCCCAGCGAAGTCGACAACCTAATGGATGACTCACTATACGGTCTAGCGTACGGCCCGGTGTGGCACCCATGACTTCAAATTGGTCTGACGTACGACGCACTCTGAAGCTCTCATCATCAAACTTCCTGGATGGCATCTTTAAGCCCATCTCCGTCAAGACTAATTGACAAGTGCAAATTTTCGGGGCATTCTCAATGTTCAATAATCTTCCACCTCCAGACCACGAATGGCATACATACTATTCTAACTCTCTCGGTTCAAGAATATTGAACAGGGGCAGCTGTCATACCCCAAAATTTGCCCGTTAATATTACAAGGCATTTTTCAAGGCACTCTAACTTTTTTTTCAAGACATTGATCTTAAGGGAACAAAGACCTAGCATACAGGTGGCCAAATCCAGAAAATGCCTAAACTGGCTTGCTCGCTAGGCGAGCAAATCCTTCGCCTAGCGAACCCTTCGCTACACCACTCGCCTAGCGAAGCGTGCGAATACCAGAAATTTTGGGCTTCATTCTGAGCCCATCAGGTCACAAAAATTATTATAAATAGCAGAGCTTCATTCAGAAAAAGGGGACAGAGGCAGACGGACAGAAACCCTAGCAAGTAAACCCTGGAGGCTAACCAAGAGAATTCAGAGCAACCCTAAAGGAAACCCTGAAGGAAACTCATCTGCACCAAGGTTATCTCCGCCCAACTCAATCCGGCGCCAACCCTAAGAGTGACTTGCCAATTCAAGGGTGCAATTCAATTGCAAACAGGTTTGCATTACTATTACCGCTTTATGTTCTTAATTTGCATATGGCATTATGATTGAATTTATAAAAATATCTTAAGTTTTGCATGTGAATTTAAGTATGTATGAATATCTTGAACATTTAACCATGTAATTTCTGTGATGGATGCCATAGGGTGGGGAGCTTTCTGGAATTGTACTGTTATTAAAACCAGAACCCGCAGCCGCTCGCTAGCACATCGCTAAGCGAGCATGTAGCGAGCATTCGCTAAGCCTTCGCTAGGCGAGGCAGGAGCGAACATGACAGTCGCCGATTTTTCTGTTCTGTTCTATGCTTATCGGATCTGTTTTATTCTAACCATGTGTTATTTTGCCTGACATTCCTACCGCTATGTTCCTTTTGTTTGGTGCAATTCTCGATTGCACCCTGATTTGGTATTCTGACCTGTTTGCTAAATTTTGTAAGGGTTCCCATATTCCCGGAAAAGGTAGCTGGCTAGGTATTCCACTTTATTTGTGGGATACCCTTATGGAGATTCCTCCTAATTACTTAATTGATTTTAATGTGGAGATTCATCCTAATTATCTAATTGATTATAACGTGGAGATTCATCCTAATTACCTAATTGACTATAAAATATTGCCTTTGAATATGTGATCTGGGACCTCTCTTTGTTGCCTTACGGTATTACGGTATTACGGTATTATGGTCATGTCCCGCGAATGTAGGGATACACTTAGCAAAGACCCTTCGGTTAAATCATCATGTCCCTATAAGATAAATTATAGTCCCTCGGATGTTGCCTGCGAATATACGATCTTTGTCCCTCGATGACCCTTCGATGTAGCCTACGGTTAAATGATGATCGTCCCTTCGAATGCTAAGGTATCCTTACAAATGTTGCCTTCAATGACCAATCGATGACCCTACGATGTCCCTTTACATCCAAAGGATAAAACTACTTACTTCTCAATAGTAAGGACAGTTTTACCCTCCTAAGGATAGGAAATACCCATAAAGACCTTGGGTAGGTATAACTCTTAATTGCTGACTCACAACCTAAAACATTTTTCATACATCACACTTTGCAAAATATCTACTAGAAAATCACCACTTGGTATACATTCATACTAGAGTCATTACCAAGTTATATTTTTCTAAACCGCTTTCAAAATTAAACGACATAAATACTTTGTATACATTCATGCAAGAATCATTACAAAGTTAAACTCTCTTTTCAAAACATTTTCTAAGCCGTTCACAAACACTTTTTCAGACAAGGAAAATAACATAAGTGATCCAGCAATTAAGAGCCCATGGATAACCATTGATACAAAGGGTGCTAACACCTTCCCTTTGTATAATGTACCTCCCGAACCCAAAATCTAATTAAGGTCTTTCCTGTTCTTTTCCACCTTTCCTTATTGGATGAAAGAAAAGTCGGTGGCGACTCTTGCTATCCGTGACATTTGCTTTCCAAAGCAAAAACACACAAAGTCAGTTCACCGTATGACAGTTATCATGTAATCCATAATAGTCCTAGGTTGAGGTTTCTAACAGATCCTAACTCGCACAGGCAGCAAGTCAACATCACAGCAAGTAAGCAAACGGGTGAACAGGTATCCCACACTATATGCAAACAAGAAGGCTCACACAACATGGCTGGGCTTTAGTCAAGGGGTCATGTCAACCTCGACAAACAAGCCAACTGGAATGGGGTGTTCAGGCTCTTAACCTCTAACATTGAGAGTTAGGGTGAGCAGATGAAATGGAGATGAAGGTTATGCCTCATAGCTCTTAACCCAGGCCTGGGTGAGCTTGACTCAATGAAAGTGTGGGAGTCCAGAATGTGGGACTCTTCTCCACATGACTGACACTACAAGATTTTTGGTTTTTATTCAAAGTGCATCAACACATGGTGTGAGCAAAATGAATGACACAACAGAGTAGCAGGGGATGGATTACACATCCCTTTTATTTGCCAATTGCCTCTTAAGAGGACTTAACCTGCTTGGCACAAAATTAAACAAACAAAACATGACCTCTTAAGGAGGGCTTCAGACAGGTGCCTGCCAATAACAGCAGGTCTTCCAGACTACATGAAGATTAGGAATTATACCTAAGTGGTATGCCAACCACAGCAAAGCAAAGCAAAGTTCAAATGAACTTAAAGCAACTTAGGTACCTGTGTAAGCAACTAAACAAATCAGTACAGTATTCAGACAAACAGACAACAGTCAATATCAAACAGGCAATCCCAATGTACAACAAATAAACCATAAGGCAAACTCAAGTGAGTTATCATCAACCTATAAAACAGCAAATGTTAGCAATCAATAGCAAATATCAACATTTAAATGATGAAGTATCATCAACCATGGAGATTAAGTGTTGATCCTGAAATTCACAACTCAAATGTAAGTCCAAACCACTAGGTCAAAGCCTAGGGTCAAAGGTGAAGAAAAAAATCAAAACAGGAGCTAATTTTCAACACAATGCAACTTCAATTAATCATGAACATGTCATAAAAAGTGCCACATCAAAATCATCAAGCAAAGGCATTTCATGTGCAAGGGAAGTCAAAGACAATTTCAAAGCACATATTTGGACATTGAGAATGAAAATTCCAAATCAAAACAGAAATGATTCAAATGATTCTGGAAAAATTCATGAGCATTCAACACATCCAACATGATTATCATACCAAAAATCATAAACAGAGAAGCTCATTTGATATGGAAATGAAATTGCACAAGTTGATCATCCAATTGTGTGACACAAATTGTCCCACCATGTTAACATGTACACAAAACATAAATGGAGCATGGAAAAAATGTCAAACCAAAACCAAAATGTCAATTAACATGTCAAGAATCATCATGCAAAATTTGGTAGCAATTGCATCAATATCAAGCATTTCACAATAGAAAGAGCAAGACAAGGTCACATATGCATACATGTTCACATAATTCAACATAATTCAAAATCCAGGAAGTGTAAAATCATGAAATCAACATCATAAAATTCTATACAAACATAGGATCATTTTGCAAAAAGAATGGGATTAATTGGATGATTTTTCAATTAGTTATGGATTTTAAAAGTTGGAGAAACAAAATGAAATCAAAATGATCATTCATGTATTAATTTGGAGGGAAAATGAAAAATGAAGAAGAATTTGAAAAAGTGGCGCATGTTGGATTCGAACCGTGTTCAAATTTAAAGGAAGCGCTGAGTGAAAATAAAATCCAAAAAACGCTGGAAGCAAGAATCGAATTGAGGAGCAAGGATCACATGTGTTATGGGCGCGTTCTGCAGCAAGAACCCTAGCGCCTTGCATATTGGACGCTAAGCCGTCACTAAGCCGACGCTACCATGAAGATCTTCATCTTCTTCATGAAGAAGATGATGAACAGGATGAAGTTCATCACAATTTTCCAAAATTTTCCAGAAATCTTCATAATTCAAAAAAATTTACATCATTCAAATCCTCATGTCATGTAGATTATAGATCAACAAACATTTCATGCTAATTCATCATTAATCATGCAAAACGAATCAAAATCATTTTAACATTCAAAACTTCAATCAATCATATCTCACTCAATTTTTAACCAAATCACACGAAATTTCCACCATAATCATCAGCAAGGCAAGATCTACAAGATTATATACATAAAACATAGAATTAAAAGGATCAAAAATGTGACCTCTTGAAGAGCAGATTCTTGAAACGCACGATCCAAGGCCTTGAATGATCCAAATCAACTCTAGAATACTTGTAGTGATGTTTGATGAAGAGATTGAAGCTTGGAAACGTGTAGATCTAGCTCAATTTGCATTTGCCATCTTTGAGTTCTTGAACTTCAATGCTTAATTTCCACATTCACCAATCCAAAGCTTGATCTGTACTCAATCCACACCAGAGAACAAGAATATGGAATAAAAATGCAAGGTTCTTTGAAGAAAATTCAAGTTTTGGTTGAGAGAAAAAAAATGGAGGGAAAAACTTCTAGATCTAAAAAATGGTGAAAATGATTAAGTTAAACTCAAATTCTGTTAGGGTTTCTATTTATATGATGTCCTAATCTCAATTTAATTAAAATTAATCAAAGTTAATTAGAGATTAAGCAAAATAAGGGTGCATGGCAAAAATTGGAAATTTGCATGGTGCATGTAGTAAACCCACGTGAACAGTGTCATGTGCTTGATCAAAGTCACTTAAAATCATTTTTTAAACACATTGGCAATGGTATTTTGTCCATACAATGCACCAATTTTAAATTTTAAATTTTCCCTCCAAAATTGACTTGAATGCACAAATGATCATATGATGGAAATTCATGCAATGTGATGGATGTTTTGGAAACTTCATGTCATGACAAGCATTTTGCAAAAAGAACCACCAAATTTGGAGTTATGAATAAAAAGTTATGGCCTTTTGAAGTTCCATGCATCCTTGGCAATGATTTGATCATATCTCTTCAACCATTCATCATAAATTCATGATCTTGGACTTTCTTGGAAATGGGAGAAAGAGATCTTCAACTTTTATGTTGGACAAAATTTCATTTGAAGCTTCTTTGATGATGCAAGATCAAGTTGAATTTGAACCAAAAACTTTCCATTTTGGGAAACTTTCAATTATAGGTCACTTTCCATTTTTGGAAAGTTTTGATCTGACCTCAAATTCTTTAAGATATGCATTTGACATGATTAATAAGCCTCTTTTGAACATGAATGATATGTTGAAACTCATTTCTCCACCTCCTAGCCCTCAGTTCTTGCACAGTTGACTTTTATGGTTGGCAAATGACTTGAACATGCACAGATGATTTTGAGCCTCAATCACTTGATGAAATGGCTCCCAAATGAAACCCTAGCTTATACAAGCTCAATAAAATCATATGATGATCTCCTTCTCAAGAAAGACCTCATCTCCTTGAAAATCCTTGACTGGTAGAATGCAACTGATTAGGGTTGACCAGAGGTCAAAACCCTAATCCTAAAGAACATGATCAGGCACAATGAACCCCTTGAGGATGATAAGACCATGATGATGGTGACATACCCTTTCAACCAAGATAATACTCAACCTCCTTGAGGAACCAATAAAACCCTAATTGAAGAGCAACCCTCAGATGATTGATCAATTCAATAAGACCCTCAGGCATGAATATCTCAACCTCTCTATCTTCTGAGAAAGACTTAGGAGGATGACTTGCTTGTTCTCACATGATATGCAATATGCAAATGCCTAATGCCCTAAAAATGAAATGCAATATGCTAAGCTAGTCCCAAGAGAGGAGGGCAAATTTTGAGGTGTTACAGCTGCCCCTATTCAATCCACTGTGAACTTGTCGACATGAACAGCCTCGGCTTTCAGATGATCAGGGTGAAGAGTGATTGAATACCAAGAACAGACGAACAATTTGCGATCTAATGGGAAATAATTAACAATGCCTGTCAGAATCGGCAAAGAAGTGATCTTAAAAGAAAAATCCGTCGGGTACGGAGAAAGTTGGCCTGAGTACCGAAAAGAATGTTGACCTGGATACCAAAATAAATGGTAACATAGGAACTACCATGGCCTGAACGTCGCTCGTCAGTCTAAATACTGAATATCGGAATATGAGAGTATTAATGCCGGTGTGAACACCGAGAGATTGGCCTGCATGCCCGAAAAACTGGCTTGAACGCCACTTCGGTCTGAATACCGCTTCGGTCTGAATACCGGAAAACTGGCCTGAATGCCGTAAGCTGCATCGATCTGAACTTCGGAAGCTTCTTCGATATGAAAATCGGAAACTGGCCTGAGTGCCACAAGTGCGTCGACCTGATCGTCGGAAAATTCTTCGATCTAGAAATCGGAAACTGGTCTGAATACCCACCTCGGCCTGAACACCGGAAACTTGGCCTGAATGCCGCAAGCTGCATCGATCTGAACTTCGGAAGCTTCTTCGATCTGAAAATCGGAAACTGGCCTGAGTGCCACAAGTGCGTCGACCTGATCGTCGGAAACTTCTTCGATCTGGAATTCGGAAACTGGTCTGAATACCCACCTCGGCCTGAACACCAGAAACTTGGCCGGAATGCCGCAAGTTGCATCGATCTGAACTTCGGAAGCTTCTTCGATCTGAAAATCGGAAACTAGTATGAATACCCACATCGGCCTGAACACCGGAAACCTGGCCTGAATGCCACATCGGTCTGAATGCCCGAAAAACTTGTCATGCCTGTCAGCATCGGCAGAAATAAGGGACAGTGATAAATGAGGCGGCACGCGTGCCAACGACCCATGCTGGGGATAACAAGCCATGAGCATGCCATCCTCTATCCAACCCTAGCAACCGAACAATTTGCGCTTAGCTGGGGATTATTCTCTCTTTACTTTACTTTTTGGACCCCGAAACTTCTCTTGATTTTTTTATTATTTCCATCTCCGCCCGACAAAAACTCTTCCTCCAACATCGCACTACTGGGGAGTACTATTGATTCAAAATCACAACGCCGAACTCCTCAGAGTAACACTTTCACCTTCTGGCGAAACCACCTCTCAAACAGTAGCCACGGCTTGAGACTAGCTTATGCTTGTAATGCTTATGCATGATGATTTTTAGCGTAATGCTCCATAATCATGGAAATGCTACGCAATTAGCTATGCAATATGCTATGCTTGTCTAAATGATGAATGCATAAAAAGTATCCCCCTCAAGGGACTCTTCTGGGGAGCTCGAGGCACTCTGCTGAAGAGCTCGACAACACTCCAATCTCCACCCTACTGAGGAATAGCACTGCTGCTGGGGAATAGGCAACTCTCACTAGGGATAACCTCCTCTGCACCCGATCCACTTGGGGACTTCGCTGGGAAAAAAACCACCAACGCGCTCTGCGGGGAAAATGGCAACCTTTGACTTGCTGGGGTAAAAACTAGCAACGGACACCTCCGCTGGGGAAATAGTAATCTCCAACCCTGCTAGGGGAAATAGCAACCTTCCGGCCTGGCTGCTGAGGAAATATCGATCTCGAAACTGCTGCTGGGGATGTAAAAATCCCGACTCCGCTAGGGAAGACACGGACCTTGAATCTGCTAGGGAGGTAACAATCCCAACTCTGCTTGGGGAAACAAAGAAAGTATGGCACAGGACGCCCGTCGACTCGTCGATCCCTGGTATTCACTATCTAACCACATTGTCAGCTTTCCACTTTTGAGAGCTCCCAGACTCGTCTGGACTTTTCTGATTCATCACCTTGTATCCTCGACTTCTCCGTACTCGACGGAGATCGAACCCCTTGGATTTATACAAACTTTCCAGTCCTCAGACTTTGAAGAGTCTTCTTGATTAACACTCAAGGATCGTCGTACGTTCTCTCGTCGTCTCTTCACCATTCTCCATTCAATTCTTCGTCCCTGATTGGACTCCACAGGAATCCTTTGTCAAAAAGGCTTCACATCACAACCTGCAAGTGAGTGAAAATATCTAACAACACCTGCAAAAGAGATCGTTAGATAAAAACGTGCCCCAGGCGTGCCAACATTTCAACACTTGGGTCACTCGACCTTCCGAATAAGATTTCAAGCTTTCAATCTTATAAGCATGCATAGGAAGGGATCTCCATGTCTCAAAATGCAAAGATTCTTTATCAGAATAAACTGATGTTTTGCAATCAAAGCGGTAATGAAAACAAAAAACACAACAATTTGACTGAATATGCATTTTATTGATTGGAAAAAGTGTGGCTCATAACTGAGCAATACAAAGGAAGCAATTCCTGAAAAGAGGTAATTGCGCACAAAAGGAAAAATCTATCCTAATGGCAATGTGAAACCGTGATCTCATCGAGTTCCAACTCGGTTACACCCCATATGTCCTCAGACTCTCCGTGCTTTCCGCCTTCTGAACAAGACGCTTCCGACTGATCGCTACCGGGGATTATCCATGTCATATCCAAAGTACAAACGATCATGCCAGACGCAGTTGTTCGTTTCAATCCCTCTTTTGCCTGGACCTCCCTTTCGGGTTTTCAGTCCACCGGGATACCCTTTTTTGTCCAAGCCGCCCTTGTGGGGTTTTCGACTTGCCGGGTGTATAGTTTTTTTTCATTTTATCCCTAATTTTTGCCCGAACCTTTTCTTTGTTTTTCTTGGTTCGCCGGGATGCCCCTTTTTGCCTGGACTATTTTATTCTTTTGATCCAGCGGGTCTCTTTATACGAAGTATTTTTTAACTGCGTCCGCATTCACAGGGGATGGAAAATCCTCACCATCCATGGTCGTTAACAACAAGGCTCCGCCAGAGAAAACCTTCTTGACCACGAATGGACCCTCATAATTAGGTGTCCACTTGCCCCTATGATCGTTTTGAGTAGGAAGGATCCTTTTCAACACCATATCGCCCACATGGTATACCCGAGATCGTACCTTTCGGTCAAAAGCACGCTTCATCCGCTGCTGGTACAACTGCCCATGACAGATGGCCGCCAGCCTCTTTTCCTCAATCAGGCTCAACTCTTCGTACCGAGTCCTTATCCATTCAGCCTCTTGTAATTTTACGTCCATCAGGACTCTCAAAGAAGGAATTTGAACCTCAACCGGTAGCACGGCCTCCATCCCATACACAAGCGAGAAAGGCGTTGCCCCAGTAGACGTACGCACTGAAGTTCGGTACCCATGTAACGCAAACGGCAACATCTCATGCCAGTCCATATAGGTCACGACCATTTTCTGCACAATCTTCTTAATATTCTTATTGGCTGCCTCGACCGCCCCATTCATCTTCGGACGATAAGGAGAAGAATTGTGATGCTCGATCTTGAATTCCCGGCACAGTTCTGCCATCATCTTATTATTCAGATTAGAACCATTATCAGTAATGATTCTTTCGGGAACCCCATATCTGCAAATGATGTCTCTTTTCAAAAATTTGGCCACGACCTGCTTTGTCACGTTTGCATAAGAGGCTGCTTCCACCCACTTGGTGAAGTAATCAATAGCCACTAATATGAACCGGTGTCCATTCGAAGCCGTAGGCTCAATCTTTCCGATCATATCAATGCCACACATAGCAAACGGCCACGGAGACGACATTAAACTCAACGGATTTGGAGGTACGTGCACCTTATCAGCATAAATCTGGCATTTATGACACTTCCGCACGAAATTGAAACATTGGGCCTCCATTGTCATCCAATAATACCCAGCTCTTAACAACTTTTTCACCATTGCATTCCCACTGGCATGGGTACCAAACGACCCCTCATGTACTTCTTTCATCAATTGGCTTGCTTCTCGGTCATCGACACATCTAAGCAAGACCCAATCAAAATTCCTCTTATACAAAACCCCATCCTTGTTCAGATAGAACACCATGGCCAACCTCCTCAGAGTCTTTCGGTCCTTTTTGGATGCTCCCTCAGGATATTCTTGGGTCTCCAGATAGCGCTTGATATCGTAATACCACGGCTTCTCATCATCAGGTGTTGTGTCAACAGCAAACACATAAGCCGGTCTATCCAGACGTCCCAGCTCGACACTTGGGAACTGATTCTACCACTGCACCTTAATCAAGGCGGCCAGAGTAGCCAAAGTATCTGCCAAAGGGTTCTCTTCTCTAGGCACATGATGCAAAACCACCTTGGTGAAAAACGTCAACAATCTCCTCGTATAATCCCGGTATGGCACTAAATGAGATTGATGCGTATACCATTTTCCGTTAACCTGATTCACAACCAAAGCTGAATCTCCATATATTACGAGGTTCTTGATCCGCAAATCAATCGCCTCCTCAATCCCCAAGATACAAGCTTCGTATTCAGCCACGTTGTTGGTGCACTCAAATGTTAGCCGGGCAGCAAAAGGAATGTGGGATCCTTTCGGCGTAACCAAAACAGCACCAACACCGCTACCATTCACGTTAACGGCCCCATCAAACATTAGAATCCATTCGGATTCAGGGTCAGGCCCCTCCTCCGGGATTGGTTCCTCGCAATCTTTCGATTTGAGAAACATGATGTCCTCATCAGGGAACTTAAACTTCATCGGTTGATAATCCTCAATGGGTTGCTGAGCGAGGTAATCAGACCATACACTCCCCTTGATCGCCTTCTGAGAGGTATACTGAATATCATATTCGGTCAAAATCATTTGCCATCTCGCAACCCGTCCGGTCAATGCTGGCTTCTCAAAAATATACTTGATCGGATCCATCTTGGAAATCAACAAAGTGGTATGCACCAGCATATACTGCCTCAGTCGGCGAGCAGCCCATACCAAAGCGCAACAAGTTTTCTCAAGCAGTGAATATCTTGTTTCACAGTCGGTAAACTTTTTGCTAAGGTAGTATATGGCATGCTCTTTTCGACCAGACTCGTCATGCTGCCCCAGTACACACCCCATAGACCCTTCGAGGACCGTCAAGTACAGGATTAACGGTCGTCCCTCCACAGGAGGCATCAGAATCGGAGGCTCCTGCAAATATTCTTTTATCTTTTCAAATGCCGCTTGGCAATCATTATTCCACCTGACCGTTTGATCTTTTCTTAACAACTTAAATATAGGTTCACACGTGGCTATTAGATGAGATATGAACCGTGAAATGTAGTTCAATCTACCTAAGAAACCACGAACCTCCTTTTCTGTTCTCGGTTCAGGCATTTCTCTTATTGCTTTCACTTTAGCAGGATCAACCTCGATTCCTCTTTCACTTACGATAAACCCCAGCAATTTACAGGACCGCGCTCCGAAAGTGCACTTGTTCAGATTCAACCTCAGTCTGAATTGTCTCAACCGGTCAAACAACTTGGCCAGATCCACCAAATGCCCCTCTTCTGTTTGGGACTTTGCTATCATGTCATCAACATAGCATTCGATTTCATGATGAATCATATCATGAAAAAAAGTCACCATGGCCCTCTGATAAGTAGCACCGGCGTTCTTGAGACCAAATGGCATCACCTTATAGCAAAAAGTGCCCCACGGTGTGATGAACGTTGTTTTCTCCATATCATCTGGCGACATTTTGATTTGATTATAGCCAGAAAAGCCATCCATGAAGGAAAACACCGAGAATTGAGCTGTATTATCTACCAACACATCGATGTGAGGTAGTGGGAAATCGTCCTTCGGGCTAGCTCTATTCAAATCCCGGTAGTCCATACACATTCTCACCTTCCCATCCTTCTTCGGGACTGGCACAATGTTTGCGACCCAAGGCGGATAATTAGTGACAGCGAGGAAACCAACGTCCAACTGCTTCTGCACTTCTTCTTTAATTTTCATGGCCATCTCAGGTCGAGTTCTGCGCAACTTCTGCTTTACTGGAGGACAATCTGCTCTCAACGGTAGCTTGTGCACAACGATATCGGTATCCAACCCCGGCATATCTTGATAAGACCAGGCGAAGATATCAACATACTCTTTCAACAAGGCTACCATTCTACTCTTGAAGTTTGCCTCCAAAGCAGCCCCAACTTTCACTTCTTTTCTGACCTCGTCTGTACCCAGATTCACAATCTCAACCTGCTCCTCGTGCGGCTGAATCACCTTCTCCTCTTGTTTTAACAACCTGGCTAATTCCTCTGGCAGTTCACAATCTTCTTCGCCTTCTTCTTCGGCATGATAGATCGAATTGTCGAAGTCATATGAGGGTGTAACAGGATTGTTATCAATGAGATCCGGAGAAAGATCGCATCTGCATGAATGTTGATTCATGCACTGCTTTAGAACCGGAGCGAAACAAATTAAAAGGAAAATGAAAATAAACATTGCCATTTTTATTTTTGTTTTTATTAAACTGCAAAAATAAATGAAAAACAGGGAACACCGCTTTTAATTGAAAAACATCCTTTTATTTATGATGCAAATATTGCAAAATGAAACATGAGGTGGCTCTTACAATGAACCAATACGTTTCGGGCAAAACGTATGGCTTTCATGCAGACAAAAATGAAAAACAGGAAATATTACTCTTCAAGTAGAGTGATAGTGATGATCTTTTCGGCCTTTCAGTTCTGGATCTCCATCCCTGTTACGCACGGTTTTATCCATTGATCAAGCTCACAGTCACTGTCGACCTCCTCACCCACCATACAGATGTGATCTGGATCCAGCATTCCAGCACTGGTGAACGTGAAGGTTTGGCGACGACCCTTGTTCTTCCCAGACGAGCCTCGACCCGGCTGATAACCAACTCCAAATCGGTCTTTCTTGGCGGCGATGTCCATCATCTTCCC
Source organism: Lathyrus oleraceus (assembly GCF_024323335.1). Taxonomy (NCBI): domain Eukaryota; kingdom Viridiplantae; phylum Streptophyta; class Magnoliopsida; order Fabales; family Fabaceae; genus Lathyrus; species Lathyrus oleraceus. The sequence continues at coordinate 269,053,264 of NC_066583.1, read as the reverse complement.
CCAACCTGGAGCTTCTCCATTCTTCACCACCTCAGCAGCCTGTTTATACGAAGAAATAGACGGCTTCTCCTCTTCTTTGGCAAAAAGAGCATTCTCCACCTTGACGGTTTCGAATGCTTGACTTGGTGTTTCAACAATTTCATCGTCCATTTCCACATATTTGAACGATGATAGGTGGCTGACGAAGATGTCTTCCTCTCCACAAACGGTGACGACCTGCCCGTCCCAGATGTACTTCAGCTTCTGGTGCAAAGTCGAAGTCACTGCCCCTGCAGCATGAATCAATGGGCGACCCAACAGGCAACTGTATGCCGGCTGAATATCCATGACATAGAATACCGACTTGAACACCTCAGGCCCGATCTTCACCGGGAGCTCCACTTCCCCAAACATTCGAACTGTCAAAAGCTCTCACCACCAGGTCCGTGGGCGTCAAGATCAACCCTTCACAGTCCAGCTTCGCCAGGGCTTTCTTTGGCAACACATTTAAAGAGGAGCCGGTATCAACCAACACGTGCGAGAGCACGGTTCCTTTACACTCCATGGCAATGTGTAATTCCCTATTATGATTCCGCCCATCCACAGTCAGATCCAAATCGGTAAAACCCAGCCCATGGTTGGCATTAACATTTGACACCACCGTCTCCAACTGATTGATTGTTATCTCCTGAGGAACATAGGCTCTCTTCAGTATCTTCAGCAAAGCCTCTCTATGCCCCTCGGAGCTCAGCAATAAGGACAAAATTGAGATCTTGGATGGCGTTTGCTGCAAGTGGTCAACAAGCTTGTACTATGACTTCTTGATGATCCTTAGAAATTCTTCAGCTTCATCATCAAGTTCTCTCTCTGACCCACCAGGCGCCGATGTCACCACAGGAGTACCCTCGCTCACCACCTGCTTCCCTCTCGCCCTGGCTAAAGCCTCGGCCTTATCCTTCTTTTCTCTCTCTCCATCCCCACCTCTCAAAGCATCAGGTGCAAACAACCTTCCACTGCGAGTGAAACCACTGGGTCCGGCATTATCCACCTTTGAAACGGTGGTTTCACCTGCAGTCTGATCCTCCAACCTCTCCCCATTACAGTAAACTTCTCCACCATAATACCATGGTACAACATCGTCGTTGTCATAAGGAATTGGCCCAGGCACCGTGATGGTAACTGGAGCCGCATCTGCCAACATTGACAAATCGACCGGATTGAAATAGATGGTTATGGTGGAGATATCTTCCTTCCCCAAATCAGCCTTCTCAAACCTGAGGCTTCCCTCATCCATCAGCCTCTGGACAGCCTCCCTCAAGAAAACACACCCATTGATAGCAACAGCGCACGCAGCACAACAGTCATCACAACCCGGGAAGACCCCATTCTTTAACAACTGTCTCTTGACCTCAACCAGGGGAGTCTTCAACTGGTCTATACTCATCAGCCCAACTCTACTCTCATCCTCAGAGATTGCATTCACCCCCATTTGACCATGCGCGGGCATGGCATTAGCATTAACATTTGGAGACGGAGCAAAATTGATAGCTTTAGAATCCACCAAGTCCTGGACCACATGCTTAAAAGCTTTACAATTTTCTACATTGTGTCCAGGAGCACCTGAGTGAAATTCACATTTGGCATTCTCATCAAAACTGGGAGGCCTCTGATCAGGTCTCAAAGGAGCCAAAGTCCTCAACTGGACCAACCCCAAATCCTTCAACTTTTTCAACAAGAATGAGTAGGTTACAGGTGTGTAGCACCTCAAATTTGCACCCATCATTGTACATACGTTCTCATATTAGATCATAGCATATCATGGTCCACTGCATAGCATTGCATTGTCCCAGTTGCCTCAAGTGCAAGCCAATCAAGAGAATTAGGTCAAACTGATCAGGAGGTCAGTCAACCAAACAAGCAAGGGTGTTTCTCAAGGAGCCAAGGCCCTAGGGTTTGTCCAACAAGTTCACATGACTTGGGGGTCCATTTGAAGTGTTCAAGTCAAGGGTTGGATGTTCAGAAGTCATCAGTTCATGCACAATCAGTCAGAAACCCTAGAAAGTCAAAGTTGGTCAACTGTGGTTGATTTTATGGTTTTGATGGATGGATTTGGTTTGAGAGAGAGCTTACTCATGTCCCAATAGGCCTCATATATCATGGCAAACAATATCATTGAAGGATTTGAAGCCAATCAGAAAATTTCCAAAAATAGAAACTGGACCTGTAATTTTAACTGCCAAAAAGGGAAACTTCTTGATCCCAAACTTACATCATGATACAAGCTTCAAATGAATTTTTGCCCAACATGAAAGTTGAAGATCTTGTTCTCCCATTTCCAAAAAGTCCAAGAACTCTCAATTCCCATGTATGGTTGTCAAGATATGATCAATTCATTTTCACAAAATCTTGAACTTCAAAAGGCCATATCTCTCAAACCATTTGGCCAATTTTGGTGGGGTTTTTTCCTACAAACTACATTTAACCTCCTCTTTCCAAAAATGTAAACTTCATGTGCCAAAACATTGCCAATCAAAATGGCATTTTTGAACCTAGCATGTTTGAATTTCAAGTGAAGTGGAAATTTGGAATTTTGAATTAAGTAATTTCTGTCATAGTGGCCAATTGGAATTGATTTAGGACAGCATTTTTGACTTGCCCAAGGCCCATTTTCGTGCACATGCTATCACATACCACCATTTGGTCAATTTTGGCAAATTAGCAAATTGGTTTGATTTGAGTTAAGCTTGCTTAGCATACTTAGATTAGATGTTAAACAGACCATGTATAACATTTTTTCTGTCCAAAGTGAACCCTAGCTGCCTCCATAACAGAAAAAACATCACTCTCTCAAGATTTGGCATTTTTCTCTCATCTTGAAATTTCTGGAAAAATTGCAAAGAACCACGAGCATCCTCTGTTGCTTCATCATCTAACCACCATTTTGAGTTGTTTCCCAGCATCAAACACCATCTGTAGTAGCATTTACACAACTGTTTTCTTCAAGCTCCTGTAATGGCAGAAGTTGTTTGCATCCAAACCAAGCTATTTCGAGCCGAGCTTTCTTCATCATCCATCATTTGAAGGCTTTGTGTACACCTGTTTTAAGCATTTGCAACAAAAGAGTCACTGAAGCAGCCACTGTCATCCAACTTGGTAAGATTTCGATTTACATTATTCTCTAAACCATGCCATGCTTTAGATAGGCCTTGTTTCGCTGATTCTATTGAGCTTTTAATCCATAAAAACGGTCGAGTGATGAGTGAATAATGATGATTTGAAGTTGTATGTTAAATGTTGTTTTTGTTTATTTCTTTTGCCTTAGTTTAAGTTACTGAAAATAAATGATAGAATGTTGATGATGATGCTTGGCTGGCTCGATTGATACTTTCAATTTGTATTTCTGGAAATTTTGTTTTTCGAACTTGATTGAAGATGATGAAGGAATACTGTGCGTAAAACCCTAAATATGCATTTGTTGCCCAGAAACCATGCTGCTCGTGTTTTCCTTTTACACTGCATGTTGCTGTTACTATTTGATTACTCATGTCCAATCATCACATGCCACGTCCCGACACCACACGCCGCGTTTCATTAATCTGGGCACATAATTTCAAAAATGCCACCGTGCCCCATTTGACCATTACACCATGTTGTATTTCATCTCATTTTTTTAAATATTCATTTCATTTGATACATCATCTTCTAAAATTCATAACATCATCATCTCACATCCAAAATTCATGAAATTTTTTGCATATTGTTCATATGAGTCTCTACTTTTTTATCATGATTTTTGCTGATTTTTTGGATGGATAGATTTTAAATGGCATTAGGGTTTTGTTCATGTGCCCAATTTTTGTACATCTTGCCAATTCAATTGTGAAATTGTGATGATATATCCATTTGATCTGAAATTTTTTGTGCTTAATCTACACTCATCCATGGTGATTTTGATATAGAGTTCTTGAATTTATCTTATGTGGTGTGTGAGATATGAATTTTTGAAGTAGGGTGTGACAACTTGTGTCACACCAATGATATGCAATTTCATGAATTTTGATGACATGTTTCCTGACCTCCAATTAATGTGAAATTTTGCATGAACCTTCTCTCATATGTCTAGTTTATGTGTGAATTTTCTTGGATTTAATTGTGTCATTTCCTATTTGTTTGAGATTTTTCTTCCCTGCCTAGTCAAATGTTGACTTTGTGTGACACATCTTGCCATTCCATTTGGGAAATGCTCATATCTTATTGGATGATCATGAAATTTCACATGTGCATACTAGACATCTTAAGCTTTGCATTGGTGCTGATCCCATTCATTTCTCATCTGTTGTCATTGAGTTATGATTTTTTGAAGTTGATACATGTTTGTTTGACTTCTTTGTGCTTGCTTGAATTGGTTTTGACTTTCTGATTTTAATTGACCATCTTCCCATGATCCAATTGAGCTGAAATTTCATATGCCTGTCATGTTATGGGTTTTGATTGAGCATGAATTATTTGGTGATTTTTGGAATTGATTATGTTTGGTTTTGAGCTAAGTCTTGCTGTTGACTTCATTGAGCATGTTCAAATTTGCTTTGACTTTATGATTTTTCATTGACTGCCTTCCACTTGTCCAAATGTGATGAAGTTTTACATGCTTACCATGCTAGGTGTTAGGATTGATCATGATTTATTTGGTGATTTTTGAAAATGTTTGAGTTGACTTTTGATGCAAGTCATTCTGTTGACTTCTATGTGCACCAATTTGCCATGCTTTGCCTTCTTTTTGCTTGTGAAATGATGATGATGCATGATATAAACTTGAGACCAATTGAGCTTGCTTCTTAAATGTTTGAACTTGATTTTGGTTGACTTTCATTTGCTGTTTTGACTTTCTCATTCCTTTTTGACCCTAGGCTTGTCCTAGTGGTCCAGTTACTTACTGTTGAGCTTATGTTTTCAGGTTGAACACCAAATGACCAATGAGATCAATTTCTTTCTGATTAAGCTTGATTGTTTATCATGAGCTAACCTTTGTTTTGTAGGTGGCTTGACTCATATGATTTGAGTCTTGTGCTTTGCACATTTGTCCCTCTGTGTTGACTGTTGTTTCCCAATTCCTTTTGCTTTGACTGTTGAAATGTGTACTGATTTGTTTGACTATTTCAGGTACCATTAGTTGCTTAAGTTCTTTGAACTTGCTTTGCTTTGCTATTTAGCAACTTGCTTGAGGTATAATTCCTTTTTCTTCATGTAGTCTGGAAGACCTGGCCTGTTACTTGGCCAGGCAACTGTCTGAAGTCCTCCTTAAGAGGCAATGCTTGTGTATGTTTAATTTGTCCTTGTACAGAGTCAAAGACCTCCTAAGTGAAGAGGCAATTGGCAGAACCAAGGGATAAGCAACCTATCCCCTGCTATTCAGTGTGTCTTCTGCTTTGCTCACACCACTGTGTTGATGCATTACAGATAAAAACCCAAGATCTTGTGCAATTGCACAGTTGAGTCAGTATCAAATGTGTAGAAGGGTTCCCACTTTCTGAACCCACACATTCTTGTCAAATGCTCTCCCTGGCCAGGGATAAGAGCAATGAGGCACGCCCCTCATCTCCTTTCATCTGCTTCACCTTAGCCCTTCAATGGCAAGGTTAAGAGCACCATCACCCATTTCCAGAGGTTTGTTTGTTGAGGTTGATATGACCCCTCGACTAAAACCTAACCCTTGTGTGAGCCCCTTGTGTGTATATAGTGTGTGCTACCTGTGCTTGTATGTTTGTTTGACTTGCTTCCTGTGCAAGTTAGGTTTAGTTTAGACTAATCCTTGTTCGCTTTCGCCCTCGTTGCGATCCTTTCTCTCGCCCTCGTTGCGATTGAGCCTTTTCCTTTCTCTCGCCCTCGTTGCGATCGAGCCTTTTCCTTTCTCTCGCCCTCGTTGCGATCGAGACTTTCCCTTCCTCTTGCCCTAGTTGCAATCGAGACCTTTGTCCCTCCGTGGCCGAACTACGTCGCCCTGATCCTCATACCAGATGAGGTACGTAGGCAGGAGATGAGCTGATCTCTCCGGGCGCCCTTTTTCTTTTTTTAACCCTTTGTGTCTTAACCACCCTTGTGTGTGTTCTGCTTGGAAGCCGATGTAAGTCCATCGAGTGGCATTTGGGTTCCAGTGTGTGTGTGTCTTGGTTCGGATGCTGATGTAAGTCCAGTGATTGGCATTCGGGCTCCATGTTTGCCTTTGTTTGTGTTTGTTTGTGTGCGTGTTAGCCGAGCTACGAATGCTCTGATTCTTCTCTCGTCCGAGAAGATACGTATGCATAGGATGCGACATCCTAGCGAGCATGTGTCGTTTCCCCAGTCCGAACTACTTCGACTCTGATGTCTATGCCTGATAGACTAAGTAGGCCCAGGATGCGATATCCTGCCGAGTCAGTTTCAGTCAGTTTCTTTTGTCTCCTTCAGCCAGTGTGTGTGAGTTTGAGCAGTTTTTAGCAACCAATATTCCTTCCTTTTGTGCGTGGATCCCGTAGAGTACTACGGATGCGTAGGGGTGCTAATACCTTCCCTTCGCATAACCGACTCCCGAACCCATCCTCTTTGGTCGTGAGACCATGTTCTTTCCTAGGTTTACTTCGAGCGTTTCCTTTCCCTCTTTTGGGATAAATAACGCACGGTGGCGGCTCTGTTGTTTCTTTCTTTTCCCGCCGGTTTTTCGCGTAATGCGACAGTTGGCGACTCTGCTGGGGATCATAGAGAAGTTGACCTCTTGCTGGTCCATCTTCCCTAAGCGAGTCTCTCCTAGCGCTCTCTAGGTTAGGGTTTTGGTTGCTTTGTGCTGTGTTTATTTATTGCATCCATTATTTACTGTTTGCATTCATTGTCTATTGTTTGCATTTATGTTTGTAATTATGTTTGCATTCATATTCATTATTCATTCTGCCTGGCTGGTTGTCTGTTTTTCTTTGTGGGGTGGGAGTCAGTTGAGGTAAAAGGGTCCAATACCCGAACTCGAGTGCACTCTAGGATAGGAGAATGGCATAGTCTTGTTGACTGGTGTGGAGTATTCCTTAGCCAGTTGACTTGCGAGACCATTCACTTGGTGGAGGTCATGTTGAACTAATAATGTCACACAAGTTATTTGTGGTTAGGCATTATTCTTTCAATCATGTGCCGCAGAAGCCAAGGACCTTAGTTTACCAAACCCATCTTGGCCTATTTTTTAGGACCGTAGTGCGGAGGTCGTTCAGATGTCAGTTCTGATACGATTGTTACGCGATACTACACTCATAAGAGTTTCTCTTGAGAATATTCTTGGAATACGAGTATTCGTTCCTCCGATAATATTCGAGAGATGGAACGATGATTATGGGAACCTCTGATAGAACATGTCTGGCAGGTTTAAACCCTAGTACACTCCCTTTGGGTGGTTCTTAACCGAGACTCCATGCTCGTGACTCTCAACAAACCCATGATTCGTGGTTGAGTCGTTCAAACATTGTTAATATCAATGGATCCCGGATCAGGGGTAAAACCTAAAGTCCACCAAAGCGGCTGGTTTATATTAAGGATGTTTGAGCTGGTTCATGTACCGTTAATATCAATGGAACTTGGGTGTCGATAAGGTGAAAACCTAAATCCACCAAAATGGATGATTGATATTAGGGATACAATGAGCTTTCCCACGACCTTTGTTTGGCGTGCTTTGCTTGATCCTTGAGTGTGTTTGTTGCCTTCATGCATTCATGCATTCATCTGCATCCATATCATCAGAAAAAAAAGAAAATTTTCAAGGAACTCAAAGGAGTTTATCTGCAAAAAAATTCAAAACATGAAAAAACCGGGAAAATTTTTTCACCTGATATATCTGATGAGATATTCTCATATATGATCAAAATGCTAAATATTTCAAAGTTTGCAAATAAAACCCTCGAGTTCCTTTGAAATAAAAACAAGCATATGCATAAACACTTCATGCATCGTTTGCATCAGCGGGTGTTTTGTTCCGGTCTCTCGTCATGTGGTCTGACCCTGCGATCTTCATTTATTTTGAAGACGCACTTTGCCGATATTATACCAGAGCCGACTCTGCCAGATTGATGGATCATCCTGAGCAAGAGAATTGTGAACTCGAGGGAGATTTTGCCAGACTTAGTGCTGTTGATGGATTTATTCCTGGTTAACCAATCCCGGGCTGGCATTGGCTACTGTTCTGGGGCACTTAAGGAGCAAGGTTTGTTTGCAAGTGGAGGATTCATCCATGACGATCAACCAGAAGAAGAGGTTGCTGCTATCTTGGAAGAGGATGCAGAGGACTTGAACAATTTCATCATTCCTGGTGGTGTCTGTCACAATTGGGTCACTGTGGGCGTTCCTACAGTTGTTCATAAGTCTTTGTAATAATCACTTTGTTTAAAAACCCTTCTCCCATGCCAAAAGGAGAAGTGATGACATTGTTGGCAACATTTTGTGCAATGATATTTTCATTCAAATAATTCATGTTAAACATTTGTTTTTCCATTTGTTTTCCCTTTTCACTTCTTGCATGAAATTGGTGATCACAAAAAACCTTAAAAACAAGAATAAAAGCAATCTTTTCATCTGCATAACGATTGTCTTGTTTGATTTTCAAAAAGCTTTTCATATCAAAATCATTATGCAGGTTGTTTCTTAAACCCATTGAACATAGCGATCGGACGTCATCTCCCAATTTTGAATTCCCTGTATTCGAAGCGAAAGAAGATGATGTTGAAGGGATTCCTGACGAGATTTCCCGACTTCTTGAGCGAGAAAAGAAGATCACTCAGCTGCATCTCGAGAATCAGCAGAACAGCCAACTGGGGCATTAATAAAAAAAAAAGAGAAGAAAAAAAATCAATCAAAAAAAAACAAAGAAGGAGAGGGTGCAAAATCAAAAGAAAGAAAAAGAAAGAAAAAGAAAGAAAAAAACAAAAGAAGATAGCACCCTCAAAGTCCCAAGTTGACTGATGCTGAATTCGATCAAGAAGAAGAGATCAACTGCCATGTGTCATGGTCAGTTATATCAGCAGAGAGTGATGAAAGCAACCGACAAGAAGGTCAAGCCTCGTGTGTTCCGAGGAACCTTGTGCTCAAGAAAGTCTTGTCTTTCGTGCCCGAGTCCAGGGGCAAGTGGACTCCAAGCTATGAACGTCCATTTGTTGTCAAGAGAGCCTTTTCAGGCAATGTTTTGACACTTACAACAATGGGTGGAGAAGTTCACTCGTCCTGTGAATTCTGATGCAGTCAAGAAATACTTCGCCTAAAAGAAAAAAAAAAGCAAAACAGCTCGCTAAGTCGAACACCCCAAAGGGCGACTTAGGCAAAAAGGAGCATCTCGGTGGATTGAAAACCCGAAAGGGCGATCCAGGCAAAAGTTAGAGACATTGAAAAAGAATTTGCATCCCGCTAGATTGATCACCTCACACTGGGGCAATCTAGGCAAAAATTAGGGATTTGGCAAGTAACTGCATCTTGACAAGACTGTGCTCTATATCTGTCATCCGTCAGGAATTCTCGATTCGTCGTCGACTGAAGCTTTGAATACATCGAAAATTCGGAAGGGTAGAGGAAAGGTCACTATGTTCAATGCAGCCCTCTCCAATATATATCACCGATTTCAAACTTGTACAGATCCATGGAGTCTCGCCCTTTGCAGACTACCATTCCATTACATCTATTTGAGCTTTTACCCAATTATTTGCACTCTTATTTGTTTCAACTCAACAAACGTTTTGCATGTTTTAATTGATAAAGTATCATTGTTTTCAAAATAAACAAATTTTTCACAAAATTGTTCTTAAACAAAGTGAACATTCACAATGATGGAAGAATACTTAGGAGACCCACAGCGCTCTCCCGGGGGTGGTATGATTATCGACAGGTAAGACATTTGTTCGTATCTCGAGCATGACTGTATCTTTGTCCTGCAAAACCTCGTATGGTCTCTCCTCAGTGAAGTTGCCCGATGCAGTGTCGTTTGAAGTTATTCATCTTCATGTTCCCGGCAGTACAGATTCTTCCTCCAAATCCCTGTTAGCTCTATTTTGGGGCATCCCCAGTAGAGTGCTGTTTGAGCCCTATCGTGGGGCATCCCCAGCAAGTTTGCTGTTTCGGACATTATTGTGGGGCAGCTCCCCTAGCAGAGTGTTTACTGAAGACTTCAACTTTCGCCTCTCCAGCAGAGCAGTCTTCATCTCCCCCCAACGTGGGTGTTTTTCTTTAAAGATTCAGTATTTGGTAGATCAACATCCCAGTACTATGTCATGCCCTCAGATGGATCCCCCAGCGGAGTTGTTGGCATGATGAGCTTTATCAATGCCTATGTATCCTCATCAGAGATCTGGTTGCTTCTTGGTATCCCTGATTTCTGGCACAAGTTGTTGAGGCGCATCCGCCTGTATGTTGAACTCTTTTCTCCGGTTGTGACCGACGATCCCTCCGGAAACCTCTGGTGGTCTTTCTCCCCTGCAGGATGATGATTGTTCCCTATTGTCCCAGTCCCCAGTGGATTTTCTTTGCTCTCTGGTGGCTTTGGTTTTCTCTCCGGACGGTTGATTCCCGGACCTGCGTGTTGAGCATGTCTGTTTGTCAGCATTCATCATACATTCATCATGCATAATGCATCCATGCATAATCATAGCATTTGGATACTCATGTTGCAGTTGTCACCGGGTATCTGTTGATTGTTACCTCCTGCTATTTGTTGATACAGATCTCTCCAGTAGATTTTCCTCTAGCAGATGTGGGTGTGTCTGATCTCTCCATGTAGAGCCAACCCCTTAAGCAGAAAGTGTCTATCCTTTCCTGCCATTTCCCCACTGAGATACATCCTCGTGGATGACGGTTGTTTCCGTTCCCTCCCAACACACATTGGGATGGGTTTTCCCTATTGAGTTCTTTCCTCATTAGGATGAGTCTTGTTTCAGTCTGCCTTTTTGGATCGATCCTAAATTGGCTTCCTGTTGGCTGTCTCTTGTGCTTCCCTGGGGCATAAATGAATAGTCGCTCACTAACCGGCACTCGTTCATTTCATCCTCAGCGGAATTTGTTGGCTTCTACCTACAAACCGGTAGCTGTAAGTCCTTTCTTTACGGTCTTCTACCCATTAGCTGGTAGTTGTAAATCCTTTTTTCTCACTCTGTCTCTCAGTAGATTTGTTTGGTGGCCTCTACCTACAAACCGGTAGTTGTAAGTCCTATCTTTGTGGTTTTCTACCCACTAGCTGGTAGTTGTAAAATCCCACTGTCATCCCCTCGTCGGAGTTAACCCTTTGTGCTCATCCTATCGATGACTGGTTACTTTTCCGTGGTTTTCTGCCTACTAACCGGTAGATGTAATCCCCTCTTTGCAGTTATCAGTATCCGGTCTGTGATATTGATATTCTTTCCCCTCTGGATACTTGCCTTGATCAAGCAGTATTGTCCCCATTGGGTCTTCCCCTGCCTTCGGGTATTTGCTCCGAGTTAGCAACTTTATCCCTTTTCGATTGGTCATCTTTTGCATACCTATTCCTGGTACCCCGATGCCTTTCTTTTCAGTCGCTTATCCATTTAACAACCTACAACCCGGTTATGGATAATCTTCCATGCGAGGTTATTATCTACGTTTTGACGGCTATAGATAATATATCTCATGCACTCTTTGGTCAATCTTTCGATTGTTATCTCCAGCAGAGTAAGATTCGTATTCCTTGTGGAATCGAATGTCCATCCTTTAACAAGACTGCTTTTCTAGCCCTCTTCAGGATGTTGAGTGTTTTGGAACACAAACCAATTCACGCTTTGGCACTCAAGCCATTTTTTCGGTTTTCAGACCGAAGAAGTTTCCGACGATCAGGTCGATGTACTTATGTTTTTTCCGGTATTCAGACCGAAGAAGTTTCCGACGATCAGGTCGATGCACTTATGTTTTTCCGGTATTCAGACCGAAGAAGTTTCCGACGATCAGGTCGATGTACTTATGTTTTTCCGGTATTCAGACCGAAGAAGTTTCCGACGATCAGGTCGATGTACTTATGTTTTTCCGGTATTCAGACCGAAGAAGTTTCCGACGATCAGGTCGATGTACTTATGTTTTTCCGGTATTCAGACCGAAGAAGTTTCCGACGATCAGGTCGATGTACTTATGTTTTTCCGGTATTCAGACCGAAGAAGTTTCCGACGATCAGGTCGATGTACTTATGTTTTTTCGGTATTCAGACCGAAGAAGTTTCCGACGATCAGGTCGATGTACTTATGTTTTTCCGGTATTCATACCGAAGGAGTTTCCGACGATCAGGTCGATGTACTCATGGCACTCAGGCCAATTTTCCGGTATTCAGACCGAAGGAGTTTCCGACGATCAGGTCGATGTACTCATGGCACTCAGGCCAATTTTCCGGTATTCAGACCGAAGGAGTTTCCGACGATCAGGTCGATGTACTTATGTTTTTCCGGTATTCAGACCGAAGTGGCGTTCAGGCCAATTTCCGATTTTCAAATCGAAGAAGTATTCCTCCTCTCCGTTGGTGTCGGTAAACGCCATTGTTTCGGTGTCGGTAAACATCGAGTCTCGCCCCAGTCATCGGTAAATGTCTGGTCATTCTTTTTGATGTCGGTAAACATCATCCTTCGGTGTCGGTAAACATCGAGTCTCACCCAGTCATCGGTAAATGTCTGGTCATTTTTTGGTGTCGGTAAACGCCATTGCTTCGGTGTCGATAAACATCGAGTCTCACCCAGTCATCGGTAAATGTCTGGTCATTTTTTTGGTGTCGGTAAACGCCATTGCTTCGGTGTCGGTAAACATCGAGTCTCACCCAGTCATCGGTAAATGTCTGGTCATTTTTTGGTGTCGGTAAACGCCATTGCTTCGGTGTCGGTAAACATCGAGTCTTTCCTTCAGTCATCGGTAAATGTCTGATAATCCCCAATAAAAATCCCCAGTAGAGTCATCTGTAAATGTCCTACCTGGTTTCCAGTTGCAAATATTTGTTTGTCTCACCAATAAATTTTTCATCCCCAGTCATCGGTAAATGTCTGGTCATTCTTTTTGATGTCGGTAAACATCGAGTCTCATCCCAGTTATCGGTAAATGTCTGGTCATTCTTTGCTCTCTTGTTAATAAAATCAAAATCCCCAGAAGTCGTCGGTAAACGTCTTGTCTGGCCTCACTACAAAGATTTTGTTCCTCCCCAAGCGGAGACGCCATCGGTAAATGACCCAGTTTTCTTCGATATCGGTAAATATCGAATTCCCAGTTGCAGCAGCCATCGGTAAATGGTCTTGCTAAGTTGGCATCGGTAAATGTCCAGTTTCTTTGAAGCCACCATCGGTAAATGGTCTTGCTTCTCTTCTACATCAAAGTTTGTTTCCCAGCAGCCATCGGTAAATGGCCTTGCTGAAGTTGATATCGGTAAATATCAAGTTTTAACCATCGGTAAATGGTTCTGTTTTTCTCAAGTTGTTTTCCCAGCAGCCATCGGTAAATGGTCTGGCTGAAGTTGATATCGGTAAATATCAAGTTTTAACCATCGGTAAATGGTTTCTCTTTTCAGAAGTTTGTTTTCCCAGCAACCATCGGTAAATGGTCTTGCTGAAGTTGATATCGGTAAATATCAAGCTCCCAGTTTCTAACCATCGGTAAATGGTTTTGCTTTTCTGAAGTTGTCATGCAGTTGTCATCGGTAAATGACGTGGTTCTTTGTATTATATCCAGTCGGTGCAAATTTCTACGGTTCTTTTGTATTCAATCCCTGTTTACCCTGAAAGTCTGACAGCCATTGCTATCATCCGTTCGGGTTCCCAGCTGATTGAATAGGGGCAGCTGTAGCACCTCAAATTTGCACCCATCATTGTACATACGTTCTCATATTAGATCATAGCATATCATGGTCCACTGCATAGCATTGCATTGTCCCAGTTGCCTCAAGTGCAAGCCAATCAAGAGAATTAGGTCAAACTGATCAGGAGGTCAGTCAACCAAACAAGCAAGGGTGTTTCTCAAGGAGCCAAGGCCCTAGGGTTTGTCCAACAAGTTCACATGACTTGGGGGTCCATTTGAAGTGTTCAAGTCAAGGGTTGGATGTTCAGAAGTCATCAGTTCATGCACAATCAGTCAGAAACCCTAGAAAGTCAAAGTTGGTCAACTGTGGTTGATTTTATGGTTTTGATGGATGGATTTGGTTTGAGAGAGAGCTTACTCATGTCCCAATAGGCCTCATATATCATGGCAAACAATATCATTGAAGGATTTGAAGCGAATCAGAAAATTTCCAAAAATAGAAACTGGACCTGTAATTTTAACTGCCAAAAAGGGAAACTTCTTGATCCCAAACTTACATCATGATACAAGCTTCAAATGAATTTTTGCCCAACATGAAAGTTGAAGATCTTGTTCTCCCATTTCCAAAAAGTCCAAGAACTCTCAATTCCCATGTATGGTTGTCAAGATATGATCAATTCATTTTCACAAAATCTTGAACTTCAAAAGGCCATATCTCTCAAACCATTTGGCCAATTTTGGTGGGGTTTTTTCCTACAAACTACATTTAACCTCCTCTTTCCAAAAATGTAAACTTCATGTGCCAAAACATTGCCAATCAAAATGGCATTTTTGAACCTAGCATGTTTGAATTTCAAGTGAAGTGGAAATTTGGAATTTTGAATTAAGTAATTTCTGTCATAGTGGCCAATTGGAATTGATTTAGGACATCATTTTTGACTTGCCCAAGGCCCATTTTCGTGCACATGCTATCACATACCACCATTTGGTCAATTTTGGCAAATTAGCAAATTGGTTTGATTTGAGTTAAGCTTGCTTAGCATACTTAGATTAGATGTTAAACAGACCATATATAACATTTTTTCTGTCCAAAGTGAACCCTAGCTGCCTCCATAACAGAAAAAACATCACTCTCTCAAGATTTGGCATTTTTCTCTCATCTTGAAATTTCTGGAAAAATTGCAAAGAACCACGAGCATCCTCTGTTGCTTCATCATCTAACCACCATTTTGAGTTGTTTCCCAGCATCAAACACCATCTGTAGTAGCATTTACACAACTGTTTTCTTCAAGCTCCTGTAATGGCAGAAGTTGTTTGCATCCAAACCAAGCTATTTCGAGCCGAGCTTTCTTCATCATCCATCATTTGAAGGCTTTGTGTACACCTGTTTTAAGCATTTGCAACAAAAGAGTCACTGAAGCAGCCACTGTCATCCAACTTGGTAAGATTTCGATTTACATTATTCTCTAAACCATGCCATGCTTTAGATAGGCCTTGTTTCGCTGATTCTATTGAGCTTTTAATCCATAAAAACGGTCGAGTGATGAGTGAATAATGATGATTTGAAGTTGTATGTTAAATGTTGTTTTTGTTTATTTCTTTTGCCTTAGTTTAAGTTACTGAAAATAAATGATAGAATGTTGATGATGATGCTTGGCTGGCTCGATTGATACTTTCAATTTGTATTTCTGGAAATTTTGTTTTTCGAACTTGATTGAAGATGATGAAGGAATACTGTGCGTAAAACCCTAAATATGCATTTGTTGCCCAGAAACCATGCTGCTCGTGTTTTCCTTTTACACTGCATGTTGCTGTTACTATTTGATTACTCATGTCCAATCATCACATGCCACGTCCCGACACCACACGCCGCGTTTCATTAATCTGGGCACATAATTTCAAAAATGCCACCGTGCCCCATTTGACCATTACACCATGTTGTATTTCATCTCATTTTTTTAAATATTCATTTCATTTGATACATCATCTTCTAAAATTCATAACATCATCATCTCACATCCAAAATTCATGAAATTTTTTGCATATTGTTCATATGAGTCTCTACTTTTTTATCATGATTTTTGCTGATTTTTTGGATGGATAGATTTTAAATGGCATTAGGGTTTTGTTCATGTGCCCAATTTTTGTACATCTTGCCAATTCAATTGTGAAATTGTGATGATATATCCATTTGATCTGAAATTTTTTGTGCTTAATCTACACTCATCCATGGTGATTTTGATATAGAGTTCTTGAATTTATCTTATGTGGTGTGTGAGATATGAATTTTTGAAGTAGGGTGTGACAACTTGTGTCACACCAATGATATGCAATTTCATGAATTTTGATGACATGTTTCCTGACCTCTAATTAATGTGAAATTTTGCATGAACCTTCTCTCATATGTCTAGTTTATGTGTGAATTTTCTTGGATTTAATTGTGCCATTTCCTATTTGTTTGAGATTTTTCTTCCCTGCCTAGTCAAATGTTGACTTTGTGTGACACATCTTGCCATTCCATTTGGGAAATGCTCATATCTTATTGGATGATCATGAAATTTCACATGTGCATACTAGACATCTTAAGATTTGCATTGGTGCTGATCCCATTCATTTCTCATCTGTTGTCATTGAGTTATGATTTTTTGAAGTTGATACATGTTTGTTTGACTTCTTTGTGCTTGCTTGAATTGGTTTTGACTTTCTGATTTTAATTGACCATCTTCCCATGATCCAATTGAGCTGAAATTTCATATGCATGTCATGTTATGGATTTTGATTGAGCATGAATTATTTGGTGATTTTTGGAATTGATTATGTTTGGTTTTGAGCTAAGTCTTGCTGTTGACTTCATTGAGCATGTTCAAATTTGCTTTGACTTTATGATTTTTCATTGACTGCCTTCCACTTGTCCAAATGTGATGAAGTTTTACATGCTTACCATGCTAGGTGTTAGGATTGATCATGATTTATTTGGTGATTTTTGAAAATGTTTGAGTTGACTTTTGATGCAAGTCATTCTGTTGACTTCTATGTGCACCAATTTGCCATGCTTTGCCTTCTTTTTGCTTGTGAAATGATGATGATGCATGATATAAACTTGAGACCAATTGAGCTTGCTTCTTAAATGTTTGAACTTGATTTTGGTTGACTTTCATTTGCTGTTTTGACTTTCTCATTCCTTTTTGAACCTAGGCTTGTCCTAGTGGTCCAGTTACTTACTGTTGAGCTTATGTTTTCAGGTTGAACACCAAATGACCAATGAGATCAATTTCTTTCTGATTAAGCTTGATTGTTTATCATGAGCTAACCTTTGTTTTGTAGGTGGCTTGACTCATATGATTTGAGTCTTGTGCTTTGCACATTTGTCCCTCTGTGTTGACTGTTGTTTCCCAATTCCTTTTGCTTTGACTGTTGAAATGTGTACTGATTTGTTTGACTATTTCAGGTACCATTAGTTGCTTAAGTTCTTCGAACTTGCTTTGCTTTGCTATTTAGCAACTTGCTTGAGGTATAATTCCTTTTTCTTCATGTAGTCTGGAAGACCTGGCCTGTTACTTGGCCAGGCAACTGTCTGAAGTCCTCCTTAAGAGGCAATGCTTGTGTATGTTTAATTTGTCCTTGTACAGAGTCAAAGACCTCCTAAGTGAAGAGGCAATTGGCAGAACCAAGGGATAAGCAACCTATCCCCTGCTATTCAGTGTGTCTTCTGCTTTGCTCACACCACTGTGTTGATGCATTACAGATAAAAACCCAAGATCTTGTGCAATTGCACAGTTGAGTCAGTATCAAATGTGTAGAAGGGTTCCCACTTTCTGAACCCACACATTCTTGTCAAATGCTCTCCCTGGCCAGGGATAAGAGCAATGAGGCACGCCCCTCATCTCCTTTCATCTGCTTCACCTTAGCCCTTCAATGGCAAGGTTAAGAGCACCATCACCCGTTTCCAGAGGTTTGTTTGTTGAGGTTGATATGACCCCTCGACTAAAACCTAACCCTTGTGTGAGCCCCTTGTGTGTATATAGTGTGTGCTACCTGTGCTTGTATGTTTGTTTGACTTGCTTCCTGTGCAAGTTAGGTTTAGTTTAGACTAATCCTTGTTCGCTTTCGCCCTCGTTGCGATCCTTTCTCTCGCCCTCGTTGCGATCGAGCCTTTTCCTTTCTCTCGCCCTCGTTGCGATCGAGCCTTTTCCTTTCTCTCGCCCTCGTTGCGATCGAGACTTTCCCTTCCTCTTGCCCTAGTTGCAATCGAGACCTTTGTCCCTCCGTGGCCGAACTACGTCGCCCTGATCCTCATACCAGATGAGGTACGTAGGCAGGAGATGAGCTGATCTCTCCGGGCGCCCTTTTTCTTTTTTTAACCCTTTGTGTCTTAACCACCCTTGTGTGTGTTCTGCTTGGAAGCCGATGTAAGTCCATCGAGTGGCATTTGGGTTCCAGTGTGTGTGTGTCTTGGTTCGGATGCTGATGTAAGTCCAGTGATTGGCATTCGGGCTCCATGTTTGCCTTTGTTTGTGTTTGTTTGTGTGCGTGTTAGCCGAGCTACGAATGCTCTGATTCTTCTCTCGTCCGAGAAGATACGTATGCATAGGATGCGACATCCTAGCGAGCATGTGTCGTTTCCCCAGTCCGAACTACTTCGACTCTGATGTCTATGCCTGATAGACTAAGTAGGCCCAGGATGCGATATCCTGCCGAGTCAGTTTCAGTCAGTTTCTTTTGTCTCCTTCAGCCAGTGTGTGTGAGTTTGAGCAGTTTTTAGCAACCAATATTCCTTCCTTTTGTGCGTGGATCCCGTAGAGTACTACGGATGCGTAGGGGTGCTAATACCTTCCCTTCGCATAACCGACTCCCGAACCCATCCTCTTTGGTCGTGAGACCATGTTCTTTCCTAGGTTTACTTCGAGCGTTTCCTTTCCCTCTTTTGGGATAAATAACGCACGGTGGCGGCTCTGTTGTTTCTTTCTTTTCCCGCCGGTTTTTCGCGTAATGCGACAAGGTGGTCTATCGAATTGACGATCATTCATTCGTCCTCTTACCTGGTACCCGGCCCTCTGCGGTCTCTGTTGAAATGGCTGTCGTTGTTGTTGCGGTTGTTGATTATCAGCAGGAATTGTTACCGCAGCAGTGTGTTGGTAGTAACGATCCCTACTCTGTCCCCTCTGGGCATATACGGCACTGGTGTCACCCTCCTTCTTTCTCTGACCATTCCCAAAGGGCTTCTTCGACCCAGACGACAAAGCACTACCCTGTATTTTCCCCATCTTTAACCAACTTTCTATTCTTTCTTCGGCCACCACTATATCAGCAAAGTTGGTAACCGGGCATCCAACCATCCTTTCAGCAAATGTCCCATGAAGGGTACCCATAAACAGGTCTGACATTTCTCTATCCACCAACGGAGGTTGGACTCGGGCCACCAGCTCCCTCCACCTCTGTGCATATTCTTTAAACCCCTCATTAGGCTTCTGAGACATACCCTGCAGCTGGGTACGACTAGGAGCCATATCAGCATTGAACTGGTATTGTTTAAAGAACGCATCACCAAGATCCTGCCAGCTCTTGATATCAGAAGATTTCAGCTTAGTGTACCATTCCAAAGACCCCCCAGACAGACTGTCCTGGAAGAAATACATCCAAAGCTTTTGGTCCATTGTATAAGCAGAAATCTTTCGGACAAAAGCCTGGAGATGAGTTTACGGGCAAGAACTCCCATTGTATTTGTCAAACGCAGGCGCCTTAAAATTTTGTGGGATCACAATCCCCTCAACCAGCCCCATGTTTGACATGTTAACAACCCCCGGAGTAGCATGACTTTCAAGAGCCCTGATCTTCTCCGCCAGCACCTGAATCTCTTTGTTTGGTGGTTGAACACCGTATTGCCCTAACTGTTCATTCAGCATGGAGAACTGATCTGCTTCTCTGTCTTCCTCTCTATCCTCCTCAGCCCTAAAGAAAGGAGGAAACAGACTGTCCTTCAGGTTATTGCCCATTGGACCCGGTCTACCGCCTGTGGCAACACCAAAACCACCCCCATTGTTGATCACCATGCCAGCAGTTGTCTTCTTTCCGAGATCTCCTCCATCCCTGGAACCACCAAGGCCATGGTTGGAGACACCCTCTAAATTAATACCACTGTTAGCAGCCGAAGCCCGCTCGAGCTTCTCCACTTTATCAGCAAGTGCTTTTTGCCCCACGGCAAACCCTTGCATGACATTGATCAGTTCGTTCATTTTCTCCTTCAGCTCGAGAATATCTGCGTTGGGTAGATCCATCAGCCTGGATGTGTTGTGTCTAGTAGGATATCTGTGCGGACGTGCTGCGTGCAAAGGAATGATTCTACGTGCGCGAGCAATGATTCCTGAAACAATCAAGCACGTTAGAAACTGACACCTGCAAAATAGAAGACAAGTTATTATGATTATGCATGAATGCAATGTCTATCCACATGAGGAACACTTTGTCTTTCGATCCTGGTTTCATCGAGACAGATAATAATTCGGCAGCATTCTGACATCAATCGTCTGGTTTTACCATACAGAGCAGAAAGTTATGATTTAGCAAAGATATCACCCAACCATGTGTGTGCTGTGTGAGTGCGCAAAGCAAATAAAGCTTGAAGATCAATCACTGAATGAAAACAACCACTGTATATCAAAAAGTGCACTACACGTGCAAAAGTCATACATCAAGTCTGATATAAATCAAATTACAATCCTCCAAAATCAGAAAGAAAATACAAGCAAGTGAATTCCGTCAACATGCCTGACGGTAATCCAACACAAATAAGAAAGGTCTAAATTGATGAAGGTCCCACAGAAGGCCCTACATCATCAACCATCCTGGTAAACTTCGCGGCGAACCTGAGCTCGGTGTTCTCCTGCTGCAATCTCCCCACCTCCTTCTGGTGAATCTTCATCTGTCGGAAGTAATGATCCCTCTCAGCAAGATAATGATCTCTCTCTGCAATATAATGATCTCTCTCAGCAATGATCTTCACGTTCTCTGCTTCCTTAATCTTCAGCTTTGCCTCCCACTCAGCGATAAGGGTTCTGACTCTGTCTTCCCTCTGATCCCTCACAAGGATTTGTCTCCTCTTCTCATCTTCAATGACCTTCGAAGCTCTAGCCAATCTCTCCTTGGTGATGTCGTGCTCCCTCGTGGATGACTCTAAAGCTTGGCTGACCTTGCCATAATAAGCGGTGTCTATCTCAAAGCGCTTCACCACAAGAGCATGTCTCTTATCCTGGTCTTCCATTTTCCCTTTGATTTCCTGATTATCCATTTGGACTCTAGCAACACTCATCTCCAATTCAGTCTTCTCTGCGTGAAGCTGGTCTCTCTCCCTCTTCATCTCAAGGAACTCTTCCATACTGACAAAAGAATGAGATTCCTCAATCAACGGATACCAAGGATCACCCACAGGAAATGGTAGACGAGTGAGCTCCACTCTCTTGCTGAGCCAATCATCAAACGGAGGAAAAGACCTGTTATTAGCTCTACCCCAAGAAAACTTGCCTTTCCTTTGAATGTTGCGCCATGCATCAGACACTTGCCTCAACCGTGACTGGTTACCCTCAACCGGGAAGTATAAAGTTTCCTGAATCTCACTCTTGAGAGGAGGCACCTCCATAGAGAATCCCATTTGTCTCTTAAGAAGTGTCGGGTTATAATTAATGCAACCCTGAACTCCTATAAAAGGCACATTGGGAAAACCCCCACAATTGCAAATGAAATCTTGTCCAACCCCACTACTGTGAGTCCAAGCTATGTATTTGGCTTGCAAACCCATCAACTTGGTCGCCCAATTTACAGTATGGTCAAGAAGAACAAAAGCACCCTTGGAAGGCAAATATCCCATGAACCATTTGTATAGTAGCTGAGCACAACACCTAATCAATCCCCCACGCCTCTTCTCGTTCCGATTATGGACCGAGTAATAGACATCCCCAACCAAAGTAGGAATAGGATTCTTCTGAGCAAACAAACGGATGGCATTAATATCCACAAAGTTCTTCTGATTAGGGAACAAGATGATTCCATAAATGCTCGCAGCAATCAAAGCACAAACAGCTTTCCAATCACCCAAATCAGCATGCTCCTTGGCTTTAGCCTCTAGGAAACTCAGATGAAAACCAGGCAACTTTCCCTTCTCCTTCAGACCTCCTTTAGTCGCTTCAGGGCTCAAATAAAGAGCACGGGAGATCCCACCAACATCAGGTTCTTCCTTAGTAGCATAGAAAGGAACCTGATTTCTGATCTGAATACCTAAGATACCAGCATAGTCCTCCATCAAAGGCCCCAATAAGTAATTCGGGAAGACGAAACATCTCAAACCAGGATCATAAAACTGGAGAAGAGTATGGATGACGCTCCTATCCCTGTCAGTGAGCCTGAAAACCATCTTCAGAATACCCCCATAAGTCTCACGGAACATCCCCACATGGTCAGGCGCAATCAATGTTATCATCTCTTTCAGCACACTGATCTCTGGATCAAAGAAACTGTAAACAACATCATCCTTCAAACCGGGCCTCATATCTGAGCAAAGAAGTCTCTCAACCAGGATCTCAATCAAGAATGTCCCCTGCATATGGATAAACATGAGTTAGATGCAGATAAATGCAAAATGTGAATGATGTTGATGTATGAATGCAATGCATTGTGCCATCCTCCAAGTCATATGATCATCAACTGTACAGAAGCCCCGGTCTCTGAACTGATCACAACCATCTGAGGTACTGAGTAACCACAAATCCGACTTGGGGTTCCGAAATAAACGGAATGGAAGGATACATCACCATCATCACAGAGAAATCACTGAACTGATAGCCACAACAATCTCTGAATCAACCCAGGGAATCCTGAAATAAACGGATCCCCACTGATAAATACTGCAGACAGAACTCCGACGTCTTAAAAATAAATATCCATAAATCCGACTTATAAATAGGACCCAACAATCACCAACAAAGAGTCACCATCAGAACATGCATCTGTAAGAAACAAACCCTCCCCTCACAGGTGAATTCTAATCAGGTCATCCTAAGGCGGATAATGGTCTCGACAATCGGGCAAAGATACTCAACGGGTTTGCCCTTTCGGGTGTGCCGTTGCAGCTCTCATAAGATCGTCTAAACCAAAGATTCGGGAAAGAACGGTCACCGAAGTCAACAGCTCTAAAGAGGTAACTCGACCGAAGTGGAATACTCCACAATGGAAGAGCTCTCTTAGAAGAACCTCGTCCGGCTTGTGGTATGTCACGTCGCAACAACATGCCCAACCAACATGTGAGGAACGTGAGACCACACTAATCCTAGGTGTATACTCGGGCCTGGGTTTTAACCCCACTCAGAACACCCACCCCAACTCAGAGGAACCAACCTGTACAGAATCAGCATAATGATAATATGATGCATGCAAACATATATGCAAATAATCACAGTGTAATAATCATAAATGCAATAAATAAAGCAGCACAAGCAACCTAAACTACCCTAGAGATCGCTAGGAGTGACTCGCTTAGGGAAGATGGACCAGCAAGAGGTCAACTTCTAAAGTCCCCAGCAGAGTCGCCAGCTGTCGCATCCGCGAAAAACAATCGGCGGGAAAAAGAAAACAAACAGAGCCGCCACCGTGCATTATTTATCCCAAAGGAGGGAAAGGAAACGCTCGAAGTAAACCTGGAAAGGAAATGGTCTTACGACCGGAGATTACAAGGATCGGGAGTCGGTTACGCAAGGGGAAGGTATTAGCACCCCTCACGTCCGTCGTACTCGACGGGATCCACGCTCAGAAAGGAAAGAATAAGGTTGCTGAATAACTTCTCAAAGAATGCACACACACTGGAATAAACAGGCGGGAGAGGATGGAGGAAGAGGACTCGGCAGGATATCGCATCCTGGGCCTACGTAGTTTGTCAGAAACAAACATCAGAGTCGACGTAGTTCGGGGAAATGGGAAATGGGCTCGCTAGGATATCGCATCCTATGCCTACGTATCTCATCTGGAATGAGAATCAGAGCTACCGTAGTTCGGCTAACGTACGCCGAAACAAAACACACGCACAGACGCTGGGACGTCAAAGCAAACATGCAAATGGAAACAGACTGCCAATGGCTGGTCTTACGTCCGACTCCAAACAACAAACACAAACAAGGAAACCGAATGCCAATCGCTGGACTTACATCAGACTCCAAGCAAACAAGAGGTTAACCGGACGTTGAGTCGTCAAAAGCAACAAAAAAGTTGAACAAACAAACTAGCAGGGAGTCTGGAACTCGAGCCTGCTAGCTGTCAAGCAAACACACACAGAAAAGGAAAAGGGTGCTCAGAGAGATCTCGCACGATCTCCTGCCTACGTACCTCATCTGGTATGAGGATCAGGGCAACATAGTTCCCCTTAACAGGGAAGACTTCTATCCTAACCAGTGACTGGGAAATGACAAACTAAAAGGGAGACTGACTCGAGCCTAATAGTTATCATGTAATCCATAATAGTCCTAGGTTGAGGTTTCTAACAGATCCTAACTTGCACAGGCGGCAAGTCAACATCACAACAAGTAAGCAAACGGGTGAATAGGTATCCCACACTATATGCAAACAAGAAGGCTCACACAACATGGTTGGGCTTTAGTCAAGGGGTCATGTCAACCTCGACAAACAAGCCAACTGGAATGGGGTGTTCAGGCTCTTAACCTCTAACATTGAGAGTTAGGGTGAGCAGATGAAATGGAGATGAGGGTTATGCCTCATAGCTCTTAACCCAGGCCTGGGTGAGCTTGACTCAATGAAAGTGTGGGAGTCCAGAATGTGGGACTCTTCTCCACATGACTGACACTACAAGATTTTTGGTTTTTATTCAAAGTGCATCAACACATGGTGTGAGCAAAATGAATGACAAAACAGAGTAGCAGGGGATGGATTACACATCCCTTTTATCTGTCAATTGCCTCTTAAGAGGACTTAACCTGCTTGGCACAAAATTAAACAAACAAAACATGGCCTCTTAAGGAGGGCTTCAGACAGGTGCCTGCCAATAACAGCAGGTCTTCCAGACTACATGAAGATTAGGAATTATACCTAAGTGGTATGCCAACCACAACAAAGCAAAGCAAAGTTCAAATGAACTTAAAGCAACTTAGGTACCTGTGTAAGCAACTAAACAAATCAGTACAGTATTCAGACAAACAGACAACAGTCAATATCAAACAAGCAATCCCAATGTACAACAAATAAACCATAAGGCAAACTCAAGTGAGTTATCATCAACCTACAAAACAGCAAATGTTAGCAATCAATAGCAAATATCAACATTTAAATGATGAAGTATCATCAACCATGGAGATTAAGTGCTCGATCCTGAAATTCACAACTCAAATGTAAGTCCAAACCACTAGGTCAAAGCCTAGGGTCAAAGGTGAAGAAAAAAATCAAAACAGGAGCTAATTTTCAACACAATGCAACTTCAATTAATCATGAACATGTCATAAAAAGTGCCACATCAAAATCATCAAGCAAAGGCATTTCATGTGCAAGGGAAGTCAAAGACAATTTCAAAGCACATATTTGGACATTGAGAATGAAAATTCCAAATCAAAACAGAAATGATTCAAATGATTCTGGAAAAATTCATGAGCATTCAACACATCCAACATGATTATCATACCAAAAATCACAAACAGAGAAGCTCATTTGATATGGAAATGAAATTGCACAAGTTGATCATCCAATTGTGTGACACAAATTGTCCCACCATGTTAACATGTACACAAAACATAAATGGAGCATGGAAAAAATGTCAAACCAAAACCAAAATGTCAATTAACATGTCAAGAATCATCATGCAAAATTTGGTAGCAATTGGATCAATATCAAGCATTTCACAATAGAAAGAGCAAGACAAGGTCACATATGCATACATGTTCACATAATTCAACATAATTCAAAATCCAGGAAGTGTAAAATCATGAAATCAACATCATAAAATTCTATACAAACATAGGATCATTTTGCAAAAAGGATGGGATTAATTGGATGATTTTTCAATTAGTTATGGATTTTAAAAGTTGGAGAAACAAAATGAAATCAAAATGATCATTCATGTATTAATTTGGAGGGAAAATGAAAAATGAAGAAGAATTTGAAAAAGTGGCGCATGCTGGATTCGAACCGTGTTCAAATTTAAAGGAAGCGCTGAGTGAAAATAAAATCCAAAAAACGCTGGAAGCAAGAATCGAATTGAGGAGCAAGGATCAAATGTGTTCTGGGCGCGTTCTGCAGCAAGAACCCTAGCGCCTTACATATTGGACGCTAAGCCGTCACTAAGCCGACGCTACCATGAAGATCTTCATCTTCTTCATGAAGAAGATGATGAACAGGATGAAGTTCATCACAATTTTCCAGAATTTTCCAGAAATCTTCAGAATTCAAAATTTTTTACATCATTCAAATCCTCATGTCATGTAGATTATAGATCAACAAACATTTCATGCTAATTCATCATTAATCATGCAAAACGAATCAAAATCATTTTAACATTAAAAACTTCAATCAATCATATCTCACTCAATTTTTAACCAAATCACACGAAATTTCCACCAGAATCACCAGCAAGGCAAGATCTACAAGATTATATACATAAAACATAGAATTAAAAGGAAAAAAAATGTGACCTCTTGAAGAGCAGATTCTTGAAATGCACGATCCAAGGCCTTGAATGATCCAAATCAACTCTAGAATACTTGTAGTGATGTTTGATGAAGAGATTGAAGCTTGGAAACATGTAGATCTAGCTCAATTTGCATTTGCCATCTTTGAGTTCTTGAACTTCAATGCTTGATTTCCACACGAATTCACCAATCCAAAGCTTGATATGTACTCAATCCACACCAGAGAACAAGAATATGGAATAAAAATGCAAGGTTCTTTGAAGAAAATTCAAGTTTTGGTTGAGAGAAAAAAAATGGAGGGAAAAACTTCTAGATCTAAAAAATGGTGAAAATGATTAAGTTAAACTCAAATTCTGTTAGGGTTTCTATTTATATGATGTCCTAATCTCAATTTAATTAAAATTAATCAAAGTTAATTAGAGATTAAGCAAAATAAGGGTGCATGGCAAAAATTGGAAATTTGCATGGTGCATGTAGTAAACCCACGTGAACAGTGTCATGTGCTTGATCAAAGTCACTCAAAATCATTTTTTAAACACATTGGCAATGGTATTTTATCCATACAATGCACCAATTTTAAATTTTCAATTTTCCCTCCAAAATTG